>NC_091685.1:117826893-118129924 GCF_041296265.1 Equus caballus | reverse complement strand
ACTTAACCATTCAGCCACGGGGCTGGCCCTAAGGAAATTTTTATGACTTAGTTTTAGTTATTAAAAGGCTACTGTTTATTTGACTAATTTTATGCAATAGGCAAGTTACTCAAAATCATTTGTATATTGATTCATTTGAAAAATAATGTTTAATATTTATATGAGATTTATTTTTCGTTATTCACAAATAATTTTTATTTGAAAGATTATTTTTCGTATCTATATTTCTGAAAATTGGGCAGATGTATTCTCTGTTCTATGGTTGTCAAACAGGTTTTAACTGTCTGGTTAGATTCCTAACTGATCTGTAGTGTTCAGTTACATTTGGTATAAGTGAAAAATAAACATTTTTGTCTTAAGCCGCTGATAATTTGGGACCTGTTTGTTCCCACAGCATGACTTAGTCTATCCCAACTATGTCAAAAAGCATATTTGGGGGATTAGATTGTGGGCTGTTTTAAAAATTTCTCTGAATTAAAAACACTACGACTTGCTTCTAATCAACAGAGCATGCCAAAGACGACAGGATGTGCACGATTATGTTACATAAGATTGTAATGTCCATCTTGCTGAGAGTCTTTCTCCTTCGCTGGCTTTGAAGAAACAAGTTGCCATGTTGTAAGATACCATATGAATAGGACCACACAGCAAGGAGCTAAAGACAGCTTTCGGCTGACAGCCAGCAAGAAACGGAGGCCCTCAGTCTGGGAGACTGCAAGAAATTAAACACTGCCAATAACTTTAGGAGTTTGAAAGTATATCCTTTCCCAGATGACCCCAGATGAGAATCCAGTCCTGTCTGGCACTTTGATTGCAGCTTTGCAGGGGACCCAAAAACCATGTCTGGATTCCTGACCTACAGATGCTGTGAAATAATAAATATGTATTGTTTTTAGCTGCAAAGTTCATTGTAACATGGTCATGCAGAAATGCATAACTAATGCGATTGGGGACCTAGTTCTGTGATAGTTTTCTAACTTAACAACAATGAGAGATTTCATTGGTTTTGTTGTAGCAACTTCAAAGAACAATGAATTTAATGGAGGCGGTTAAGAAATAAAATGTTCTAAAGGCTCAATGCAATTTCAGTAGCTTTGGGAGCCTCATGTAGTGTTTACTATCATAGATAATGTAGCAGACTGGAGCCTTTGATCTTCTGAATACTTAAGATATATTTGTTGAAGAACACTTTGGACCATTTCGTGATCTCTGTCCAGGTTCTTTGTATGACTATGAGCACTCTATGAAATATGAACTTTTCTGTATGTATATTCTTCTTCAATAAAACGTAGAAAAGTATAGCTATATTGATTTGAAGTACAATCAAATAATCTTTATATTTATTTCTTTTTACTAAGATCTAGAGTGAATATAAAATAAATAGAACCAATAAGGTAATTTTTGACACTACAATTAATAATATAAAGGATTTATAAAGACTGGCACCTTTGAGAAGTAAAGCAACATCAGAAAGCAATAAGTTAAAATAATAGATGACAACATAGTTCATTCTAAAATAGTGTGTCTTTCCTATGTTTTCTCTTCTGACAGTAGAGTTAGAGATGATTGGTTTTGCAGGCCTAATTAACTGTATCTTCATGTTCATACCTGTTGTTCCAGTCTAGTCTTTTGATTTTGTGTGTTGCTGTTTTAATCTAAGGTACTTCAAAAAAATGTTCTCACTATTATTCTCCATAAATCTGTGCATATGAGCCATCTTTCACTGGTTAATTCTACCATATATAATCTCCTTTCATGCATCTAGCTTTCTGAATGTGCAATGCTGCTAGAGAATCACTGAATCACTTTTTATTGCAGAAATTGGATTATGATTTCATGTTTAGCAAAGGCTTGTTGCTCTGCACAGCCTGATGTATGGTCCAATATATCTCCCCACAGTTCACAGCACAAGACTCACTGCCTCACGCGTTATTGTGGGATACTGGAAGAAATGCACACGAATTTACATCTATAAATCACGGGTCTGAAGTCTTTATCTCCAGATCTTTGAGGCATATTATCAATCTCAGGTGAACCGTGGAACAGTTATTGTGTCATTGCCCTGGGTGAAAGTAATTGATAACACGGTTGGCAGGTTTGTGGCGGGGAAAAAGCTATGTAATTTCCAAGCCTTTGAATTCACGGCTGTGAACAGTGGAATGGAGTATATCTACCAAGATTGGTGAGTTTTCTGTTAAAGATGGAGAACTCGAGCCAGGTGTCTTGGGATCCTCGAATATGCTCTCTGTATAGTTTTGCTCGTGGGCCTTCATTCACAAAAAGGTTCTAACTTTCCTCTCCCCACCCCCCCACTTATCTCTATCATATATAGAGTGATTAAAAAAATCCCTACTTGCCTGTCCTTTAAGACTCAACTTGTGTTTCAACTTATTTGGACACTTTCTTGGACTTCATTATCTCCCTTTTATTAATTTTTTGAACTACTCATCTCAACCATGTAACTTGGAATTTAATAATTTATGCTTATATACTGGTCTTATCCTTTTCCAGTGGTTTAATCTCAAGATAATTTACATTTTTAAATGGGATGAACTTTGTATGCATTTAATCATTTATTCTTATTTAAACATGTTTATTGACTGCTTTGGCATACATCAAGCCTAATTTCTTTCTTTCTTTTTCTCTTTCTTTCTTTCCTTCTTTCTCTCTCCTCTCTCTTTCCTTCCTCCCTCCTTCCCTTCCTTCCTTGCTTTCTCCTTTTCTCTCTTTTTCTGTTATTATTTACTGAATGCATACTATACGTGTGAGGCATAACAAGTAGTATGTACAGAACAGTAGATATATTTGGCATACCCACCTAAGGAAGTCTAGTGTAAGAAAGGAGACCATATCAAATTCCATTTTCACAAGCAACCCTAGGCTCCCTGGGAGAAATGGTGAAGGAAATTGTGAGACTGAAAATGGACTTTCAGTTCTATATCAAATGTCCTGTAGTGGGGAGGGAATACAAAGTTGCCCTCCTTTATGTGTTTTCTGGGGAGAGGTGGAGCTCTGGGAACTTAGTAAACTACTAAATTAGGGAAAACATCCTAATACACATGCCCATTGCTGGAGTGGATGGAACAGTATGATATCACTTATTTGAATTCTAACCCAGAACTTAAAAAAGATTGCTCTACATTTCCCAATAGGAAAGACTTTAAAACTGAAACTGTGATAGAATCTATTGAGGAGTAAATTATCCATGCTTTCTCATAGATGGTAGCTCAGCCTAGCATAACGATCTGAAACACTTGAAGGAAAATTGCTTCTCTTAAGTCATGGCTATGTAGTGAGAACTGAACACCAAGAGTACTCAGAAGAATGGAGGACCAGTGGGGGCATCAGTGAAGAAGGCATGAACTTGGAGTCATTACCACTGAAACTTCTTACCCAAGACTAGACGGCCTCCAAGAGTAGGCCCACGTACTTGAACTCCTTAGAAATGAGATGAATAAAAGACAGGGAGATAGCTAACATTTTTGGATACCTGCTTTCTGGCAAGTATCTGTTAAACTCTTTGCATGTGTTGTTACTTATTTTTTTAAAGAGCATCTAAGTAGGCACTATCTCTATTTTACAGATGCAGAAACAGAGGTCATACAACATTGCCCAAGGCCTCACAGTTTTTAGGAAAAATTGCAAGATCCCTGTAGTATCTAGTACACTGGGGTCTCCAGCATCCTTACCTTCTTTTACTCTTGCCTCACATTGTAAGCTTCCTCAACACCACCCTAAAAGGACTTTCCTATCTTCCTACCTTTGCTTGTGTTGTTTCCCATTAGAAGGACACCTGCCCTGCCCTCTCATCCTTCTTTGCCTTGCTGAAATCTATTAGAGTTACCTCCTCCATAAATCTTTACTATTAGACTGGATTAGCTGCCTCTGAGCTTATGTGACACCTGTGAATATTTCCAACAAAGCCTTTATCCCCACTGAACTGGAGTACCACACTAACCTGAGAGCAGGAACTCTTTTATTCTTCTGTATAATAAGTGCTTGATATGAACTGCAGTGATAAAATCAGGATTTAAATCAAGGGCTCTGTGATTCCAAAATTTAGAAGATAAGACACATTCACAATAATCAAGACATAATGCAGTTAGCGACAAGCTCCATCGAAGAAGTTCAGACAAAATGCTATGGGAATTCATACGTTTGGATTCTTCATATGTTGTGGTTCTCTAGACTAGAAGGAATTTGACCTGTCTTCCCAGTACCCCTTTATTTTCATAGCTAAGTATTTCTTATTGTAAATTGAAGAATTTCCTTGTCATTAACATAGACACAGAAAGAATTCATAAGAGCTAGCCTGATTTTAGGCTAGCATCTGTTTTTTAATTGAGACACATTTCTTAACTTAGTGGTGGACTTAATAGAATTCACATTTTCTTGCACGAAATTTGTTCTTTGTTACTAGGGGCACAAAAATAGTTTCATGTTTCTTAACTGCATTTTTATATTGACATTTTAACTAAGAATTTCTACTCGTAAAGATTCTGTTCATTAATAATTTGTCATGATATTATTGACAATTAAATGTACGTTGGTATTATTATCAATGTCAATGAATTTTAATAACAGCGATTTCCTATGGATGTTCTTTTGATGTTATTGAAACTTCTGGGTTTTAAAAAAGACTTTCTGGGGAGAAGAGATCAAAAGAACTTATAAAACTTTATTAGCACTTTAAGGTAAGAATCCACTACTTTCTAAAAGAAGAAGTTAAAAAGCTTTAAATTATGTCAAGGACTCCTTAGGTTAAATACAAAGAAAGATTTCCTGACAGCGAAGTCTGATATGCATGAGCAAGAAATCATAGACTGACTCTTTGGTGCCTCATTGCTGTTAAAGAAACAGAGAGATTCATATCTGCTAGAAGAGTTAGGTAATGTCTGCGGAGAAGTGGATGAGGTGGGGCAGAAGGGATGGTTAGCTAGGGGACTTCTGGAAGAACCTTTCAAGATTGTTGGAAGGGTTTATGAATTCATTAAATGAATGAAGGAAAGCAATAAGCTACAAATGTCAAACAGTTCTTTTTGTTTTTTTGTTTATCCCCTGAGAAATTTCAGGGATTGACACAAGGCTTACAGAAATTTAGCTCCTTCCTAGATGCTTCGAAGAGTCGTAACCAATATTTTACAGGAAAAGAAATCAAAGAGAAGAGTTTAACGTAATGTACCTAGCACAGATCGAGGTTATTGTATGTGCCAACTCATAAAAAATCAGGCTTTATGTGAGCAAATGCTTTGAAAGAGATTTTTGTGTGTGTCGTAGGCCAAATAATGGCCCCCTCCCCAAGGATGTCTACACTCCAATCCCCAGGACCTGTGAATATGTTACCTCACATAACATAACAAGGGATTTTGCAGGTGGAATTAAGATTGCTAATTAGCTGAACTTAAAAAGGGGAGATTATCCAGGATTACCTGGGTGATTCTAGTGCGATGACATGAACTCTGAAGTGGAAGAGGAAGATGGAAGTCTCAGTGAGAGATAGGACAAGGGAAGAAGACGCAGAGAGATTTGAAGCATGAGAGGAACTTGGCTCACAGTTGCCTGCTTTGAAGATGGAAGAAGGGGGCCATGAGTCAAGGAATTCAAGTGGCCTGTATACAGCCACCAATGAAATGAGGATGTCAGTCTGACAATGACAAAGAATTGAATTCTGCCAACAACCTGAATGAGCAAGGAAACAGAGTATCTCTAGAGATTCTAGATAGGAATGCAATCCTGCCAACACTTGATGAGACCACTGTCGAACTTCTGACCTACAGAACTGTAAGGTCACAAATGTGGGTTTTCTTAAACTGACAAGTTTATGGGAATTTGTTTTGGCAGCAATAGAAAATTAATAGAGCGTGCAATTTATTATATAACAACATTTAAGCATTTGTAGTTCACGACACATAATACACACATGAAGAGTATTGCACTTTTAGTTTTCCGATTTAAGAAAGATGGCTCAAAATGTTAAGTGAAAGTAGATAATTTTTTCCCCTATGGCCAGGAGAATGCAGCCTCTGATGGATCACAGAGCCACGGAAATTGCATGAGTGCTGACAACCATTCCAAAGCCAGGAGACGGTTCTCTCCACTCAGGGCCCCATCTGGCCACAGAGAGTCTTCTGTGCTGTGCTGGTGAAAGCTAGGATTCTAGGTGTTAGCAAAAGAGAATACAAGAGGAGGTAACAATGGGGCCTTCCTGGGATGGTGCAGTATAATTTGAAATAGAGATTTGATAAGTGCACTGCTTATCAAATCAAAGAGAGGGTGCTCAAATACCACCTTTCCAGCATGTTTCTGATCTCCAAGAGCTGCTGACAGTGTTTGGAAGAAAGGGCACCTGGGCTGCTTTTCCCGACACTTTCCCCTTAGATTTAGGCCTCCTTTCACCCTGGCTTGGCTGCCCTTGTTGCTTTCCTCATTTTGAGGTATCACTTGTTCCCCCATCATGCCACCTCTGTTCTAACTCATTCACTGGGAATACCCAAGACAGCTCTAGACTGTGTGGGTGTATTAGGGTGTGCCTGGTCGTATCTCAGCAGCCATTAGCTAGATGATGCGCATTACAATCTGGGTTCATGTCTGCTATCTGGGGAGTTACCAGGATGGCAAGTGCTGGACATTCTTTCTGTGCTTCAGTGTAGCATTTGCCAACCAGGACTAGGCTTTCTAGTACTTCATTCCTAAGACAATTCGCCAAAGGGAAGCAGCAGCAGAAAAACACAGATACCAACTCTTAAACAAGAAGCCTCTGTTTTACATAAACAGCTAAGTTGCAGAAATAATAACCTAAGCTATAACTGCAGAAATTTCATATGGCCATACATAAGCAAAAAAGAATTCTTTTTGTGGTATTATTACTTTCGTTTAAAGGGATTCTTCATTGCAATACGATGATACTGCTTCAAAAAGAGAATCGTTCTTCTGTAAAATGAAAGACCTTGTGTAATTAGGGTATTTCTAAGAGTTTAGGTTTTATTACAAATCTATTTCAGTACTCTGTTCCACAGTGATACTGAGTACTTTAAAGGGATACTTTATTGCAATATGATGATAAGCACATTAAATTTTGCATTAAAATAACCAAGGTTAACAGTGGTTAAAATGTAAGTATGAATCTTATAAGGCTAGGGTTAAAAAATTATTTTGCATGTGACAGATGTCCCTCATCAATATCAATTTATAGACCAATGGGATGAATCTCAAAGGATCGGAGTTCTAAAACGCATCTACTGCCTATGTTGCTGTGCCCCCTTCTTGAGCAAACTAATTAGAACCACTTTATAGAACTGCCTGTTCTGCAAGTTTCTGCTCTGCTTATTCATCCTCCCACAAAGGCCCAAAGCAGGACGCAGGCCAACTGTCTCTCCATTGTTCTCCCTTCAGCCAGGGAGGTGACCTCAAGTCTCCCGGTGAACGTCTGCTCGCTAAAGGGTCTGAGCCCAGTGTTCAGTTACGTGGAAAATTTTATGATCTTGCCATTAGTTCAGAGCCTGTGCCGCTCTCTTGCCCTGAGCTGGGTAGGCATGTTAAGCCTCTCTACTCACTGTAATTTTTGGCCACATGCAACACACTTTCCTGCACCTTGGACACCTGAGCTAATCTTTTTAGCGACGGTACGTGCAATATGCCAGAAGAGAATACAACGTTGTTGAGGACTGAGATGTTGCGCATATGCAAACCAGCCTGGCCGAGAAAGTAAAAATGAAGACTGTGAGGTCATATTCAGGGATTTTTAATAGGACCCAAAGGAAATTTTCAAGAATAAAATTCTTAACGGTCCTTGGTTGAGTGTGCTCAGAAAAAAATAACAAAAAATTTAAAAAGAGAAAATATATACATAAACTGTGCTAAAAATGTGCTATTATGCAACTGTTCATATGAATTCCCAGAAATGAATGAGAAACAAAGATAGGAAACACTGATTTGTCCTATTTAATTAATTTGGTACATTTGGAATTTATTTGGCCTCCTAATTAATTTGGCCTGTGACTTCTAATCAGAAAAAAATAGCAATTCTTATTATTATGCTTCAACTAATTGGAAAAACATAATCATTGATATTGTAAATAGAGCTAGTTATATGTAAAACACTTGGATGTAATACATTTAAATTAAAAAATTCCAGTTTATAACCAAAATTACTATCATAAATTCAATAAGAAAACGATTGAGAAAATTAGGATATCATCCTGTAAAATTACACAGGTTAGGCCATCCCACAAATTGGAAAAGAACCCAGATTATGCTGAGTTAACTAACCACTGCAGAGGAGAATTCTGCCTCTAGACGCATGCAGGTTCACCAGCTGCTTGGCCTTTGTGCCTTCCTTGACCATTGTTTAGGAAGCCCATCATGGGTTGCCAAAGGAGATGCTCTGTGTGAGGAAAATTATGCCTCAGAAGTTCTAAGAACCTTTATCCCTTCAAACAAGGGCCCCTGATATGAGCCCCTAGACTGCTGTATCTGATTAGGCTATAAGGACTGTTGGGTCTAATTTTATATTATTACATAATTTTGGATAAATGAAAGACTACGTGTTACATACATATAAGTGGCTTCTCCACTATCCCATCCTCTTGTACTCCCCCAACCCCAACCAAAAGATAAGCAGTATCTTGATGTTTGTGTTTATTGCTTTCTTTCTATTTGTTAAATTGTTTTATCACACGTATATGCATCTCTTAACAAGATATTGTTTAATTTTGCTTGTGTTTTAGCTTTGTAAAAATGGTATCACAATGCATATGTAGTTTTTATGACTTTCTTTTTCTATTCAAAAGTATGTTTCTAAGATCCATCTATATTATTGCATGTGGCTCTAGTTCATTCTTTTTCATTGCTGTGTAATATTCAGCTGTGTGAGTATATCACAATTTATCATCCATTCTCTTATTCATGGATGCTGGTGTTGCTTCCAATATTTTTCTAAGATGAGTAATGATACTAAGACCTTTTTTTTGTATTTGTCTTTCGATACATTTGCAGGAATTTCTCTAGAGTGTATATCAAGGAGTTAAATTGATGAGATACACGATACGTGAATATTCTTTATAAGATAATGTTAAGTTGTTTTCGAAAGGGGTCATATCATTTTACATTCCCACCTCAGTGTATGAGTTCCTGTTCATCTACAAACTTGCCAAAGTTCAGGATTGTCAGAGTAATTTTTTTTTCTGGTTTAGTACACATAAATCATTTTGGTATTAATTTACATTTCCCTGATTATTAAGTTGAATATATTTTCATATATTTATTAATTATTTGGGGGTTTTCTTTGGTGAAATGCCTATTCATGTCTTTTTCTCATTCTTTTGTTAGTTATTTTATCTTTGTTTAAGTTATTTGAACATTTTCTTTATATATTTTGGTTTGCGAATCACTAGCCAGTTATATGTATTATAAATACTTAATTTTCTTTTCTTTTTTGTGGGGAGGGGGAATACCTTTTATTGAATATAAAGTCTTCATTTTAACATAAGCACATTTATTAAAATTTTAGTAGGTAGTATTTTTTTGTATTCTTTTGAAAAAATATCCTTTTTTATGTGGAGTAAACAGCAAGGGGCTTTTTTTCTTATATTTTCTTCTAGAAGCTTTAAAGTTTCGCCTTTTATATTTAAGCGTTTACTTTATCTAAACAAACTTTTATATTTTTTGTGAGGTTGAGATTTGATTTCTTTTTCCTTCCAGTTACCTGGTCCTCTGAGCACCATTTACTGACTATGCCCTCCTTGGCCTGCAGTGCATCTTTTGTCACATACCAAATCTGTATCCATGTGCACCTTTTCTTGGGCCCTCTTTTTGGTCTAGAAAGAACTTCCGGTCTCTTGAAGGCTATACTTCGTTCATAGTCTTCACTTGAGCATAGCTATGCCTGTCTTCTAACTCTGCATTCTTGACTCTCTTGTTCAGGGTTTAACTTGTAAAAATACTGGTGTTTTCAATAATATTTTAAATAAAGAGAAAAAAAACTGCACCTGGACTATTATTCTCCTGCTGTCCTGTTTTGGTTTCTATATCCTCTTGCACACTCTCCCACAAATGTTGGCAATTCAGGAAGTAGATCTTCTTTTTATGAAAACATATTCCACTAATACCTGCAAAAACTAAAGCCAAAGCTAAATATATGTGTTCCTTGCTTAGCACTGCTGATGAATGAATGCCTCCTGCTTCTTAGGTAGGAGGAATTTTAGATCCTCTTTGGATTTAGGCAAAAAGAACCTATCTTATACACTGTAGGTTGGAGGAGATTGTCCCCCATTCTTTAGGAACTCTTCATTGTATGATAGTTTTCTATCTTCTGACATAAACATTTCCTTGGCTGTGGCAGCTGGAACTAAAAAGTGAGTTGTGAAGATTTAATTGGTTTTCTAAAATATTGCTACTGCTTAATTATTAACTAACAAGGACTTGCCAGCTTAAATATTGACTAGCAAGAACCTCTAATCTCTGGCAAAACTTTAAGGTTGTAGTTTTATGAAGGAATGTGGTCTAGCAAAGATTTTTCATTTAAACAATTGCATATTGTTTACCTTCTTAATTTCTTTGCAATGCCTCTTTGAAAACCGTAGGAAAAAAATCACTGTATCTAACATAAATAAAACATTTATAAGCAAAGATTGGAAGTAAATCTCAGATTCAGGTATGAACTGATAGAATAATGTGTTAGGATTGGCATCACCCTTGGTCCTCTGGGACTTTGTAACTTTATGAGTGTTAACTAATATTGCCCTATTTGTAATAAGTTAGAAAAGGTTTCTTGGAAAAACTCAAGCATATTTCAAGACATGAGTCCATAAAGAACATTTGAAACTAAAGACCCACAAGTGAGACTTTGTTTAAAATGTCTGGGTAAACTGAACCAAATGTATCTTCTCTGGCTTATTGCCCGCCATTCCTCCATTCCTCTCCTCTCACCAGAGTTCAAGATGGATCTCGAGAGCTTCCTCTCTGCCACATGACATTGTTGACTCGCCCATGCATTTCAACTTACTTTTGGAAGTGTGTTCAGTGATTACAATGTTATTTGACTGTATAATTATCACTTTTACTTCAAGTGTCTGATATCAGGAATTCCCCAAGTTATGCAATAGGACTCCAGACTACATTGTTATGTTATCTGTGGGTCTTCCAATAATTGGATGCTGAATGGCGATCCATATACATGACTCCCTATATTCTCTTCACAACCCCTCAGTGCGCCCAGTACATTTAAAAAATTTATTTCTGCTAAAATGATTTTTTTAATTTGGTAAATGGATAGACCATTTTATGAATAACTCCAAAATTATAATGCTATAGAATTTCGCTTTAGACAACTACAGGGCTAAATATCTTTAAAGATCAGAAGGAAATCTAATTAAAATAAAGAGCTAGCTTTGGAAAAGATGGAAGGTTTTCCAGCCTCTCAGCCTCACTTAGTAAACACCTGTTGATTCATCCATTCATTATGAATTTTTACAGATATTAAATATAACACTACCACTAAAGTTTATGTTTAAGGAAATAGTAAAAAAATGTGCAAAACTAGTAGTATAAGTAGTAAATAAAAAGCATGATACATGGCTATGTATATGTGTATAGATTGGTTTAAATCATGTTGAGGAAAACACCCTGTGCATAGAAAAATAACTGGAAGAAGACAGCCAAAAGTCATGAGTGATTCGCATGGTTAGTGTGTCTATATTTATTATTATTCATTTTACTTTCATTTTCTAAATTTTCTTTAACCTATAATATATATTATGGATTATACAAGACATAATAAAATATATAAGTATGATAGTATTTGTGGTATACACTGTTGTAAATGAGTATAATTATATATCTATGTTTATATCTTAATATAAACAAGTAAGATATCTGTTTAGTGTAAGTTAAAGCATTTCTGAACTATCCTGAATTATGTGCTATAACTTATCTGTGCAATTATTATTCAGAATGAATTATTATTGTTTATTAAATGAATAAAATTATTATTGTACAAAAGTCATTTAGATTACTCAGGGCTGCACAAAATGGATAATTTGATCAGTCTGATATGAAGTAAAAATTTTGTTAATACTTATAAAATATACAATATTAATTTGGATCTTGGTTAAAAGTTTTTGAAAATGTTCAAAAATATCAAGAAAAGATGTTTAAATGAGTAAAAAAATTGTCAATATAATACATTAAATTGAATAATATAGCTGTTAATATAGAATCAAGGCTGAGGTGCTTTTGATAAATTAAGCAAGAAATTTTGAAATATTCAAAAGCATGCAAAATATAAATACATATGCAAAAATTCTTCAAAGGTGGAATACACTGGTTGCATAGAAAAAGTTATATATTTTACCAAAATAAATTTTTCAAAGACTTCCTTAGGTGAATTAAACATTAGATGGATTTATGTTTGATTAAATGGCTATAATTGTATAGACCCAGAGCCCAATTTGAGCAAGATCTTAAAGGGCTGATTGAGTCTGAAGTAGGAGATTAGTGGAGAAAGCATTCAATAAAAAAGAAGCATGGTTTGTGTCCAGGGAGTTGGGGCATTGCCAACAGGCTGGAGTTTCTAGTGTGCCTGGAGCAGTTCATGGGAGGGAATGTAAATAAGGCCCAAATAATGAAGAGCTGGAAACACCACTGTGTAAACCTCCAAAATGAACATTCCACCGTGGAGAGTAAAGTATGCGGTATTTATCCATTTATGCCATATAGATTTTACAGTCTGGTGGGGAGGACCCACATTTGTTATTGAGCATTCACTAGATATTAAGCATTTTCTACTGTGAACAGTGAGCAAAACAAACAAAAAAAAGCACCTGCTTTCATAGAGCTCATGTTCTATATTAAAGACAGTATAATTTGATTTATGATGAAAGTTTTGGGGAAGGGCAGTGAAGAGAGAGAAGGATTTAATTTATCAGACAGAACAAGAAGTGTGGTGAGATGAAGTCCTTTATTATTTTAGGATTGCCTAAGGGACTAAAATAGAGAGAGAGATAAATAGATAGACTAGTAACCTTATTGACTTGATTTTGCATGTCATTGATGTCACCGAATGGTTAAATAAGATCTCTGACGCATGTATTTCTCCAAATGGCATGGACCCAGGGAAAGAAGTTGAAAGAGTGTTGTAATAAATTGTAAAGTAAATTCTTATTGTGGGAAGAGGGAGCGACTTCCCAGTGTTTCCTGCATCACACTTTTTAGATTTAGCCCTAAAATTGATCATTAGAAGCAATTATTTTAGGAGAAAAAACTAGTCAGCACTAATTTCCAGATTGAATTAGGTTTCACTTCATTCAAATAATCGACGTTTTGCCCCTCCCTCTTCTCCTCCCTGGGTCGATGTCTCAATAGCTCAGTGGAAAGGGAGAGCCCACCCCTCAAGTTGGTCCCGGCTGCGACTGGCCCCACCTGAGAGTTTCATCATGCTGTTATGGTGACATGGATACATTTTGTGGTTTCAGGTGGAAAGAAGATTCAAAAGTAGAAATGAAAGTCAGTTTTAGGAAAATAGAAAATACTATGTTTTTGCATATATGGTTTCATAGATATGAATTTACATCCACTAAGTACTAAAATCATTAAGGGAGGCGAAGAGTTTGCTGAAAATCAGCAGATAGCAATAATCACAGAAATAAAATAGTATGAATGGATTTCCATGTTCTTCAAAAGAATTAAGTTGATGGGAGGTTATGCAGGAAAGATGGGAAGTAAAGAGAAGTTCACTTATTCAGGGATATTCATTTTGAACTTTTGAAACTTAAGGTTGAAACAACTCAAAGTATTTAGAAGGTGTTTGAAGTAGTAAGGACAAGACACATTGAGTTTACAGTAAGCAAAAGAGGCTATTGTAAGGACACATGGGGAAGGAAGACAAGAACCCAAACTGGCGCATTGCCAGACCATAGCTTACTTTAACTGACCCACTGTGCTTTGAGCTGATTTTGCTTGCTCACCATCTGCTCACTCTCACATAATTGCAATGAGATGTCCTTTTTGTTATGCTTAGACATTATTGCATAATCTCTGGACAGTAAGTGAGCCGGCCACGGGTGATGTAATAAGAAAGTGAACCCAGAACTAAACTGGGTGATGTGATTTGCTAAAGGCAACATTTGCTATTTATGC
Organism: Equus caballus; assembly: GCF_041296265.1. Taxonomy (NCBI): domain Eukaryota; kingdom Metazoa; phylum Chordata; class Mammalia; order Perissodactyla; family Equidae; genus Equus; species Equus caballus. The sequence goes on along the minus strand of NC_091685.1, from coordinate 118,115,791 downwards.
ATAAGGATGCTAACGTTTCAGGGCGATGTTGTTAGAGTATAAATTGATGTGGATTAAGGCTGCCCCAGGTAGAGAAGCCCAAGGTGACCTGGCCTACGTGCCGATCTATATGACTCGATGGATTTTTATGGTGTGAATTAGGCCTGCCCCAGGGAGAGAAGCCCAGGGCATCCTCGCCTACATGCCGATCTATATGACCAGATTCATATCTAAAGTTATACGACCGCACAATAACCAGACCCCATCTGCACTGAAATCATTTAATGACTTTTTACATCATCTTTTCTTTTTCCAGTAAAAATAAGTCACGTACCCGTGCCGTATAAATTTAGCCCTAACCCTCAACTCAGGGCAGCAGCTCTTTACTGCCCATGGGTCCTGTCCCCATGCTATTCCATACTATTCTCTAAATAAAAGAGCACTACTGCCAGACCTTAAGAGTCCAAGAAATCTTTCTTTCAACTCTTCGGCTTGCCGTCCCCACATCATAAATGACTTGCTAAAACCTAATTTGGGCTTCGCATATCAGGGCAGGACCTTACCTGGGATAGGTTGGATATCATCACTTCCAAACTAAGCACAGCTCCCTTGAGGAAGTGAGGAGACTACAAAAGCCAGGTTCACAGAATATCATCCAGCTTCACATCTCCTGGTGAGATTTGCTCAGGATTTATCCTTTGTGTTTACAGCAGTAAATTGTAACCTCCGTAAAGTGTATGTGTCAAAATGCTCATTTCCATCAAGCCTCCATCCCAGGGCTCTGTGGGACTTTGACTAAACGTCACAGAAACTGGCCCACATTGACAATTTATTACAACCCTGAGTGACTCCCTCAGCAGGTATCACTTGCTCCCTCATCTGGTGGTCCACCATTGAATGGAGCTCCATCTCTATTTACCTTGGTCTGTTATCTGTTTATGTCACGTACTTCACAACCTTGTGGATTACAGTACTGCAGATTGCTTATTTTTAAAACGTTTGCATAGGGTCTCTTCTTTCTCAGATTCTACATTTCAATAATTTTTATGCTTAAATTCCATTTGAACAAATTATGGCTTTTCTTTTGGAAATGAGAACACCAGATACACAGAGAGAAGTAGGGATCTTCAGTGAGGGGCAGAGGGCAATCAGCAGAAACCATGAAGTCTTGTCATGGCTTTCATCCCACTTATTCTGCTGTGATATCTGTGGCCCAGTCATAAGCTTCAAATGAAGTCTTCAAATTTTCACTCCATTTTCTGCCATGGTGTCTTCTCAGCTAGTTTCCAACTTCTCTGGGAGAGAAAGTTCAATGCTTTCCAGTGACACTTAGGCCTCAGGACTCAGGAGATTCAGGGTGTCGACATCAGGCTCTCTCCAACTAAGACTCTACTGTACTTTGCCATTCTTGATCAATTGTTAACACTTGACTATGGCAGAAGAGAAGTTTCTCCTCAGACCGCTGGCCTCAGAATTCTGGACAGGAAATGGGGATTGGGTCCAGATTTAGCTGAGAATTAAAATAGTTCTAGTTCATTCCCAGCTCTCACCTCCATCCCGGAGACTCACCCAAGAGTAGGGGGGAATTCACAGGCGCTCCAACCAACGTTGAAATATGCTCCTGCCTCTCCTTCAACTCTTTCCCTCCTCCCATCTTGGGAAATGTTGCATGCATGTGGGATTTCCTTATAAGAGGACTCTTACCATCTCTGCTTGATAATATCTTCTCCTGTATCTTTCCATCTTGTATCTGATGATGAGATTTTCCAACTTACATCTATTTGGGAGCAACAGTGCCCTCATGTCTTTTCAGCCCAAATGAGAAGTGACAAAATCTTCCCCTGGTCCTTTAACCGAGTCTCTGCCCTCTTTACTATCTTTCCTTCACTGCCAATTGAAAAAAAAAAGTAATGCATATTCAGTGTCTTGTCTTTCTTACCATTCTTACCCTCTGCTGTCAAAGTTGTCATCCTGCTGCTGACTGTGGTCAGATCACTCCTTTATCCTAAAAATATTATTGACTTTCCTGTGCCCACAGAAAGTGCTTAGTATCGTTGTTTAAAAATTCAAAATCCTAAATGATCTGACCCCAATTTACCTTCCCAACTCTATTTTCCAAAACTCTATTTAATTTCTATCCTCTTGGCAAATTGGAATTTCTTAATATTTTTCTTATATGTTATTTTTGTATCCTTTCCTCCGTGCCCTATTAAATGCCAGAAATGTTCTATGTTACCATTTTTACATGTTCAAATCCTAATGGATTTTCAGGGTTCAATTGAAATTTTTCCCCTAATTACCAGCACACATGCACACATGCACACACGCACACACGCACACAGAAACTCTTCTATCCAAACTGCCACAATCCTTTCCTCATACTTCCCTTGGGCACTTATTCTCTCTCCCTTATTATACTTAAGCCCAAGTCAATTCCTGTACTAGACTATGTTTTAAGTTTCTCAAATTCAAAAATTTTTCGTTAATCATTGTATCCCCAGGAAAATAAGTAATAATGTCTAAAATGCAAATAGTCAATACACGTTTGTGATAAAAGTGATTAATTTTATATTTGAATTCTTTCCTTAAAAGATTATTCTGACATTGCATCACAGGAGGACGATTTTGGTGAGGTTTTATTTTACCTAAACCAGTTGTATGACATTATTAGGTGTGTGTGCACAGACACACACACACATCATTGCAGCACATATCAGTGATTGATTTGGGCTTTAAATAATAACAAGCTAGTCAACCATGTTCTAGTCTTTGGAAACCTTACATTAGAGAGCAATAGGAAGAAAGAAAAAGCTATTTTGTATTTTCAGTTAATTTGCTTCACCTTTTAGAAAAAAAGAGAAAACTTCAACTTAACTATCTCCATCAATCTTTTCTGCCCAGCCTCACCATGTGCTGCTTTCATTTAATTTCATTATCTAGCAAGCTGGCAATTTCAAGAGTGTTCAGCATTTTCAATCAGCCCATCAGTATGATACGGACGAAGCAATGCATGTCATTTTTAGGGCATCTCCTTTCCAATATGGTTTCGGTTTATTAAAACCATTTATTCATTCGTGAAATTGTAATAAACCAGATTTTTACACTCTTTACTAGAATTGGCACATGGAGCTTACAAAAATTAAGTTGAGCAAGGTGAAAATGGAATTTAGTATTATGCATGCTATTTTAAGTCCTTAAACTGAATGTATAATATGAACTCCATGAAGTTAAAGGATCATTTGCAGAATTAAAAAGGGAAAAAAACCCTGGTATGGAAGAGGAATAAATCTACAAAGGAAGGAATGGTTGGATTAAGCCATGAAGAAAAATTAAGAGAGAGAGAAATAATAGAATTGGTTTGGTGTTAGTCAGTAGAATAACTAAAAAGGTGACATAAGAATCAAGAGGGAGATGTTGAAAGAAAGCAAGCGAATCGGTGAACAGTGTCAATAGAAAGAACACTAGTGGGAAAAAAAAAGAAAAAGGCAATATTTTATGGACTTCATAAAGATCCAGAAAAAATATTGAAGGTTTAGAACTCTGGGGTTTAATTTTCGGTTTTTAAAAAAGTGTTAGAATTATCGTTCACATAAGTCACCTAGAAATATAGTTTTGTAACCAAAGAAGTGACCATAATGGACCAAAGATTTTTAAAAGGGTGTTTTTACCAGATGTACGCCCTATAGAGTCTATATCATAAAACAATGGTAAAAAAAAACAGAAGCCGAAGCAGCCCTACAAATTGAGTTTCTCTTTTAAGGCTTTTTAAAATGACATTTTAGTTTTGTTTTGAAACCGTTATCTGCGTTACAGCACTCTATAATATTTAGATTCAAAATACAGAAACATTTTTTTAAGAACTGTTCATGAGGTTGAATAGTAATCTACTTCCTTTGCTGTTTATCTTTGTGAGACCTAAGGAATTTTTCTCTTCGCTGTTTCTTTTCATGGGGAGATGGCTGACTAGGAAGGTCACTTTACCATATTGAACAGATGGATGAAAATAATTGAGTGTTATTGAATGCTTCACCTACTGGCTAACCCAGCAAAATAGATTTAATATTTCTAGAGGGCTGAAGGAGTATCATGTCATTTCATTACTTTTGTTTCTGAAAACTAAGCTTTTCAAATATTTAAAGGAAGAAGTCTAAGTAGGTACTGAAAGAAAACATATTGAAAGAAGAGAAGTCATGTTCTCTGCTCTCCTGTGAGGCCCTCAATGAAGATTTCTTTGATTTCCTGGGTTCTATGTACCCAATTTTATTTTATGTCATCAGAGCAGGTTTCAGTGGTTTTAGGACGATTATGGCCCACAGGATTTAGAAATGTAAACTAGATGAACTAACAAGGAATTAGGCCACTGACTTAATAAATTACTACAAAGAATTCATGTAACTCCTCTGGGTCACGATTTCCTAGGATAATTATTTCTATTTCTATTCTTGGCAGGAAATTAAAAGGACAGGATATTTTTCAATATGTCCTTTCTTTAGTCAGAAGTCTCTTCTCCAAGTTCGGCTTGTCTTGCAGTTATTCATGGAGCAGATTGACTGACAGCACGACTGACAGTACTGTTCTCTCAAGAAACAGTTCTGACTTATCAGTCATACTGAGGTCATGAGTTTTAAGCACTTATGGCTTTCCTTGAACCCAACACGTTTGACAAATACACTTTAGGAAGAATTCAAATTTACATATTATATTAAAAGGACTCATTAAACATGTTATAAAATTCTTATATTCCATTTATTTCCAAAGTTACTTAGGTCAACATCTTTTCCCCCCACTTTCTTCAGTGAGATTCTTTCATATATTTGCAACATAGTTCGATTTTGTTGTTGTTGTTGCGGCCTTCTATGCTGGCATCCTCTGACTTATAAATGATTTTTAAAAATCTGCATACATTAAGGTTTACTCATTCTTCTGGAAAGCACAGTGAGTACTGACAAAAACAGAGTCATGTATCCAACATAACATTATTATGTAGAATAGTTTCACCATCCTAAAAAAATCCTCTGTGCTTTATCTATTCAACACCCTCACCCTCGACTCAAGTCCTGGCACCACTGATCTGTTTGCTGTGTCTATAGTTTTGTCTTTTCCAGAATCTCATACAAATGGAATCAAGTCTGTAATATTTTCAGACTAGCTTCTTTCACTTAACAATATGCATTTGAAGTTCCTTGGTGGCTTTTCATGACTTAATAGCTCAATCCTTTTATTGCAGAATAGGATTCCATTGTATGGATATATCATAGTTTGTTTATCCATTAACCTATTAAAGGACATCTTGTTTGTTTCCAGTTTTTAGCAATTAGGAATAAAGCTGTTAGAAACATTTGTGTGCAGGTTTTTGCGTAGACGTAAGTTTTCAAATCAGTTGGGTAAATACTTAGGAGTGTGATTTCTGGATCGTATGGTAAGAGTATGTTTAGCTTCGTAAGAAACTGCTGAACTGTCTTCCAAAGTGGCTGTACCATTCTGTATTCCCACCAGCGAGGAATGAGAGTTCCTGTGGCTATGCATCCTGGCCAGCAGTTGGTATTGTCAGGTTTTTGTTTGTTTGTTTGTTTTTGGATTTTAGTCATTCCAATAGGTATGTAATGGTATCTGGTGTATCTCATTATTATTTTCACGTGCAGCTCCCCAGTGTCAAATGATATTTAGCATTTTCCCACATGCTTATTTGCCATCTGTATATTTTTTTTGAAAAGTTCTCTGTTCAGATCTTTTTCCCATTTTTTAATTGAGTTGTTTGTTTCTTATTGTTGTGTTTTAAGTCTTTGCACATTTTGGGAACAAGTCCTACATCAGAGAGGTTATTTCTTCTTTAATGTTTGGTAGAAGTCACCACTGAACCCATCTGGGGCTCGTGCTTTAATTTATTTTACTTTTTATTGAGGTATAATTGACAAATGAAACTTGTATATATTTAAGGTGTATAATCTGATGTTTTGATATATACACACATTGTGAAATGACTCCCACAATCAATGTAATGAACATATCCATAACCTCACATAGTTACCATTTTTGCGTGTGTGGTGAGAACACTTAAGATCCACTGTCTTAGCAAATTTCAAGTATGCAACACAGTATTATTAACTATGGTCCCCATGCTGTACATTGGATTTCCAGAACTTATTCATCCTGCATAACTGAAAGTTTGTACACTTTGATCAACATCTCTCCACTTCCCCTACCCCCAGCCTCTTACAACCACCATTGTACTCTCTGCTTCTGTGAGTTAGAATGTTTTAGAGTCTACATATGGGTGAAATCATCTGGTGCTTTATTTTGGGAAGGTTATTGTTTATTGACTTAATTTCTTTAATAGATAATCTTCTTGTGTGAGTTTTGCAATTTTGTCTTCCAAGAAATTGGTCCATATTATTTGTTATTAAATTTATAGGCATGGAATTTCTCATAGCATTCCTTTATTATCCTTTTAATAAGTCTTTTTATTATCCTTTTAATGGAATAAGTAGTGGTAATCCCTTGTTCATTTCTGATATTAGTAAATTATGTGTTTCCTCTTTCTTGGTTAGACTGGCTAGAGTTTTATGAATCTTTTAAAGAACTAGCTTTTTTGTTGTTGATTTTTGCTATTGTTTCCCTTTTTTCAATTTTGTTGATTTCTGCTCTTCTTTCTGTAATTTCCTAATGTTGAAGCTTCAGTTATTGATTTAAGATCTTTCTTCTCTTATGATATATACATTTAATGTTATCCCCCCAAGCACTGCTTTTGCTGCATCCCACAAATTTTGATAAGGTGTGTTTTATTTTGCTTTAAGTTCAAAATATTTAAAAATTTCTCTTAAACTTTCTCTTTGATCCATGAATTATTTATAAAAGTGCAGCTTAATTTCTAAATATCTGGAGGATTTTCCTGCTGTCTTTCTCTTATTGATTTCCAGCTTAATTTCATATTGTTCTAATAACAGACTAAGTATAATTACTATTCTTTTAAATTTGTTTTGCTATGTTTTGTGATCTAGAATGCAATCTATCTTAGTGAATATGCCATTTGAGCTTGACAAGATTGTGTATTCTGCTGTTGGAATGGAGTATTCTATAAATGTGAATTAGATCAATTTGATTCGTGGTACTGTTCACATCATCTATATTCTTACTGACTTTTTGCCTAGTTTATCTATCAATAACTGAGAGAGAGGTCGAAGTCTGCAACTATAACAGTGGCTTTGTTTGCTTTTTCTTTAAGTTCCATCAGATTTTGTCTCATTTATTTTGATTCTCTTTTGTTAGATGAATACTTGATTAGGCTTGTTATGTCTTCTTGGAGAATTGACCCCTTTATCATTAGGCAGTGCCACTCTTTATGCCTGGTAGTCTTCCTTACTCTAAAGTCTGCTTTGTCTGAAGTTAATAGAGCTACTTCAGCTTTCTTTGGATTAGTGTTAGTATATCTGTCCCCGTATCTTTCATTTCTAACCTATACAAGTCTTTATATTTAAAGCGAGATTCATGTAGACGGCATATATTTGGGTCTTATTTTAGTATCCACTCTGACAAATCTCTTTTAACTGGTTTATTAGACCATTTCACATTTAAAGTGGATAGTGATACAATTGAATGAATATCTACCACGTTTGTAACTGGTTTTTAATTTGTGGAATTTATTCTTTGTTTCTTTTTTCCCCCTCTTTTCTGCTTTGTCTGGTATTAGTGAACATTTTTACACGATTCCCATTTCATCTCTTCTCTTAGACTATCAATATACTACTTAAAAATTTTTTTGGTGGTTGCCCTAGAGTTTAAAATAGTCATTCTTATATAATCTAAATCCACTTTCAAAGAAATGGTACCACTTCCATGTAGTGCAGGTAACTTATAACCTAGTATTCCCAATTCCTTTCTCTCTTCCCTTGTGACAATGCTATCATCCATTTTACTTATCCATATACTGTAATCACCTAATACATTTCTACTTTTATTGCTGTAAACAATTATCTTTTAGAACAATTAGAAGTAATAAAATGAAAGAATTTATTTTACTTTCATTTATTCCTTCTCTGTTGCTCTTCCTTTCTTTAAATGGATTCAAGTTTGTGACATATGTATATTTTTTTGCTGGAAGAAATTAAAAAACAATTTTTTTTAGAGTGGTATTAGGTTCATAGCAAAAGCAAATAGAAAGTACAGTTTCCTATATATTCCTGCCTCCACATACACATAGCCTCCTCCACTATCAAAATCCCACACTAGAGTGGTATATTTGTTACAACCAATGAATCTACATTGGCACATGATTATCACCACAAAGCCATAGTTTACATTAAGATTCACTCTTGGTGGTGTACATTCTATGAGTTTTGACAAATTCATAATGATATATACCCACATTATAGTATACAAAATAGTTCCACTGCCCTAAAAATCCTCTATGCTGTCTCTGCCTATTCAACACTCTCTCCTCATGAATCCTTGGCAAACACTGATCTTTTTACTGTCTCCGTAGTTTTGCTTTTTCCAAAATGTCATATAGTTCGAATCATAGAGTAGGTAGCTTTTTCAGACTGGCTTCTTTTACTTAATAATATGCATTTAAGTTTCTTCCAGGTCTTTTCATGGCTTAATAGCTCATTTCTTTTTAGCACTGAATAATATATTATTTTCTGGATGTACTACAGTTTATTTATCCATTCACCTACTGAAGAATATCTTGGTTGCTTGCAAGTTTTGGTGATAATGCATAAAGCTGCTATAAGCATTCATATGCGGGTTTTCAATTCATTTGGGTAAATACCAAGGAGTGCAATTGCTGAACTGTAGGATAATAAGAGTGTGTTTAATTTTGGAAGAAACTGCCAAACTGTATTCCAAAGTGGCTGTACCATTTTGCATTCCCACCAGCAATGAATGAGAATTCCTGTTGCTCCACATCCTTGCCAGCATTTGGCGTTGTCAATGTTTTGGATTTTGGTGATTTTAGTAGGTGTGTGGTGGTATCTCATTGTTGTTTTAATTTGCATTTCCCTGATAATATATAATGTGGGGCTTCTTTTCGTGTTCTTATATGTATCTTCTTTTATAAGGTATCTGTTAAGATCTTTTGCCCATTTTTTAATTAGTTGTTCATTTTCTTATTGTTGAGTTTTGAGTTCTTTGTATATTTTGCATAACAGTCCTTTATCAGATATGTCATTTGCAAATATTTTCTCCCAGTCTATGGCTTATCTTCTTATTCTTTAGTGAGTAAAAAGACAATGTTTCACATAGCAAAAGTTTTTAATTTTAATTTTAATGAAGTTCAAATTTTCTTTTCTTGTAGTATCTTTGTCAGGTTGGTATTAGGGTAACACTGGCCCCATAAAATGAGTTAGGAAGTATTCCCTCTGCTTCGCTCTTCTAAAAGAGATTGTAGAGAATTGGTATAATGTCTTCTTTAAATGTTTGGTAGAATTCATCAGTGAATACATTTGGACCTGGTGCTTTCTGTTTCAGAAGTCTATTAATTATTCATTCAATTTCTTTAATAGATATATGCGTATGCATATTGTTTATTTCTTGTGTGAGTTTGGCAGATAACGTCTTTCAAGGAATTAGTCCTTTTGATATATATTATCAAATTTGTGGGCATAGAGTTGTTCATAATAGTCCTTTATTATACTTTTAATGTCCATGGAATCTGTAGTGATGTCTCATTTCTAAGACACTCTGATATTTGTCTTTTCATTTATCATAATAATAATTTAGTTCTTTTCTCTCTTTTTTACTTAGGCTTATTGATTTTATTGGTCTTTTCAAAATAGCGGCTTTTGTTTTCCTTCATTTTCTCTGGTGATTTCCTATTTCCAATTTTATTGATTTCTGCTCTGGTTTTTCACTCTTTCTTCTTATCTGCTTATTTTGGATTTAATTTGCTCTTCTTTGTCTAATTTTCTAAGGTGAAATTTAAATTATTGATTTTAGATCTTTATTCCTTTTTAGTATATGCAACCAATGCTGTAAATTTCCCCCATAAGCACTGCTTTCACTACATCGCACAAAATTTGAAAAATTGTATTTTCATTTTAATTTAGTTCTAAGTATTTTTAACTTTTTCTTGTGATTTCTTCTTCAACCTGTGTGTTACTTCAGTATTGTTTAATCTCCAAGTATTTGGAGATTTTCTAGTTACCTTGCTGTTATTCATTTCTGGTTTAATTCCATTGTGGTCTGAAAGCAGACATTGTATATTTTAAATATTTTTTAATTTCTTGGAATATGTTTTATGGTCCAAAGTGTGGTCTATCTTGATGAGTGTTCCATGTGAGCTTGAGAAGATTGTATTTTGCTGTTGTTGGATGAAGTAGACTATGGATGTCCATTATATCTAGTTGATTGGTGGTCCTGTTGAGTTCAACTGTGTCCTTACTGATTTTCTTCCTGCTGAACCTGCCCATTTCTGACAGAGAGGTGTTGATGTCTCCAACTATAGTAAAGGATTTACCTATTTCTCCTTGCACTTCTATCAGCTTTTACCTTGTGTATTTTTGATGCTCTGTTGTTAGGTGCATACATGTTAAGAAATGTTTTGTCTTCTTGTAGAATTGACCCCTTTACGTATGTAATGATCCTCTCTATCCCTGATAACATTCCTTGCTCTGAAGTCTTCTCTGTCTAAAATTAACATAGCAACTCCTGCTTTCTTTTGATTAATGTTAGCATGGTATATCTTTCTTGAATCCTTTTACTTTTAATCTTTATGTCTTTATATTTAAAGGGGGTTTCTTATAGACAGAATATAGTGGGGTCTTGTTTTTTGATCCATTCTGACAATCTCTTTTTTTTTTGTTTTGAGGAAGACTGGCCCTGAGCTAACATCCATGCCCATCTTCTTCTGCTTTATATGTGGGACACCTACCACAGCATGGCTTGCCAAGCGGTGCAATGTGCGCACCTGGGATCTGAACCCTGGGCCGCCGAAGTGGAATGTGCAAACTTACCCACTGCGCCACCAGGCCGGCCCCTAATCTCTGTCTTTTTATTGATGTGTTTATACCCCTGATGTTTGAAGTGGCTATTAACATAACTGGGTTAACCTCTACCATATTTGTTAATATTTTCTGCTCATTTCCCTTGTTTTTTGTTCCCGTTTTTGTCTTCCACTCCTTTTCTGCCTTTTTTGGTTTTAATTGAACATCCTGTATGATTCCATTTATCTCCTTTCTTCTTTTTTCACTTTCTATGATTTGGTGTCTGACAATTTGGGGAAATTCTCAGCCATTATTACGTCAAATATTTCTTCTCTTCCTTCTCCTTCTGGTATCCTCATTATACCTATGTTACATCTTCTATATTTGTCCCACAGTTCTTGGATATTCTGTTCCATTTTGTTTTTTCAGTTTTTAGTCTTTGCTTTTGTTTTTGATGTTACTGTTGATCTCAAAGTCAGAGATTCTTTCTTCAGCCGTTTCCAGTCTAATAATAAGCCCCTCAAAGGCATTCTTCATTTCTGTTACAGTATTTTTAATCTCTAGGATTTTATTTTGGTTCTTTCTTAGTATTTCCACCTCTCTACTTATATTGCCTGTCTGTTCTGCATGCTTTCTATTTTACCCATTTGAGTCCTTAGCATATTAATTGCAGTTGTTTTAAATTCCTGGTCTGATAATTCCAACATCCCTGACATATCTGAGTCTGGGTCTGATGCTTGCTCTGTCTCTTCAAACTTTGTTTTTTGCCTTTTAGTTGGCCCTGTAATTTTTTCTTGATAGCCAGACATAACATACTGGGTAAAAGAAAAAGCAGGGAAGAGGCCTTTCGTAATATGGTAGTAGGGGGTGAGGGCAGGTCCTATGCTCCTACAATTAGATCTCAGTCTTAGCCTGTGCTTCTGTACTGTGAACTTCCCAGTTACTCCTCCGCCTCCCCACCCCTCTGTGGGACAGGTTGGCTGGAAGGAATGGAATTGAGTACTTCCCTTCTGCCAGGTCAATTAGGCTTTGACAACACTCCGTCACTTTAAGCTCTTGAATAATAGTTTCTCTGGAGTGAAGGCCTTGTTAAGAACTAAATTCCCTACCACATTTCATAAAATTCAAAGAGAGACTGAGAGAGAGAGAGACGAGCAAAGCCAGAGACAGAGAGATGGTTTTACTATCACAGTAGTATTACTGTCATCTAAACAAGAACTGTTTTGTCTCTAATCCTCTTCTCCTGTCACCTTTGAAACCAGTGTGAAATTATGCCACTGTTTGGAATTCTAAAAACTAAAAAATTGATGAGCTTGAATCCAGTGATAACAGACTTGGTCATTTTGAATGAGAACATATTCTAAAGTCCCAGTTTATAAGGCATCATATCAAATAGTATAAGAGCTGTAATTGTTAATCACCTTTAACTGCACTAAGCTTATTTATTTATGCCCAAGAAAATAAAATTCCCAGATATCAAAAATTCCAAACAAATACTTTAAGGAATTCTGATGATGTGTATGGAGTCATAGGATGATTATATGAGTAAATCTTTTCCTTTTATTTGTGTAACAAATTATTCCATTTACAGTGAATAAAATGAAAACATGATGTGACATTTCCGCAAGCTGCATGTCACCTTACACCATTAAGATTTCCATATTATCTGCTATTGGGGAATTTTCAAAATGATGGTCAGTGTTATAATGTGTATGTCTATGTGCTTGTATTATAATTTTTATGATGCTCTACTCATTTTTTCAGGAGTCTGGGATGATTTCAGTTTTCAGAAAGCAGCATAACTTTTCTCAGGGTACTCTGCTAATATGTTTCAGATACTTAATTTAATATAATAGTGATTGCAAATTCTCTCTATTTATATACACATTTTCAGCCTACCTGCCTTTCTTATTTTATCAAACCAGAATTTAAATAAAACTTTGACTCTTGCATTAAGATCTTACTAAAAACTGTTAAGTAGTATTGATGAAAAGCATTTAAAAAGAGAGCTCATATAATCTAAGTCTAGAAAAAAATAGAGATTCAATAATTTTGAAGGCAGAACAGGAGCTGGTTTTAGAATTATTTTCTTTTAAGAGAGAAGCCACTATACAACCCATACCAATGTATTCTCAAGAATATGGTCTCCTGACTAGCAACATGGGCATTACCTGGGAACCAATTAGAAAGACAAATTCTTGAACCTATTGAATCAGAAGCTCTGGGGATGGGATCCAGCAATGTGTATTTTAGCAAATGCTCCAGGGGCTTCTGATTTTCTTAAAATTTGAAAACTTTCTTAAATTATAGGGATCTGAAAGGAAACAAAATTGCCAAGAACTCAAACTTAAACAACAAAGGTGTATAGTGTTACGACACACTGTTTCCTAACCTTCTGAATCCTGCTTCTTTCTCTCCTTTCATAGCTTCACTGTTCCCTGTTATTTCAATAATATGTGTTTCTTCTTCTATTAGAGGAAGCCACTGCTAAAAGTTGAGCACAACTAATTTAAGCACTCAGCTTGAAATCTTACCCCAAAAGGTTATATTTAATTGAAGAGCAGATTAGTAATTAGCATTCAATTACTTAAAAAAAAGTCTCAACTCAGCTCTGATTAAATCATTCCAAATAGAATTTTACAGTCGATAGAGGGGGAAAAAGGGAAAAGGATTTATGTATTTCTGTATAGTTTGTGGTCCATTAAAATGGAAACTTTATTGCATGCTGTCAAATATGGCTTCAAATGTGTACTTACTTTAGCTTTTACTGTTACGATTACTGTTAAAAGGAGAAAATAACTAGACAGTGCTGCTTCTAGGATTTCTCCCATGGAAAGAAGGAATTGGAAAATTTAAAAAGTAAGTAAACATATAAAGGGGTCTAACGGGAAAAAAGGAGGATAAGGAACAAAAGGGAGGAAAGCATTATGAAAGAGGGGTGGAAACATGTTCAAATGGAGGTGGAGAAATCTATCAGGTAGAGCAACATGAAAAAATAAGGCTGTATTTGTGAAAATAAGTCACTTGTCAAATAACGGACTTGGACTAAGGAGAGCTGATCTAATCCTACTCTACCGTTGATTAAATGAGCTTGTTCAGATCTCTTGCTATGTCTGTGCTTCCATTTGTCTCCTTGAGGAATAAGGATCCCAATACCTGCCTACATCTTCTGCATGGGAAAGTACAATGGTAAATAATGATACCTAACTATGGCTTTCTTTTTCTCAAGTTGGGGATAGAATCAAAGGGATTGCCTAACTTCTGTTCCTCATATCTTATTGGACTTTGTAAACACAAAATGACACATTATAAAATAAAAGAACTTTGGACTTCAAGAGACACTAGACATTATCTAGACCATTTTTTCCTGCCTTAAAAATTCAGTGCAATTTTAAGCCTCAAGAAGTTAGCTTAAAGTCAAATGCTAGTTAACAACAAACGCTAGGCTCAAACCCAGTTCTTTAATACTGTTCTGTGTTTGGGGGATGTTTTTTTGAGGACTGGAAGAATAAGTACCATATAGTTAGCTATAAATATTTTTTTTAATTTAAGGTTATGTGTAACATTATGGTAACAAAAGATGAAATGCAACAGCAATATCTCTGAAAACACATTTTGATTTTCCTATAATTCACCAAAAAATCAATTCAAAAATGTTATATTTTACTAGCAATGCAGGGTATCGTCCAAGCAGAATGTTGTCCTCAAAGTATCTGTATCCTAAAGCTTTGAAAGTGGAATGCAGTTCCACTCAACTCAATTGAAAAAAGATATCTAGGGTGCTTACTATCTTCTTCCAAGAATAACTCTATATTCTTGGTAAATAAAAGTGGATAAGTCATGCCCTTTATCCATAAGAAGCCAAGTATCATACGGAAAATAGACGTATAAACAACTACACAACTAAGTAAAATACAAGTCAAACTATGATTATTGCTAGAATTAAAATTTACAATTTTGCATATAAGTTATACATATACATTTATGATTCATATTTAAAGTTTAACATATTTCCAAGCTCAAAAGTACTTCCATAAGGAGTAATAATGTAAATTTCATATCTAGATTTGGCAACAATGTAATTTACATACCATTAATGGCAGAGCATAATCAAGTAATAAACTTCTGGGTCATTCTCATTTGTGATATTTTGATGAATGTTTCCTTAAAACTGAGCCAGTTCTGTATGATAGGTCCTAGATTATTCCACAGGCTCTTCACCCAGATTGCTCAAAGATTTCAGGAAAAGTAGGAGATCTTGCTGAAGACTGGGGTAAACATATGGAATGGGTAAATTCTGCATAGAGGGGGACATAGAGGGAATCATTCTTATAAAGTGAAGTAGACTTCTGGCAACTGATCCACGTTCTACAGAAAATGTCAAGTTTTGGCTAGTTCAACAAGTCAACCATGACCTCATAGATAAAAGCGTAGATGAGAACAGCAGCTGTACCTGGATGTGGTGCAGTTTCCTTATTTAATTGTTTTTGTATGGCCATGACTGAAATATGGTCACACATTCTCCCAGCATGACTGCTAATGGAAATGTTTTTTTAAAAATTCTGTTATGTAAAATAAGTATAAATGTCTGCTTCTCTATCCTCCACATGTTGGTGTTGTTTCTAGCTACCACGACAAAACTTACATGTCTGGAAGGAACTCTGGATTCCTTCCATATATGGTAGTAACAGAAAAGACATTCCATTCTCATTGCTTTGTACATGCGGAATGCCATTTTTAGAATTTTTTCAAAGTATGCCAAGAAACTGTACTATTTGGCCTGAGAAAGCTCAATGGCATGCATCTGCAAACTCCTGCTACTGTTCTGAGGTCATTGCGAAGCATTTATAAAGTGCTTGTACCAAGAGCTTTTCCATGCTGGTGATTATTAGGCTTTTCCTGAGAAGTAAGCTTAATACAGCTACTTCTCTATTGGATTCCAAATAAATTACATCGAGAAACATAAATCAGTATAATCTTTTAACCAAGTATATATATTCTATTTGTTTTAGATATTGCATAAACATGGATTCAAAAAACCTTGAAAAATCCTCTAGTCTATCACCCTACCTCCATTCAATATAATATCCAGAAAACATCCAAGATACGTAACAACCAGTATGACCATTGCACCACACATAAAAATCTGTAGTTGCTAGATTAGGGGTGGTTTAACCAAATAATCAAGGTAATAGTGAGGCATTGGAGGGATCAGGGAGCCAATTTTTATCCACCTGAATAGTTGATACAGTTCAATATAGTTCCATATTTTATCAACTGGTACATACTGGCTGACTATCAACCCCGGTGCTATGCAAGCTAAGCA
Source organism: Equus caballus (assembly GCF_041296265.1). Classification (NCBI taxonomy): domain Eukaryota; kingdom Metazoa; phylum Chordata; class Mammalia; order Perissodactyla; family Equidae; genus Equus; species Equus caballus. The sequence goes on along the minus strand of NC_091685.1, from coordinate 118,099,567 downwards.
TGGAAATTCTTCCTCTTTCCTGTGACCCTAATACACATCTCCAATTGATCACGGCACCATTTCCTGATGAGTCCAAACAAGGTCTCAGATTCCATCTCAGATCTTCTTCAGGGCCTCACTACCAGTCAAAGCAAGTTGTCTATTTTGAGAAAAAACTACTCTTCATCTGTGATCTGAAATAATTGTAAGGAAATGGGAATTCAAAACTTTCTTTTAATGCCAGCCATTCTTCAGTCAAGGTTATCAAGGAAATCTTTCTCACATCTTCCATATAGCACTCATATTCCCTCCTCAAGGAGAAGATTATCCAATTCCATGGGCTCACATTGGTATCCAAACACATCTTTTTCAAGTCTTATAATATTTTCTTTGAATCACACAAATTAGCACTTGGTTACATAATAATTTTTAGTATCTTCTAATTGTTTTGTGTTTGGAAGTCTTATTCCTTTTAGCAAGGTGAGCTATTGTTTGAGTCATATTTTATATTTAATTTGGATTTACCACTGCATTGTGCAAGATACACAGTCAATATTATGTCTATTTCTACTGCATATGTTTACCATAGATATATCATATGTAACACACCGACATATTGCTTATATTAGCTATTATTTCTATATCACTACTTTAACAAATTATCACAAACTTAGTAGCTTAAAGCTACAGAAATATATTATTTATAGTTATGTTGGTTTGAAGTCAAACACAGATCTCACTGAGCCAAAATCAAGGTGTCGGCAGGACTGATTCCTTTTTGAAAACTAAAGAGGAGATCAGTTTCCTTGCTTTTTATAGCTTCTAAAGCCACTTGCATTCTTTGGATCCTGGCCCCCTTCCTCCATCTTTAAAGTCGGTAACAGTGGCTCAAGCCCTTCTGATGTCGTACCTCTCTGAGTTAGTAGAACTCATGTTATTAGATTGGGCTCAGCCAGTTAATCCAAAATAATCTCCCATCTCAAGGCCTTGATCCTTAATCATATCTGCAAATCCTTTTTGCCATATAAGGTAACAGAGCCACAAGCTTGGGGATTAGAGCATGGACATCTTTGGGGAGACGTTATTCTGCTTACCACAAAAACTAACTAATTTATTCATCTAAGTTCATCTTGTTCTATCCTCAGGGAAAATGAATAGCTGGTCAACAAACTACATGTAACTAACAACTGTTGAATTATTTTATGGGTGAAGGTAAAATGCATCACTTCTCCTTGTCAGTAATAGTCTTTGTTTTCCTCACTTGAATATATTCTAGGTCAATTATAAGTCAAAGCTAATAATCTGGTTGAGGGCTAATGGATATTAAAAGCACCCATTTCTTTTTCCTACTTGTCCTGCCCCTCATGTGACCAATTCCACAGTAAAAACCTGTAATGGCCAGTGCTGGGAAAGTTGCCATGGTTGTCTAAGGCTCTTCTGCATTCTTCTGCTCACCCCTGTATGTAATATGTCATTGGCTGTCACGGTGTTCAAAGGGCTTATGAAGAGGACACAGAATATTAACATGTGAGGAGCCCAGAAAATTATATTCTGGTTCCATTTTGTCATGAAAGTGTATTAATTTTAATCCCTGACCCATTGTTTACTGTTTGACTTAGTTTTCTCATCTATAAATAATTAAATGAGATAACCCAATGATCAGCATTCAGGAAATGTTTTCTTTTCCTTTCTCTTTTTCATTTTAAAATATTTTTAGTAGAAATGACTAACTTTGGCATACCTTATTAACTAGCGTATTTCTTACCACTCATTTACTACCTTACACAAAAACACTTTGCAAGTTTTATGGATCGGACCTTTTCTTCCTGTCTTCTCATAACCAACTGTGTCAATGAATGGACATGATATTATTCATGAAGGCAAACTATTTAGATATTACCATAGAGCTTACCTTTTTAAAAAAGTTTTTCTGCATTTTATTAAACAGAGACTATGTCTAATTTATCTTTTTTCTCATATACATCTAATAATTGCTGTGCTTATAGTAGATATTTGTCAGATGAACACACAGGGCTTCAAATCACTGCACATGTTTGATTTCCATATTTCTTGTGAATTCAAGTTTTAATAGTTTTATTTATAGATGATGAATCTGCTTCAAGCATACTTTTCTCAGAAGTAGCTTAAAGAACGTAATTGAAAGACATTCTCTTTCTGTCATCCAGGAAATTCAGTCAATATTTAAGCAATCTCTATTTTTAAATATTTATCTTACATTCTTAATTTAAATTGCTTCTGTTGCTTCTCAAAGAAGAATACAACTAAAACTACAATTTTTTTCATAATTTTTCTGGGTATATTCAGAGGGATGTGATTTTTTTCCGTGGAAACAGATTGGTAAATACTGGCAGAACAGTAGATAAGGTCCAGGCTTATAGGATGGGTCCCATATGGACAGTCTGTGAAGGAGAGTGAGACAGCTTCCTCTGGGTTCATGAACTCCTACATTCTCATTCAAAAAACATATTACCACCACCTCCTTTGCAAGGCATTAAGATAAGATAGTGCCACCTTCACTCCCTCTGCCTTTTGTTTCTAACTGCCCTTGATATTTATTTTCTATGTTTTAGTCATTTCTATTATATAAACATATATAACAATAGGAGAAGTAACTGTAGAAGTAGAAAATCTACAAGACGATTTGCCTGGTCATTGATCCTCATTTTAATGATCCCAATTTCTAACTTACTTGACTGTGCTGTTATAAATTATTCTCTTTAATTCGCAGCAAAAATCTACTTGCTCTTATTGAAATTAAGACAGCAGATAAATCACTCTGCCATTTTTTTAGAAAAAGGTTTCATTTTGATACCAGAGGGACTATGGCTGTGAGAACCACAGGGCTGCTCTAAACGTGAGGAGCTTCGATTGCTTTAGCCAATGCATATGAAAAACAGCCAAAGGGGTGAACAAAACCAGGCCCGTGAGGAGCTGGTGTTGGTAAATTTGTGTAAAATTTCATAAGAAAACTAGATTTTTGAGACAATTTCTAATATTTTTAAAATAATTCTTTAAACACACTTTTGAATTTTTACTAAATACAAAAGTCATTTGCAAAATAACTTGCACTAATGGGTGTGGATAGGAAAGAAGTGACGTAATCAGAAGACCAGACTTGGGCATCTGTGCCTCTCATTCTCGATCAGCTTGGAGTTTTGGGTAACAGAGCACAGTTCTTGCATGAGAGGAGTGTCAGGCTGAGTAGGATATTTCCCTCACTTTGCACCTGGACGTGATCAGTCAAATAAAAAAGCCATCAGTTAACCACGACGACATGCTTTAGGAAAAGTTGATAATAGTTGTCATTTTCTTAACTATTAGTTAACCATAAACATATAAATGGCCCTTCTTAATTCAACTGTGAATGTGTGGACAGGAGGCTTTCATTAGGAGTTTTGAATGTTCTAAACTGTTTATATACCAAAACTTTGGTCTTCATATGAAAAACGGGAATGGCTGCAGACCTGCTAATACCAGCAAATTAGACGGATTCGTCCTCACTGAGAACGATTATATCTACGGCCATGAATTCAGCATTATGGGGGCCAGCCCCATGGCCGCGTGATTAAGTTGGTATGCTCCACTTCAGCGGCCTGGGGTTCACTCGTTCAGATCCTGGGTGTGGACCTACACACTGCTTATCAAGACATGCTGTGGAAGCATCCCACACAGAAGAACTAGAATGACTTTGAACTAGGATATACAACTATGTCCTGGGGCTTTGGGGAGAAAAAAAAAGAGGAAGATTGGCAACAGATGTTAGCTCAGGGCCAATCTTCTTCACCAAAAAAATAAATTGCTGTATCATACTGCTTAAAAAAAAATTTAGCATTGTGGATATGACTGGCTGAATTTCTACTGTGTAATTAGAAAGATCAGCATGATGCTATGTTATTGTAATGCTCACTGAGACCCAACTTATTAATTTTCCCTTTCCTCTTCCTCTTTCCGTGGATTCCATTGATTTTAAGGTTAAAAAAAAGAAAAAATGGATTTTTATAATTAAGTAAACGTTCAAAAGAAAGCATTATATATAAAGCATTACACACACTGTTGACATTTTGGTTTTCCTATGACATCAGAGAACAGACCTCTAGAGCTTAGGACTTTAAATTTACCATTCTGGGTATTTTAAATGAAGAATTAAATTTATGGGTACCTAATTTATTCCAGCACTTTGTCAAGGACTTAATAATAAGTTTATTAATTTAAGCCATTCCAGAAATTGTGCCCTTCATCCCTAGCTTATTCTTTCTCCTTGTTGCATTATACCGTACATGTCAATTTTAAAGAATTACAAAGTAGTCTATATTTACTGTATATTAAAATAGCCAATGAATATGTTTCACCTTTTCCTTGTTCTCTTGAATATATTCTCACACCATGTTTCACACTGGATCAGAACTGTGTATTTTCTTTTTGTGAAGCCAGGCAACGTAGGGGTTTGTGGCCTGCTGGACTTCTGGTCATCACTATGCAAACAAAATCCACCGATGTCACAGCCAGTGGTGCCCAGCTGCTGATGCAAGGACTAAGTGTGTGCAAGAAGGTCTGGTTTTGGAATCACATGAGATGGCTGGGGTTCTTTCTAGTTAAAACCCACATGCACATAGAACACAGGCTGTGTGTGATGAGTTTACTCAGGAGTGCTGTCTCCCAGGATGTTCCTTACCATTATGCCAGCACCTGAGATTCATGGCTTCTCCTACACTCATTTGTTTATGATTCCAGCATGTTATTCTCCCTCACAAGCACTGCAGTTCTTGAGTATAAAAATGCCAGATTTCCTCATCACAAGCCTGCTTCTCTTTCTCACTTTCTTTCTCTGTTCTCTAATATTTTAGCAATAATAACAACTACCTTTTATTGATTAATCCCCATGTGTCAGGTTCCATGTGAAGCACTTTATACACGTGATGATATTGAAGCAGCATCGTAACCTTACAATAGAGATTCTATTATCAACCCTATGTTTTCGATGAAGAAACTGAAGCTCAAAGAGATTGTCACTTACTCCAGGTCCCACAGCTGGTAAGAGCCAGAGCAAGGACTCTATATTGTAAGGGATAATTATGCTACTTAAAATGGAGTTTTTGATGATCAGTCTGGTGTGGACATGGAATAACACCATGGAGAGGCATATGAAAGTGAAGAGATTTATCGTACTCAGAGGTCCTAGAAAAGGGAGGCACACAGCACGCCTCGCAAGGCCACAAGGGAGGAGTGCCATGGGAGTGGGCTCAAAAAGCAGGTGGGGAGCTGAGAGAGAGTGAGGTCCTGTGGGCAGGTGACTTTACTGCGGCTGGGGTAAGGCACACAGACGAAAGGGTGAGGGGATTTGACTGATGGGTTTGAATGTCACTAGGTTGCAGTCAGAGGAGGGCAAGAAGGGGAGACTGTGGCAGGACCAGCCTTATCTCCCTGGTGTACTGGTCCCCTCTGCCAGGCGCTCACAGCCTGTTTGTGGGGATGCTGAGGCAGTAGGAAAACAGGAAGTTTTAAAATTTACAACACAGACTCTAACCCGAACGTGTCCAATCCCCAAGTGTCGCCTCAATACCACTAACCTTTCCAGCCCTTTGTTAAATTCCATTGGCCACAGATCTTTTCAGTTATTTAAGAAAATGTTGACATCCTCATTTCCATGCTTTCTATTCAGCTACTACAGGTTAGATGATTCTAAAATCTTGGAGTTATATCCCTAAATACTGGTTGTTGTCTTACAACATGACATTTTAACAGATTAATCATTGTCACTAAATCTTCCAAAAAGGACAAAATATGTCAGATTGAACATGCATGTTTTAGTCAGCTTAAAGAGTTTTTAATCAAGAGAAAAAGGTGAGAAAGGTATGCCTATGTTCATGGGAGAAATAAAACATGTTTTCAAATATAAGTGACAATGTTATTAAAATAGTTCCTTCAGTTTTTATGTCCAGTTTAGAATATACAAACATGGATCTTAGACATTTTGGGCCAGCCCTAATGGCCTAGTCATTAAAGTTTGGCACACTCTGCTTCAGTGGCCCAGGTTTGGTTCCAAGGCAGGGAACCACACCACTCGTCTGTTAGTGGCCATGCTGTGGCAACAGCTCACGTAAAAAAAAAAGAGGAAGATTGGCAACAGATGTTAGCTCAGGGCAAATCTTCTTCAGCAGAAGAACCACAAAAAAACAAAAAGAAGAGAGATTTTAACCATTTAGTGTAACTGCTTCTCTTTGAAATGTATTTCCCTGTGTGTTATTGTGCTCATAAAGGAGAGCCCATTTTCAGTCAGGCATGATTTTATTATTACACCCCCTTCTTTCCACTGACCTCAAAATTAGATCCACTTTTGCTTCTGATTGAATTAAAATGCATAATATTAAGTCTGAGGAAAACATCAGGGTCATGAAGCACGTTCCCTCATTTTAGAGAGGAGGCAGGTAAGTCCCAATTCCGTGATGATAAATATTCGCATGTGCACATGGCCACGCAGATTAATTTCCCAATCTCCCTGAAGCCAAGCTCCTTGCAGCTAAGCTATGTGTCCATGTGACTAAAATCTGTGGAAGGAATGAAAAAGAAGTATATTACAGTAGCTTTCTGAAACCTTCCTAAAGGGACAGCTGGAATGTTTGCTGCAGGAGCTCAGAGGTCTCCTACTTAGGGAAAAGAATGAAGGTTGTAGCTCAGAAAGAAAAGAGAAGGGGAAATAAACTTTACCTCACTCCAACCGCTGCTTTCTGTCACTCACAGATAAACCTAATTCCAACTAATACACAAATACGTTGTCAGAAAAATAGTCATAAATCCCTTCTTCTTGAGCCCTACCACAATCTGTGTCTCTACAGACAAGAACGTGGAAATAAAGGAGATAAATTGCCCTCAGATATAAGGCTGTATCCTCTATGCCCTATGAGTAGATGAGTGAGTAGTGGAAGTGAAAGTAAATAAAAGCATCTACAGCTTTGTAACTGAAGAGCTTTTTCATTTTTATTTTTTACAGCTTTATTAGATATAATTGATGTAAAATTGCTTGCAGATATTTAAAGCACACAGTTTAATAAGGTTTGACATATGTATCCACCAAGGCAGGGACTAGAGTGAGGTGGGTGGGCACTCATCTCAGACACATTATTTAAGTAGGAACCAAAAAACACACTTTTCAAGGTAAATAATATATTTTTAAAAAGTCAAATTGACAAGCTATGACCTGTGGGCCATCCACCTAGTTTTATAAATAAAGTTTTATTGGAACTAGAGCTTGGATTACAGTGAATTGAGTGAGATGGGCTCCTGCAAGTGCAGAGTTGCATCTGTCTTTATCTAAAGTTCTGCTATCTTGTTCATGATGTTTTAAAAATAATTTGGATTTTTAAAAATGTTCCATTAAAATATTAATTATTGTGATTACTGAGTGTTTGCGTTCTTTCCATGCCCCCTTCTGACGTCTTGCCAAATACTGGGTGCAATCTAAGGAGAATTTCAAGGATGTTACTAGAAGGTTTGTGCTGGGAATCTCGTTTCTGACTGACCTTAGGGGAAGGTTACTTCACAATATTGTGCTGAACATTCTTCTGGGATAGCATGCTATTTACCACTAGAAGAAATTGTAGTATGATGAGTCGGAATACTGTTTCACTCTTGAGTAGATGTTTATTAGTAGGACTGGGGCAGAAAATATACTAGAATTTGTACAAAACCACACATAGCCAAATCATTAGTTAGAATTGCATTTTGGAGTTTTATAAAGTATTAATTTAAAAATGTTTATGTAACAAGCATAAAACCAAGCTAAGGAGGGAAAATACAATGTAATCAGGAAATAGCTGATTTAAGCTGCATACGTAAATAGACATGAATATATATCAAAACCACACACAGATTTACAGGGACTTCCTGACTCAGAACCGTGTTTCTGAAATTCTTGGGCTGTTACTCATTTTCAAAAGGATGTGTGCTGGAAAATAGGAATATTAAGTTTGAACTACAGTTTTACAATAAATGGTGTATTTGCTTTAAAAATAATCATCTCGAGAGTTAAACATTGGTTCAAAGAAAGCAAACATCAGGGGCTCTTTTGTTTCTGGGATAAATAAGACCGTGTTGAGAAGAATGTAATGATGAGAGTATTCCATTAGTATCTTATTTACTTTGATATAACACATCATCTTTCCTTTAAATCTATAACCTGTGCATTGAGTTCATTATTCATTCATTCACTTACTTAATTTACTCATTAATGTTTTTAAGGAATGAAACTGGGCAGTAGAGGGGAGTGAATAGTTAGATATATCAGTTCCAGGGTTTAGCCTTTGGTCTGGTCTAGAATCATGAAAGACTCGCTGAAATGGACATCACCTGTGAGAGTAGGGTGGGATGAATTATAAGTGCAAGACAGTCAATATGCCTCTCCTTTCCAAGATTTCAGGCATGCTGTGCCTACAAGGAGAGGCATTTCCAGAAGGGTTCATACTGTCTTGACTTACCAGGACCGTTACCTTTGTAGAGATTCATGAGTCCTCCAGTAACTACCAAATTAGTAGAGTACTTGTTTCAGTCTTCAATGGATGAGGGCAAACTGGACAGAGCCTTCTTCTGGAAGAGCAAATAACCCTGAGAAAGGTGCAGGTAATACACGTAAACATGACCTGATGAGCACTGAGCAAACGACAGTCAGCCAAGAGAAAGGAATGCTTCCAGGTTGACGCTTTACCACAACGGCCCTTCAGTATAAGGTCCAGTCCAGAGGAGGGGGGGGGAAACAATATGGAGAGGGATGTAAGTGCAATGTAGTGTGATACTGACACATTAATAAACAGAAGACTAAAGGAAAAGAATAGCATCAGAAATGGAACCACGTCCACCCGAATATTTAGAATCTGATATAAATATGGAATCTCTAGGCAATGGCAAAAATGTGGAGTTTTAATAAAAGATGTTGAGACAAATAATAGTGGAAGAAAATTAAGCTTGAAACCATGCTTCAAAACCTTTAAAAAACGAACTCCAAATAAATCAGAAGACTAAATGTCAAGAAAGAATAGAGAATTACTAGAAGAAAACATGCAAATTCATTTATATTCTGGATATAGAGAACATCTTCCTATTATCCAAAATCAGGAGCAAAAAAAAAAATGTTAGGTAAATTCAACTACCTTAAAAAAAATGCTGCTACATGCCCCCTAAAACTCCAAACAATGACAACCAACAAACACATTCAAAAGACAAATGATAAACTGGGAGGAAATACATGCAATATATGTCATGGAAAAAGGGCTATTGCTGTTAACAAACTTTTAAAAATCAACGTTAAAAAGGCTAGATAAAACACTAGTAAAGGGGGAAAAAGACTCAAATACACAGTTCACAGAGACGCAAAAGCATGGCATACGTGTAAGTGAATTTCCAGAAGTAAAGAGAGGATTGAAAATATATCTGAAGAAAAAAATGGCCCAAAATTTTCCAAATTTAATAAAAATTATAAACCCATAAATCCAAGAAGCATGATAAAGCCCAAGCAGGACAAATACAAAGAAAACCACACCAAAGCCCATTATGAAAATTTGTGAAAACTAGTTATAAGGAGAAAATATAAAAGCTGCCGGGAGTGAGGTCAGATACATTGCACATTGTTACGGGGAATGTGTCTTCCCCTCACATTCCCATGTTGAAGTTCTAACCCCCAGGATCTAGGAAAGTAACGGCATTTGAAGATAGAGCTTTTAAAGAGTAATTAAAATTAAGTGAGGTCATATAGGTAGATAGGCCCTAACACAATCTGATTGGTGTCTTTATAAGAAGAGGAAATTTGGACACAGAGATGCACGAGGGGGCACACAGGGGAAAGACCACGAGAGGACATGGCAAGACGGTGACCATCTGCTAGCCAAGGAGAGAGGCCTCAAAGAAACTGACCTGCCGACACCTTGACCTTGGACTTCTAGCCCCCAGAACTCTGAGAAATACATGACTTTTGTTTAAGCTGCCCAGTCTGTAGTATTTTGTCATGGCAGCCCTAGTGAACTAACGCACACATATGAACAGAGAAACAAAGAGCGACCCCAAAATCAGCTCTTGCATTCTGTAAGGCATAGAGAGGCCTGTCTCAGGGTCTGTGTTGTAGAGAGTAGGGCAATATGAGAACACACAAAGAGATGGAAATCAGTCGTCGGTGCACCTTTTATACCATATAGAAGGAGATCTTGTAACCATTGACATTTTCCAAAGTATGATCCCAAGAACATTAGTTCTATAGAATATTTACAAGTTTTCTTTGGAAAATAAGAAGGGCTTTAGAAAATGTTATAATTTTCCATAAACCAAATACTTTTCATATTTCAGGGAAAATGTATCTACCAAACAGCATAAGATAATATGCAATGAACTTTCACCAAATAACCTACAAACAATTTAATTTATCTATTTGGACCTCAGTAAATGTTCACTGATAATATCTGAAAACTGCAGGAAGGAAATATATTTTCCTTCTAGTTATGTTTGGGTAATGCTGATCTAATCAAAAGCTACCCTCAAATTAAATATTTGAAATATTTTTAGTAATTCTTGATTGATTGTCTCTAAATCTTTGCTTAATTGTGACCAGAGATATGAAGTATGGGGGAGATGAAAACAGCATTTCTGCTTTAATTGCATCTCCATTCCCAGTCTGGCCTTTTAAGACACATTAAGACTTTGTTGATAAGCATTTTACTGATCATCTCAGAAAATCCTATCGTGACTAAATTCACAGTGATGGTGGTTTTATGACAAAAGGAGGTTTAAAATGCGTATAAAAATTTCCTTTAGAATCAAACCCAATTGCCTGCTAGACAGTATTCTAGCATACCACTATGACTAGGATAGCCAGTTCCATTTCTATTACCTTAAATCATTATTTGATGAAGTATTTCTAAAGACCTGTGGTAATTCTAAATTCTGTGGATTTTGCTCTTGTTGTGTTTGTTTCCCAATCCATTTAAGTTTCAAGTGCCTCAAATTCACTGTGGTTTTAATGACTCAGAATACTCCCACCTGGCACAGAATATCGTTTCTTTATTCAAAGTGACCTCCATTTTCTTGGGAAAGAATACTATACTGATGACGTGGTTTTTCTACGTTTCCACAGCTGCTTATGAGAGCTAGTTGTCAAAGGGAAAAATTCAGACTGAAATATTTACTTTTTAAAGCAGGATAAATGTAAACAGTTTTATATGAGTTTTAGTTTCAGAAGGGTTGCACTCTCCATCTCAATTATTTAACTACGAAAAAAAGTGAATTCCTTCAAGATTGGTACAAAGCCAAATCCTTGATTGAATAAACAAACTTAAGCACAGACTTCTTCATAGGAAAGTAAATGGGGCAGGAGAGGGGAAGGAGTTGAAACAAACAAACCAAAAATCCCCATTAAATCATAGAACATTAGAGCTTGCTGTTTCCTTAGAAACATAATTTTCACATAAATAAACTGATAACTAGATGGTTTAATTGATTTGCTCAAGATCATACAAGCAGGAGATTCTGTGGGATTGTCTTGGAGCTTGAACAATTTGCGTTCCAAATAAACACCATTACGTAATTTGTTCCATTTGAAGTATATTTCAACATCTAGGAGGCTGAGTGGTAAACTTTGTCATTAATGTCTCCTATAGCCTGTTCCTCAAGACTAAATGTGGGACTCCCTGCTATGCAATACCTCACTGAACAAGATCGTTTGTTTACAACAGGTACCCCAGCCAAGGACTTATTCTCGTCAAGCAACCGCTGCCTTCGGAATGGTCTCTTCCCTCTCTCCTCATTCTCTTGTCCAGGCTCCACAACTTACTCTCTGTTACTTCACCCCCGTGAGCCTCAGTTTCCTCATCTGTAGAATGAGAAGCATAATAATAAAACTTCCTCCCTCAGGGTAGTTATTAACTTGAACTGTGATCACGTGTGTAAAGCACCTGGCATGTTGCCTGGGGCATGGTAAATGCTCAAAATGTTTGCTCTTGATTCTGAGTGATTTTATTTAACAAGAAAGTTAATTGTGTTTAGGATTTCTCATTTATATTTGTTTCACGTTCTACTCTTGCTTGCGAGGGGGAAGAAGAAATAGTTGGCGATTGAGCACGCAGAATCTGGTCATTTGCTTTGTTATGACAGTGTATTCCTGTCTTCAACTATCTGATTATTTAAATGGACATGAATCAAAGGAAAGAAAAGAGAGAAAAAATAATTTTTGTCACTTTTGTGAGGTTTTTTAGTGGCATTGAAGCATATAAAAGATCAGTTAGAGTTACGTCTTATTTCAAATATCGAAATCTCTTTGCCTCTAGATATCTGTTATTTATCCAGGAAGCACTATTAGTGCATGTGTAAAAATCTAGTTCCCATGGTGATGTCTGTTTTTGCTCTTAGCTGTAACCTCTTTTCTTTATAAGTTTATCCATAACATTTTTGTAAATTTCAAATTCTACTTATTTGACAAAATAATTATTCCAAATGATGAGATAAAAATTTGTATAACTCCATGGTAAAACTCATTAGAACTTTAAAATTGATGATTTATTCTATAAGCGACTCTCATCCTCTTGATTTCAGCCATCGGACGTGGATTTGGAACTGGAGAAGGAGAAAAAAATGTGACCAACATTCGAGGTGTCATTTATTAATCTTGAGCTGCAGGATAAAGTCTGGCAGTCGGTTAGATCAAAGCTAAAATAACCATCATAGCCTATTCATTCAATTATCGTTTCTAAAAGACAAATTATCAACCTTTTGAGAAGACTGGCCCCACCCTCTCCTCTTCACTGGAAACTTCTCAGCACCTTCGGTGCCTGGTGCCCAGCGGAGTCCAGTCAGCTTTGTGAATGGCATGTGACCAGGGAGGAGGGGAATCCAAGAACAGCAAAGCAATGAATGACCAGTGACCAACCAGAACACCTTCCAGGAGAATTTGAAGTAAGGCATCCACAGAACGGAATTCAGGGCTACAACGGCCAGAGTGGGCCATGTGAATCTTTGTGAATAACACCAAACCAGTTTGTGGGAAAAAGTAGGAGACACACCAAGAAAGAAGCAATGAGAAGTAATGTGACTCCTGAGAGACAGAAAGAGTGGCTACTGCAGACCTCATGGCTTCACAGTTCATAACTCACTTCCACAGGCTTCTTGAGCTTGGCCCCCATATCCTTTCAGCAAATCTCCTCTTTGCTGTGATCTGAATGTCCCCCTCCAGTTCGTATGTTGAAATCCTAACCCCCTAGTTGATGGTATTAGGAGGCGAGACCTTTGGTGATTCGATTATGAGGGCAGAGCCTCCTCAATGGGATTAGTGTCCTTATAAAAGAGGCTCCAGAGCGATCCCTCCTCCCCTTCCACCATGTAATGACACAAGGAGAATTCTGTCACCTGGAGGAGGGCTCTCAACCGACCATGCTAGAATCCTGATCTTGGACTTCCAGCCTCCAGAACTGTGAGAAATACATTTCTGTCATTTATAAGCCACCTAGTCTGTGGTATTTTGTTATGGCAACCTGAATGGACTAGGACACTCTTTGTTTGAATGAATTTCTCTTCTTTGCCCCCAAAGAAGCTTCAATACTGCTACTCTGGGTGACGCCCTTTGCTGATGATCTAACGGAGCTTATGAATGCAGGGTGAATTCTAAAAGATGCTCCGAGTCTGTGCTGTTGGCGCAGACATCCAAATGTCCTGCTCAATGGCTTAAATCATGCAGTTTGTGTGGAAATTAGCAAAATTTGGAGATATTTCTTTAGGGATTAACTCCTGGAATTAAGTCATATTACCAGGACTTTTATAAGATAACAAGATGTGCCAAATGAGTGTAATTTCCCTTCTCTAACTGGCTTGGGTATTAAATAATAAAAGCTGACTCAATGCGTGCCCTTCTATTACTCACACACTCTTTTAAGCTGAATGCAATGCCAATTAGCGACATAAATGTTTAATAAAAGTTGAGATATATTCCTTTTAATACTGAATTTAATACAAATGTCACATCTTTCACCTTGTGAATCTCCCCCTTGCCCACAGAGTAAAACCTGGATAGAGCACAGCACAGGAAACAAATGCAGCTTTAACATGCCTTTGTGGATTCAGTGCCCTCACCCTGGTCACCCTCTGAGCTGCAGTCACACGGAAGCACTTGCCACTTGCACAAAAGACTGTGATTTGAATGTTCCAGTACCATCAAATAACATCCAAGTCAGTCCCAGCTCCTATCTTCTCAATCTCAAGAATGGCGCAACAAAGAGGCCAGCGTTTGAGTATAAACTACTGCATGAGGAAATCAAAGATTTTCGGGAACTATGACAGCTAGGGTTTGTGGTTTGCAAGCAGCGTGATTCACTTGGGCTGCAGACTGGGCTTATTTAGGCCCTTAAAATGAGAAAACAGGGATCACACGTTGTTCAGAGATAAGTAGTTATTTTCTTGTTCTTCTTCAGGGACCCTGGAGACAAGGAGAAGGAAAGATTCTTGCTAGTGACTGGTTAAAATCACCATAAAACACTTTTTTTAAAAAAATCTTTCTTTCTTAAACAAAGTTGTCAGGTCCAGAGAAATCTCTAGCAGAGATGAAGTGTAAAAAGATTTTTGGCATCTGTATTGCTAATTCCTGGAACTGGTACGTACCATGGGATTGCAAGCCTCCAAGTCTGGGGCTTTGTATTTTATTTTCAATGTTTATCTGTGGGTTTCTTTTTCTTATCTTTTCTCCTCCCTCCCATTTCTTGAGGCTAAGAAAATGACTTGATTCTTCATTTAAAGTCGAGTCTTACTAGATCCAAAACTGAAGGGAGAGCCAGGACTTTATGATGCCTCAGGAATAAGTCCCAAAAAAGAAGAGGAAAGGCAATATTGGAGGACTAACATCTGATAGAAGGCATTGCTTCAAATATGGCTTCTAAAATTGTGGGAAATTGAGAAAAGCAGACAACTGAGCAAAGGGATTTGGCTACCACGAGATTTGGGAGCAAAACCCATGGCAGAGGTCATATTAACTCTTATTGGGCCACCAGAGGCGGAGATTATGAAGGCTGAACAGCAAAAGCACAGAGCTTCGGGTTCTACAGGGCAAGGTGAAAACACATGGTAGGAAAATTAATTGCTTAACAGAATTTTCCCCAGTTGAGTTTAAGTTATGAATTCTGGACAAATAGTATGCACAGATTGGTACCCTGGATAATGTTAAACCAAGAAAATTTTCTCTTTTATCTTTCTCCATCCCCCCATTTTCCCAGAAAACATATCTCTGCTCTGATCTTTGATGAGCGTGAGATATGTCAGTACAGCGAGGCTAATCTTAAGTTTTTTTTTTTTTTTTTGAACTCAGGAAGAGCAGATCTCTTTCTGCTAGAAGTGCTACTTTGAAGAATTTTGTACACTTGGAGCTGTTGAAAGGCCTGCCTGTGATTGAAGCCTGCGTGTAAGAAGGGACATTCCAGGAGGTGGAAAGGGGAAGAGAGAGGCTTGATGACACAGTCTGAGCCCCTGGATCCAGAAGCATCATAAGTTGTTCTGCTACATGGGATAGTACATTTCATATTTTTATATAAGCTAGTTAGAGCTGAATTCCTGGCTAATACCATCATTTTGTTTGAAATAGTTTCTTATAGGAGCTTGCATTTTTCCCATGAATTTTTTGAGTAGAGGACTAATTTTGTAATAGACTTCTAGTTTTTGTTAACCATTTCAGATATTGGAAAATAGGACAACGTGAGATTTGGGATTGAATTAATCCATGACTCTAGAGATAGGTGCTGGAAAATAAACTAAAATTTTAGCAAGTTCTTGAGTTAGAACCTATTTGCTAAGAATGGGAAAAATTGAGGGGAGGATAATTTTAGATTTTAGATTTTTATTTCTTTATATTATAATCTGAAAGAAGAATTAATTTTAAATTTAACTTTTTGTGAAATCTTAAGGAGAAGATGATTCCAATTTGGAAACATTTTTATTTAACTGGCATTGTGTTTGAGTTAAGCTACCTTGTGGTACTAACTGAAGAACCTCCCCTAGTGAGTGTGGTTAAATAATATGGCTAGGTACTTTGCAATTCATAGTAGATTAGGGAGTGATTTTCCTATCTAGTATATGCTGAAACCTTGGAAATAACCTAACTAATGTCTGTTCAGACACACTTCTGAGGCAAAAATGACACTTCCCATTTCCCTTTTCCCAGGATCATTTACAAAAGCAGTGTTGTAGACACTAGGGGAGTGGTTTTAGGAGAATAAGAACAGAATTACCTGGATGAACTTGGGATCTCATTCCAGTGGGGGATCAGAGGTTGAGCTCTACAAACCCAGTGAGTGTAGGAGAGATGACAGTTGTCAATCTTCTTCCCAAGCCGGGTCCACATTCCCTTCCTAGCTTTCTGTGAATGATAATAAAGGTAAAATCTAATACATGGTACTTATTGTATATATATGTATGGCATTGTTCTAAGTACTTTATACATGCTTCTTCATTTACCCCTCATAAGAGCCCAATGAGCTGGGTAATGTTATCGGGTAATTTATCCCAAATTTATGCATGAAGAAAGAGCACAGAAAGGCTAAGTAACTTGTCCAAAGCCCCACAGCTCATAAGAGGTTGAGCTGGGATTTGAAGACAGGTGGTCTGGTCTCCAAATTCTTTGTTCCTCTAAGAGTAAAAGAAGGTGCTCATCTGATGGAGTAGGGTGTAAGATGTTCATTTGGGCTACATTTCACCAAAAAGTGGGTTACTGTACTGTCTAGTTTTTTCTGGTACAATGTAGTTTTATCAGGAAATGGATACAAGGTCTTTCATGGGGCCGAGTTATCTGTCTCTCTTATCTATCTGGTCTCTCTCTCTCTCTCTTCTTTCTCTGCCCCCATCTCTCCCCTCCCCCAATCTCTCTGACTCACTTTCTCTTTACCATTAAGATACATCTGGACATGTTGGTCCCAATACTAATATTTAAAAGCAATGCAGGAATCCGCTTAAAGCTTTAAGCTTAGATTATGTGTGGACTCTGTGTATCAACCAAGCCTTTACCAGAAATCTGCATTGACACCTGTTCAAATATGAATTAAAATGCCATTTTATTCCCATTCGGTTTGTGTTCTTTGTGCAGAACTATTTGGAAACCAGGTGGGATCGATCATGAGTGACTGGCAGGGCAGAATTTGGGCTCTCTATGTTGTTCAGAGTTAACACCATCAGATGGTATCAAAACATCATTTGATTTCTGTGTGATTAACTTGCCTTACATTAATGAAGACTTTATTAAAGATTTAGGGCATGTAAATAGTTGTATTCATTGGTCATCAGACTATGGGCCCCAGTTGAATATGTAAAATATCCTAAAGTAGTTCTTGCACTCAAGTATATGCATATTGTAAAATGACACAGTGAGGGGTTCCTTGATCATTTTCCGTTATCTTGCAGCCATGTCTGACTTGCTAATTAATGCAAATCCTAAATACACCTTTTTAAAGCAATTTTGACTTTATTGTCTAATGCTCGGAGAGAAGGCTGTCTATTAGTGGCTCAAAGAGAATGGTTTATATGTAACAGGCCAGAGACATAGTACTGATAGATGGAAAAGTAAACCAGGCAATTACAGCCTTTCAGGTTCGGACTTAAACCTGCATGTAGAATCTGGATTTGAAACCCTTTAGATTGTATGTGGTTAATCAAAGACTCTTTTGTCCTAAATAATGAAATATGCTACGCTGCTGAGGCTAATGGCATAAAGTTGGTGGCCATAAGTCAAAGATCACTAGGAACACACCTGTAGTCAAACAAACTTGGGTTTATTGATGTTTGCTGCAGCACGGGAGACCCTATACCGTGGGAACCTGGGGTGACCTCAGGAAAAAGGTAATAGAAGGAACTTTGGGCTTGTGCTAGGTGATTTTGGGGAGGGTTCAAGGAAGCTGTCAGGAAGAAGGAGTAGTTCTCCATTTGGATATCTTAACGAATTTTCTCTGTGAAGCCAGAAGAGGCTGAATCTGTAGCTGATTTAACATTCAAAAGTCAGTCACTCACATTAGCTGGGAGAGGGAGGTATTTGGTGACTTCAGTGGTTTCACGGTGACCTAGTGTGCGTCTGTGCTCAAACATCATTATGAACTGAGTTTGTTTTAGTCTTGCTTCGCCATGGTCACAGAGTGGGCTTGTCTGATGTTGGTCATCTGTGGGATTGTGTTCAACAGGAGAACACCATGGCCTCAACGTGTCTACCAGGCCAGCTCTGGGTACGACTTTGTCATAGTCAGCTCAGGCTGCTATAACAAGACCCAATAAACTAGTGGCTTATAAACAAGAGAAATTTATTTCTCATAGTTCTGAAAGTTTGAAGTCTGAGCTCGGGGTACCAGCATGGCTAAGTGAGGGCCCTCTTCCAGGTTGCAGACTCTGCCAACTTTGTGTACCCTCACAGGGCAGAAAGAGAGCATGCTAGCTCCCTGGCCTTCTCTTAAAGGCACTAATCCCATTCATGAGAGCCCCATCTTTACAGCCTAATTACCTCTCAAAGTTCCACTTCCAAATACCACCATTTTGGGAGGGACACAACATTGCATCTGCTGTACCTTCCTTCAAAAGAATGAGTATGACGAGTAGAAATGGGGATAATTACTATTTCCTTCTAAGAAAAATATTGGAGTTTGATGTTCCTTCAGCTCAAGGTATGGGGAAATAAATGTTTGCTTCAAAGTGGGAAAAGAGCTACCCTGATTCCAATTTAACCACGTTCAACAGCCCTTTCCTTCAGAAAATGGAATTCCTCTAGTTCCATAGAACCACCAATCACCCCTACAATCACCCTTCTCTACTCCTTAGCAGGAAGTGTTCACGAGCAGTCAGATCATCGTCTTAGGAAACCAGTGGATATAACAGAGGTCTTCTGCAAAATGTAAAATATCTCATTAAGGAACTGTGAACTCAGCAATGTGATATCCTAACATTCCAAAATCTTACTGAAACTTTATATTTTTGTAGCTTATTTCTTAAATCTCTAACTTTTCCTCTCTGTACAGGAAAATTGGAAAACCTCAACAGTGAAGTCAGTTTCATTACATACAGTACAACTTTCAACCCCTTCTGCTCTTTGTATGAGTTGAAGACAAGCTCATGGATCAGTGTAGATCAAAGTTTTATTTAGCTTAAGGATCAGGGTTTTTTTTCTGTCAAGATTCCATTATCATGTTGATATTTGGAAAATGTTCTAAATACATTTTTTCAGCATTTTTAATCGTTAGCTAGAAATTCAAGAATAATAAAAAAGAATAAAATACTATTTTCCTGTATTTGGTTGAGCTGAAGAAAGGACTGTTTTTTTGTTACTTATGACTAATTTTTAAGCTTTCCTCCACCACAACCACTTTATTTTCACAGCTTTTAACCAAGGTCACGTTCAGGTTGCTCAAATCCACTGAGTGCACCAGAATATATTGTTCTTCCACTGAAAATTTATTTAAACATCCATCTGGGATTTTAGTCCTTCAATCTAAAAAAAAAAATTTCATGTGAATGAAATATTCTTTGCCATTATTTAATAAAGAAATATAAGGTATTCCTTAGACAATTGTCTGTTAGGTAACATGATTTGGAAAACACTGCCTACTATTAGGTAGTCATTTCAGTGTGTTAAAATTGTTCTTCTGATAGTTAATCTCTGCATCGGTAGCAGGTAAAATGATTATCCAATTCCTGGTAACCTGCTGGACTCACAATGTCCAGATTCTGCAGGTGCAGAAAAATAAATAATTCTTAGAAGAAAAGTGAGTCCCTCAGGTTCCTAGAGAGTCTGTACTTTGTTTAAAACAATTCATTTTTTTTATGTTTGGTGTAACTTTTCCTTTGATTATATGGTGTTTTTTCCCCCAATATAAGCACTACACCCTTAATAAAACGATTGAATTTTAAGTTGCCTGAGGGGAGAGAGTGCATCTAATATCTGCTAGTTTACTAGAGGCCCAGGAACAGAACTCTTCACTGGTAAATCCTCAAAATATTTTCCTTGATTTACTTAGAGGTAGTCTGAACTATTGTCTGAATTCTATTTCTATTTCTACTCTCGTATTCAATAAATTCAGAAGACTGTGTGCCAAATTCTGCCTTATTGAGCTGCAGACATTTTCCTCACTTGGAAATAATTTTATCTCCTCACTCTATTCATGATTAACTTTGGAAAAGTTTAAATTTGGATACTTTCCAGTCCTTTCTTAGGACCACAGTAGAATGCTACTATCTTGATTCCTTGCAACTGCAATTATAAAGATATGCTGGGCTAGTAGAATCTTAGATAACGCATTAAAAAAATTTTTTTAAGAACCCTAAAATTCACCATAATTTACAGGTAAAACAATAGAGCCAAGGAGAGGTTAAGCCACTTTTAGTAGGTTTTAGAATAGGATTTAGAACCGATCTAATTATCTCAGATAAATTACGTTGTTAATTGATACATGATTTTCATTACCGTTGACCCATTCTCCTTGAATATACATAAAACATTATCATTAGGGATCACTTGAAATAATCGAGGTGTTTTTATTGTTAGTGAGAGATATTGCTATAACATTAACATTACATTTTTAACAATGAAAAGGATGTTTTACAAGGACATAGTTTGTCATAAGTAATATTACTAGAGGCCAAAATGATAGAAGAAGCAGAGATATGCCTACCAGTATATCATATAAGGGACTTACATATTAAAATATAAGCTGTACTAATGAAAAAATCAAATGTATCAGAAACTACGTACGTAATATCAGAGAGAGAGTAAAATGTTCACAGTTGCCAATACAGGAAAGGACAAATAAAGGGTAAGTAGAAGAGAGAAAGAGAGTGGATTAGCAGGGATCTACAAATTAGTTCTTTGCTTGTGCAGAGCAGACATTAAAAAGGATGTTCTATCCTATCGGCTACTTGAAGTGGACTTTTATCACCTGCAGGCCAGCCAGTCCCAGATTTACGTTTCTGGCATAATGGGAAGCTGGCTTCCTGCTTACACAGTCCAGGTATAGCTTCCCCTATACCTGGGCTACTTAACCTCCACCAACAGGTTCAGCTCTAACCCAACCGATTGGATGATTTGGGCCAAGGGCATTAAAAAATACAAAGATCCATGGATTCACAGCTTGACAATTCAGCATCAAATTGGCTATACTGCTTTATTGCTGGAACCCTGTCCATCTTGCATCCTGGTTCTGTTTAGTATCTCTTTGCCCTGTTCTTTGTGGCTTGGCTTAGCCTCGTAACCTGTGTCTACCGATTGGTTTTTGTCTTATTCTTCATGAAATTAGCTTTCATCTAAAAGTAACAGAAAACCCAACTCATGCTATTTAAGCAGTAATGGGGATTTATTTGTTCCCATTACTGGAAGAGTCAAGATAATCTGAGTTTCAGGGATTATTTGATTGAGCAGCTCAGAGGAATCATCAGGGTCTTAGTTGCTGGTCCATTGCTACACTGTCTTGCTTGTGTCAGCTTCATTCTAAGGTGAATGATTTAGTTAGCTGCTGCAGTAGATAAATCCTGAATTCTTGGAGGCTTTACACAACAGAAATGAACTTCCTGCTCACATCATCATCTGAAGGACATAGGTTCCTCCCAATTTGCGGTTCCTCTCTCTTCTAAGTCTCCAGAGTTCTCTACAGACAGGCAAAAGAGAGCTTGGGGGAGGCATACCTACTTCTCGTCACTGCTCAGAAATAACACACAGTTCAGTTTATATTGGTCACCAGAATTTAGTGACATGTGTATGTGACCTCCCTAAGTGCAGAGCATATAGAAAATGTTTTACAGCCCCCAGGAGGAAGAGGAAACAGGTTTCAGTGACCACATAGCACATTGTCTGCCATGGTTCCCTTCCCAATGGAAAAGCAAAATGGCTGTAGCACTTCCGGGATTCTCATCCCACACCACATCATCCCAAACTGGAGAGCGGACCGTTTGCTGGCCAACAAGGCAAAGGAGAATGAGAAAACCTCCTTCCCCAAATCCCCAGCATGCCACCACTTGTCTCTTATTAGCACAGATGGAGTCTTAAGTCAATTACGGAGCCAGACTCTTTTACTAGGCCAGGGAAATGCCATGTCTTGCTCCATATTCACTAAGCAATGTAAAAAGAGATGGGACCACTTTTAGCCCAATCAACCCTTCTCCTGGAACTAGGAGTGGGTCAACTTCACCTAAAGAACATGGACTGCATGCAGAAAGATACACTCCTGTACTGTGTTGTTGGTAGCAAAAGGGAAGGAAGAGCATATACTGTTGTGTTCCCTTACAATGCATACGTCTCTGTCTCTCTCTGGGCTGGATTTGCCCTTGCTCCCCTTTCCTGCATCCTTGTGCATCTCCAATCCTCGTGTGACTTTAAGTCAATCCCCAAGTTTCCAGTGTAGACCACTACTGTGTTTGAATTCAGTGTGCCTTCTATTTCAAATTCTTTCAATGTCTTGTTTGACTCCTGGGAAAATGTCAGCCTGTTTTCTACTGATAGCATCTTCACTCCAAGCTCTCATCCCTCTAATTCTGCAAAACCAATTGATTGGCTGTCTTGATAGCAGAAGTCTTCTCTGGCTGTAATCCTTGCTATTCCCAGTCTGGCCTGTCAGACTTCAGCACTGACATTCTACAGGAGTCAGTTTGAAGACTGACACCTTGTCTTATGACTTAAGTAACTGACATGCAATCACTCCCATTTTGATAGGGAATAAGTTGAGCACAAGAGAAAAGAAGGTAGAAAGAGGAATTGAGGGACCACTATGTAATAACAGTGCTGCAATTATTTTTGAGCTCTCACATATGGTGGGACAGGCAACTTCATCAAGTCTAATTTTATTGAATTTTTATGATAGCCCTTTGTCACAGATACTCTTCATTTGCCCTTTAACAGATGAGGAAGTGGAAGCTGGGAGAGGCTCAGTATCTTTCTCAACGTACATAAGCCATGAGTGATGGGGTCAACATATAGACCCAGACTGTGTGACTATGACAGAAGGCAAAGAAAAAGTAGATCGGGACTCCAAAAGTAAAATGTACCAGCTTCTCAATTTTTTCAGTAACTGGACCTTTCTACTTTTATTAAATCAAAACTCTGCTTATTCATTTACTGTTTTAAGATGCTTAATATTGCAAGGCACTATGCCAAGACGTGTGAGTGGATGAAAAGATGAATTATACGTGAGGTGACCTTACAAAACTTTTTACCTAATGTAGGAAAAGGATATATTAAATGGGATATTAATATGTTTAAAACACACTAAATTAGGGGCCACCTGGTGGCATAGTGGTTAAGTTTGCACACTGCATTTCTGCAGCCTGGGGTTCAAAGGTTCAAATCCGGGGCGTGGACTTACACACTGCTCATCAAGCCTGCTGTAGCAGCATCCCACATACTAAATAGAGGAAGATTGGTACAGATGTTAGCTCAGTGACAAATCTTCCTCAAGCAAAAAGAGGAAGATTGGCAACAGATGTTAGCTCAGGGCTAATCTTCCTCACTAGAAAAAGAAAAACACTAAGTTAAATAAATAAAATATATTCAATATTAAAAATGTAAACATACTTAAATGTTGAAATGTATGTCATGCATATATCAGAGGATCAGTGGCCCACTTACAATGCCTAAAGTATAAATAAGAGGTGGGGAAACAGCATTGAGCATAAGCTGCTTTTCTAAGAATCTTCGAAGAGAATAGTCCTAGGAGTGGTGTAGGGTTAAGGACACGTTATTACATTACTTTATTTTATTTTAGAATTTGAGAAGATTGAATAAGTATAGGTTCAGGAGAAAGAGCCAGGAAAGGGAGAGCCTGATGACTAAACAGAAAAGGAAGAAAAAAATTCAGATGCTTTTTGTTTAGTAGATTAATATAGACTTTTAGTAGCCTACAGTTACTGGTTTCTAAACAGTACCTTCTCTTGCGTGTTTTTCTTTGGCTGTTTCATCTCTTTTGGCTCTCAGGCTCAGAGAGTTGGGTGAATGAAATGCCTCAGTTCATGCTACAGCACTATCATCATTGGGTCTGTGCAACATCCTACGCTTACTTTTTTCACTTACATCCTTATTTCCTCTTATCTCATGTCCCCACTCCCGTTTCCCTTCCTTTCCAATACTTCAAAGGCAACCATTTTATTTTATTTTATTTTTTATTATTATTTTTTAGTGCAGTATCATTGGATTATAACATTATATAGCTTTCAGATGTACATTGTAATATGTTTTGAATTCTGTGTAGATTACATCATGTTCACCACCCAAAATCTAATTATAGTGCATCCCCTCACATGTGAGCCTGGTCACCCCTTTTGCCCTCCCCCCTCCCCCCTTCCCCTCTGGTAACCACCAATCCAATCTCTGTCGGAGGAAACCATTTGAATCAACTTTATCTGTTTACCTTTGTTTCATCATATTGCTGACAAATTTTGTATTATTGTTTTGTGTGTTATCACAAAAAAAGCGCATCATATCTTTAAAGTCGTGCATATCGCTCTGCGTTCGCCGTTGCTTCCACCTCCTGAGTGATAGTCCTCTTATGAGTCACCTATGGCTCAAGGTGAGAATTTCCTCAGGATTACAAATAGAGAGGAAAGTTATTGATCTCTTTGAAAAACTCTACTGGGACTTTAGACTTAGAAAACGTTGAATATATAAATTAATTTATGGATAATTGATATTTTTATAAGATTAACTCATCTTATCCAAGAGCTTCCAAATAAAAATTTTTGTCTATAGACATCTTATACATGTTTGATTTAGGTAATATTTAGGATATTTCTTGGTTTTTCTTCCTATTTTATCTTATTTTTACATATATTATTTCATTTTTTATTTTTTGACGATTATTCCTGGTGTAGAAAAATGCTATGAAATTGATTTATATCCAGAAAATTTGTTGAAGTCTTACTTGTTCAAATAATCTATTAATTCTATTTTCCCCTGGTAGATAATCATATAATCTGTAAATAAGAAATTCTCTCTTCTCTTCTAATACTTACACTTCTTCTTTCTTTCTCTCTTATTGGGACTTGGACCTGGAATTCCAGTGTTATGTTCAATTGTATTAGTGATAATAGCCTTTTTCTACCTCCTAAATGTAAAAGACTACACCATTATTTTCTCAATTATGTTTAACATCTGCCATAGATTTTTTTTATATAAAAATTTTCCAAGTTAAAAAAATTCCCTTCTCTTCCTGGGTTGCCAAGAATTTTCATCATAAATATCAAATGCTTTTTCTATATTGATTGGGGTATTCATTAGTTTTATCATTTAGACCAAGGATTGGCAAACTTTTTCTGCAAAGGGCCAGATATTAAATATTTTAGACTGCAGACCACATACAGTCTCTGTCACATATTCTTAGTTTTATTTGTTTGTTTGTTTACAACCCTTTAAAAAAGTAGAAACCATTCTCAGCTCAACGGCCTTATAAAAACAGCCTACAGGCTGGATTTGATCCATGGGCTGTAGTTTATCAATCCCTACCTTAGATTATTCCTGTGATAAATTGTAGGGACAAATTATCTGATGTTAAAAATCCTTGAATTCTGGAATTCACACCACTTGATGGTGTTATATTATTTTTAAATAATATATTGGATTTGGTGGCCTAGTACTGTATTTTGCCTTTAGGTTCATAAAGTGTAATAGACCTGAGATTTTATTTTCTTCTATTATTTGTGTGGCTTTGAATCAATATTCACAAGTCTAATATTAGGTTGGATCATATGAAATTGTCACTAATAAAATGGGCTATATAGCTTTCATGCTTTTTCAGTTTTCCAGAAGTTTTATAAGACTGCAATTAACTAGTAATTTACAGCTTAGCTGAATTAACCTATAAACCAAATGGGTCTAAGGTTTCTTAACAGAGGAATATTTTACCATTGCAATGGTTTAATACTTATTGGTCTCTGAGTTCCCTATTTGATCCAATTTTTGATATTTTTTGTTTTTCTAGGAATTTATTCATGTGATCCAGTTTTCAGATTTGTTGGCGAATGCCGGTTTTAATACACTTTTGATATTCTTTTAATCTCTATGTGTCAGTGCTGATTTTTCCATTTCCATTCTATATTTTATTTATTTGCATCTTTTTCCTTTTTACTTCTTCCCTCTTTTCTCTCTTAATCGGCTTTGCCAGCCATCTATTTTATAAATCAGTTCAACAAATGTGATTTTGAATTTGTTAATATTTTCTATTCATTCTTTCATCTGTCTCAGCCCTTATCTTTATTTCCCAGCTTCTCATTTCTTAGAGTTCCCTTTCTTGTTCTATTTCCAACTTCCTGAGTTGAATATTTAGCTCATTAATCTTTCTTAACTCTTGATAAAAGTATTTAAAGCTATCAGTATTCCTCCAAGTTTGGCTTTAGCTGTTTCTCACAAATGCTGAAACTATATATCTTTTTACATAACTATTATGTATCTATACTTGTATTTATCTAATTATCTATGTATCTATCATTTTTTTCATTATCTATTTGCAAATATATTTACATTTCCTTTATAGTTTTCTAGTTTTGTTAAAGACTATTTAACAACATGTTATTTAGTTTAAAAGCATATGGATTTTTCTTAGCTGTTCTTTTTTATTTATTTCTAATTTAATTTAATTTTGGTAAAATAAAAATGTATAAAGTACTGATCCTTTGGAATTTATTTAAGTTTCTTTTATGGCCTTATACCTGACATTTTTTTAAATGTTCTATGTGTTCTGGAAAATAATCTATATTTTATGCCTGTTGAATAAAGCAGGATAGGTAGAGAGAGAAGAGATCTATACTAGCTCAAGATTTTTCATTGTATTCAAGTCTTCAATATCTGTGTTTATTTTGGGTCTACTTGTTCTATCAGTTTCTGAGAAAGGTATTCCAGAAACAACAACTATAATTGTTGATTTATATCTGTCTTCCTGCTGTTTAGTTGTAGCTTTGATGTATTTGGAGTCTGTATTTTATTAGATGGACATATGTTTATGGGAGATAGATCATCTGGTCCTATTGTATCTTTTACGGAAACAATGCTCTTATCATATCTTCTTACATTAAAATCTGTTTAATCAGATATTGGTATTGTTTCCTCAGCTTTCTTCTTAGTTATTTACCTGGTATATATCTCTCCATGCTTTTATTTTTACCCTGTTTGGGTATTTTTAAGTAGATCTCTTATGGAGAACGTATTAGTGGATTCTATTTCTGAAAGTCTCAATTACTATATTTTAAATTTACTCAATATCAGGCAAATCTTTTGATCACAGTTTCATCTGTAAACCCTTATGGAGAAGTAAATCCCAACTCTGAGTTTTGCACAGGGATGTGGGTAAAGGATCAAAAGTGGAGACAATCGGTACGTGTTTCCATCACCTCCGCAGGGATTTTCCTTCCCTGGTTATTATTACACAGAATCAGCGTCAGCTGTCTGGGATGTTGCTGCCAATTTCCACTAATAAAGAGCAGGCAATAATTATCCAAAGATAACAGAGGGAGAATCAAAAGCAAAATTTTACAAAGATTTTCCTAATTTCTTTTCTCACCGCCACCTTCAGTGGCCTCCTGTGCCAATTTTCAGCCATTCATGGTTCAAATACACACCAATTTAGGAATTATGCTTTTACTGTTGGATCTACAAGAAAAAATTGGCTAGCCCAAGGTCACAAATATTTTTCCTATGTTTTCCTCTAGAAATTTTATAGAAAAAAATACCTTACAATTAGGTCAATGATTCATCTTGTGTGAATGTTTGTGTTAGTTATGAGGTATGGATGAAAGTTCGTATTTTTTCGTATGGCTAACCAATTGTCCTAGCACCATTCATTGAAAAGGTTGTCCTTTCCCCATTGAATTGCCTTGTCACCTTTGTCAAAAGTCAGTTGACAAAAAAAAAAGATCAATTGACCATATATGTATGAGTCTATTTCTGGACTTGCTTTTCTGTCCCATTGATGTATTTATCTATCTCCATGCCAATAGCACAATGTCTTAATTACTGTTAAACTTTGAAAGTAGGTTTTAAGTCTCCAAATTTGTTCTTTTTCAAAGTAGTTATGTATTTTATAGATCAAATTCATTTTTATGAATTTTACAATCAGTATGCGTATTTCTACAAAAAGATGTTCAGGTTTGTTTTGGAGGGTGGGTAAGATTGCAATTAATCTATAGATTCAATGGGGGAAAATTGATATCTTAATAATACTGAGCTTTCCATTTCTGAACACAGTATACCTCTTCATTTATTTAATTTTTTTAAAACTCTCTCTGAGTAATTTTTTGGCTTTCAGTTTATAAATCTTGCATATTTTTTGACAAATTTATCCCTAGGAATTTCATAATTTGATGCTATTTTAAATGGTACTTTAAATTTCAGTTTCAGATTGCTTGTTGCTAATATATAGAAAAACAACTGATTTTTACATATTGATCTTGTATTATGCAACCTTGCTAAATTCACTGCTATTTTTATAAATTCCCTGCTATTTTCTACATAAACAATCAGATTGTCTATAAATATAGTTTTACTTGTTCATTTCCAATCTGGATACTTTTATACATTTTTTGTTGCCTTGTTGTACTGAATAGAATCTTTAGTACAATGTTGAGTAGAAATCATAAAAGTGGACATTTTTGCCTTATTCCTGATATTTGAAGGGGAAGTAATCAGTCTTTATTAAGGTCAAGGAAGTTCCTTCTATTTCTTATTTGCTGATATATTTGTCATATGCCTTTTCTGCATCTAATGAGGTAATCATATATATCTTTTTTTTACTCTGTATTTTTCTGATAATCCACATTTCATCATGTTTTATTCTTCTTTTAAACCATTGGAATAGATTTGCTAAAATCTTAAGAAATCTTGCATCTGTTTTTGTGAGTTATGTGGGTCCATGCTTTTCTTTTCTTTTTTTTTTTTAAGATTGGCACCTGGGCAGCAACTGTTGCCAATCGTTTTTTTTTTCTTTCTTTCTGCTTTATCTCCCCAAACCCCCCCGTACACAGTTGTATATCTTAGTTGCAGGTCCTTCTAGTTGTGGGATGTGGGACGCCACCTCAACGTGGCCTGACGAGCGGTGCCATTTCCTCGCCCAGGATCCGAACCCTGGGCTGCCGCAGCGGAGAGCATGAACTTAACCGCTCGGCCACGGAGCTGGCCCCATGCTTTTCTTTTCTTGCATTGTCTTGGATATCAGAGAAATACTGAGTTCATCGGATGAGTGGTGAAGTATTCTCTCTTCCTATACTTTCTGGAAGAATTTATGTAAAATTGGTGTTATTTTTTCCTTAAATATTTGGTAGAGTTCATCAATGAAACCATCTGGGCCCCAAGTTTCCTTTGTGGGAAAGTTTTCAACTACAAATCCAATATCTTAATAACTGTAAGGCCATTCTGGTTATTTCTTCCTGATGGGCTTTGATAGTTCATGTCTATCAGTGAATTTCACCTCGGTTGTCAAATTTACCATCAAATTAAGTTGTTTACAACATTTCTATATTAATATTTAAACACCTATAAGACCTGTACTTATGCCATCTCTAACATTCCTGATATTGGCAATTTGTGCCTTCTTTTTTTCTGATCAGTCTGGCTAGACATTTGTCAATTTGTTGATCTTCTCAAAGAACCAGCTTTTTGTTTCATTATTTTCTCTATTGTTTTTCTGTGTCCAATTTCATTGATTTCTGTTCTTAACTTTTATTTCCTCTCCTGCTTACTTTGGGTTTAACTTGCTCTTCTTTTTCTAATATTTTAAGATGGAAGCTGATGTCATTGATTTCAAATATTCTTTCTTTTCTAATACAGGCATTTAGTTCTATAAATTTCTCTCTAAGCGGTGCTTCATCTGCAGCTCACAAATTTTTGTATGTTGTGTTCTCATGTTCATTTAGCTGAAAATCTTTCTAGTTTCTATTTCAATTTCTTCTATGACCAATGCGTTATTTAAAGGTGTCATACTTAGTTTCCAAATATTTGGAGATTTTCTAGATATCTTTCTTTAATTGATTTCTAGTTTAATTCATTGTTGTTGCTTTAAACCACTAAATTTTGGATCGTGTGTTATGCAGCAATTAGGTAATTGACAAAGAAATTCTCATAAATATCCAAGCAAAGTGAGATACCATATCAGTCAGGGTTTTGTAAAGAAAATAAGAAGAGATTTAATGTAATAAATTATGTGAACACAAAAGCATTAGAAAAGCTAGAAAAACAAAGGTCAGGAAAGCCATCAGTGACTTTCAGGAAATCAGGAGGTTGCAGGCAATAGCAAAGGAAACAATCGGGGTTTCAGGACACCACTGCAGACAGTATCAGCTGCCTGCAGCATGGCCGCAGGTATTCACGGAACGCCTGAAGCTGCTGGAAAAACATCATGTCTGTCTTTTACCCACACACTGGCCTACTGCTTCCAGAGCAAAATGGCTCTGATTCTCTTTCACCTTCCAATTATTGTGTGGTGCCTTTCAACAGTGGAACCTAAACTAGTAGCTCGCTGAAAAGGGATCTTTGGAAAAGTAGGTCCTGGGCTTTCCATATTCTGGAGAAACAAAAGGATAAGATAATTCTTAATCCTCTTTTGGCTAAATCCTAAAGCAGGATAAATATTCTCCATCTCTTTCTTGTCTTGTTGGAGAGTTTCCTCCTGATTTATTCTGGAGTGTTGACCATAATGCTGGGAGTGGGACTAAAGTTGATGAACTGGGTACAAACCCGACACTCTTTCCAAGTCTCCTACGGTGCATCAGAGCATGTGCCCTAACTGAGTTCCCTTAATGGTGTGTGTGTGTGTGTGTGTGTGTGTGTGTGTGCCAACTGCACACTGTTCCAGACGTATAGTGTTCCATAATCATAAAACAATAATTTCATCACTTATAAAGTACTTCCATACATGTTGTCTCATTTTATCCTTATAACATTTTTCAAGTTTGACAAGAAAACAGGGACTAAAGGAAATGAAGTAACATTCTAAATTCTAAATGTCATGTGACTAGTGATTATCAGGAGGACACATAGGTATCAGATCTGTTGCTAACCCAGTGCTCTTGTTATTTTCAACTTCCTCATCTCCAACGGATGAGAGGAAGATTAAATAATAAAAGGTCAACTTCTAATAGTATATAATTACATGATTTCCGGCAATAAGGTTCTTGGAGATACTGTTGAATGTGAGGCCATCGCCAGTTGGAGTGAACTGTGTAGTTAAATTACATGGAAACAGCTTGGTAACCAGTGTTACCTAATTTAACATTAAAGCTTGTTTCATTTTTTTACAATGACAAATCAGAAATATTCCACCCCCGACCCCGATGATAGGTAATAATTTAACCAATATATGGATTTCAATAAAATTTTAATTCTTTCTCCTCATCTTAACAGGATTAGTGTTGAGTTCCATGTCTCCCATTGATGAAATGTATAATTCTGTTACTTTTTTCGAGATTTAAAGTGTAGATAGATTATAGATTTCACTGCATTTTTTCCTAGAGATGATTAGGATAGCTGATTACTGCTGAAAACTGAAGTGAGTTTAAGTAATGCTTTACATCTGATAAAGTAAAAAGAAAAATAATGAAGGGAAGTACCCTAAATTTAAGAAAGTTTAAAACAATTCTGGTGTTTCTGGAGCTAAATTCATTTCTGAAGGTATTAGCTTTAAAAAGTCTTGAATTATTCTAGATTATTTAGAAAGGAATAACATTATAAGATTAAGAGTTAAGCTGAAAATTCAACCTTGCTGAAAGTTTTTTTCTTTTATTTTTTTAATCAAATACTATACATCTACTGTATTGTAGAAGAAAAATGAAATTTAATTTATGCAATAAATTAAATGGTATCTGTAAATGAATTTGGGCTTAAATAATAAAAGACATAAGCAGAATGATAATCTCTATAATAATTAGGTTTTTTATATAAACATATATTTTAAAGGTTTTGCTATTTAAAAATTTTTAAGATTTTAAGGCCTATAAAAGAGTAGGTTTTATAAGACAACAAACTGAATTTTTCAGCAGATTATTATTGGGAATCTTACATGGGAATAATGATGAGTAATTGTTGAAGCATTTTTATCGATTTTTATACAATTTGATTTGCGGTGCAGGCTACTTTTGGCAAAGTTTTTGGCCCTGAACCTTCGATCTGAGCCCTCAAATTTGTAATGACAGATAATGATTGAATTAGTGTGCATCAATCCAGGTTTTAGAGATGATGCCAACTCCTGTCGTAAGAATTTATTCAAATTTTGGAAGATATTTCTAGCTGCATTTAGCTTCAAGCTGAGGTGAGGTGCCCTTCCAGGAGACACAGATCCTTTGTAAAGGATGCTGCTGGACCAAGTCCCTCTGACTCTTTAACCACAAGGTTCTGCATTTAATTCGCAACATAAAAAAAGTTGTTCTCCAAGTACTTTTCAGAGTCCTTAAACTCAAAGTCAGTGCTACATAGTATCTCTATGAGTGTGAGAACAAGGAGAATTTACCGGGCAATTTCTCATAGAATATGCATCCAATGCCATGGAACAAAGGATTTTCATAGAGTTTTTGCTCGGGTGTTTTGTTTTGTTTAAATTTTCTGATGAAAACAATTGGAATACCGAAGGATGTTACACATATGCATTCACATAGAAAATACTGCACATAATTTCAGGGACTCGTGGACCTCCCATGAAGCCTAAAGTTGGTCCAGGGATTCCAGGCAAGGACTCTTCCTACTCAAGGTACTTCCAGATATACTGCTAACCTATCAGAGGTGCACATGAACATTTTTGGCTCCCCATAGTTTCCATTTGGTGTAAGGTTAACAGCCTATATTGAGGATTCTGTTTATTGCTGTAAGAATGCACTAATGCATATTGTAATCCTTTACTCAGCATCTTCTTCGTAAATATTTTTGAGAGCAGTACTTTCTGATCTAAGCAGCAATCCAGTGTTGTGCTCCTCGTAAACAATTGGTGTTTATCTTTTGGATTCTGAGTTGTGTAATTGATTGTGATTTCCTCTGGGAGTTTTGTCAGCAGCTCACCATTATCATGGAGACAGCCTTCACTTCATCACATTTATTTTGTGTATTTGCCTCATTGCTGACTCCATTTTACATTGATCCTTGTTTTTCCTTTACCATATTTTTCTCCTTGCTTCTAATGTGAATGATAGCACTGTATATTTGGACAACATCCTAAATTTTTTTTAGAAATTAAAAAAGAGTTCCATTTTAAATTAGAAACTGCATTTGTACATTTAAGGAAAAGAAGTCAACTGATTAATTTTTCTTACTAAGTATTAAATGTAGTGGTGACAATGTGGCAGTGGGAAATACATAAGTCTTAGCATCAGACAGATGTGAGTTCAAATACTGTCTCTGCTACTTTCAATAATCCTGACAAAATTTTGTAATCGCTAGTGAGCGTTGGTTCCCTGACCTCTAAATGGAGATAACAGCTTTACTAAATGTCTCGTATTTGCCATACATCATGCTAAGATATTTATGTAAGATATGCATTGTCTAATTATTTTGATACCCTAGGAAGAAATTATTATTTATGTCTTACAACTGTGGAAATTTAAGCTCAGAATGATTAATACACTTGCCCAAGATTAATACAGCTAATAGATCCAGGTCCAAAATAAATACAGCTAATGAAATCCAGGTCCAATTTAACTACAAAACCATACATATTTTTTTTCTTTTAAAACATACTGATTTGTGAATACCAAACTTGTGAAAATCCATCTAGGGTAGTAGAATATACATCCGAATTAATGAGTGAGACTCACAACTCAAAACTGTATGTCCTAAACTCAGAGAATCTCCAACTGTTAAGGCCACCCACTTCCTGATACTATTATCACCACCACCCGCTGTTGATATAAGATGAAGGTTAACAGCAGAAAATTGTAGAAAATTTTATCAAAAGAAGTCATTCCATCTGCCCATCTCCCATTCAAATGAGTGGCATGCTTTTCCTTCTGAAAACCAACGTGGGAGGCCCAAAGAGAATCCCTGATAAGTTTGGGGTACCTGTAAAATGAGGGACCTACAGTTCATTTTCTGGTTGGATATCTATTTAGCCATCAGACTTTCTGCTTTCTGTGCTACCAAAGCATTGGCAAAAAACAGGAGAGATGAAGGTTTGCTGGGATTTCCAATCTGAGAGAAGAAAGAGAGGATGATAATGTCATCTCAGTGTCTGATCCCACAAGTGTCTCTGGTCCGAGAACTCACCAAGAGGCTAGCTAACACATGGAGCCATGGTTTGACAGGGGACCATAGGAGTGTGGGTCAAAAGCATGCACTTTGCACAGGAATGGAGTATGAGGCCACTAGAAGGACGAACGTGTATGGCTTACACCAATGCCCAAGTGAGCTGCATGTGAGTGCGCCTTTCACCAACAGGGCTTCACGTGTCAATATCAAGCCCACAAAAAAATGAGCTAGTTGAGGAGTTTGTGCCAATTAAAGACAGGGCCATAGTTGCTTTTTTGTGGTTTTTTTTTTTTTTTTTTGAGGAAGATTAGCCCTGAGCTAACATCACCAATCCTCCTCTTTTTGCTGAGGAAGATTGGCCATGAGCTAACATCCATGCCCATCTTCCTCTGCTTTATATGTGGGACGCCTGTCACAGCATGGCTTGCCAGGTGGTGCGTAGGTCCACACCCGGGATCCGAACCGGTGAACCACAGGCCACCAAAGCGAAGTGTGCGAAATTAACCACTGGGCCACTGGGCTGGCCCCAAGCATAGTTTTGTCATAGGAAGTCATTCAAGGAGACTGCCTCCCTCCCCTTCCATCCATCTCTAACTTTTCTAGAAAGGTGCACACTGGGGAGAGTGTGAGGTAGCGATTTGGGAACCAGAACATTCCCCCTCTACGCACACTTCCATGCCACTAAAGTTTAACCTCCTGGGGATAGGGTGAGAAGGAAAACAAGAGTGATTGTTTAATAATAGAAAGTTATTGGAAATAAATTGTTTAAGTGGATTGAGATAAAGTCATGGGAGAGGACATCAAGCTGAATGTGTCCCCTAGAGCTGTTCAGTGATGCACCTGTCACCT
Organism: Equus caballus; assembly: GCF_041296265.1. NCBI lineage: Eukaryota > Metazoa > Chordata > Mammalia > Perissodactyla > Equidae > Equus > Equus caballus. Next base: position 118,064,553 of record NC_091685.1, on the reverse strand, counting down.
GTGGATGGACTGACTGCTCCACCCGGTACACTTAGTGCAGTTGTTGAAAAAGTAAAACCCTTGAGTAGCCTTGATGCTACTCAAGTCCTTCGTTTAGTTGCCTGGGACATTAAAGGTACACAATAAGCAATATATTCTTCTCTCCCAAACCACTTTCACTTCTCCAGGAGATTTTACAAATCCAAGTTTCAAGTACAACTTTACAAATTAAATATGTTCACTGAAAAACTGATGTCAAAAGTCTTCAGCCTTTTTGCTTGTTTGTATGGAGTCAATAAATTTTATTCAACAAGTATATATTGAGAGTCAAGTGGCCACATTTGATAATCTTTAGGAAACTGGATTACAAGCAGAAGTAGCCTTAAACTCTAGATGAGTTACTTGCATTTTTTTCAGAAAGTTTTAAGATTGTGAGAAAAATTTCATGCTTTCTGCCATTATTACAATTAACTGCGGACTAAATTCAGGAAGTACAGATTTAAGAATTATCCATAAGTGTCCTAATACCAACCGTTAACAACAGAAGAGTACTCAATTTTTGAAGTTTTGCTAATTGCCTACCAACATCTCCATAGAAATTAACTCTAATTCTTACAGCACCACAAAAAGTAGGATTTATTATTCTTGTTTTTCAGTGGAAAAACAAGCAAAACCCTGAGACTTTGAGAAGTTAATTTCTTTATCTCTGTGATTGGGCAAGTTATTTAAAGTATAGCTGGTACTAGTCATAATAGTGAGAGTAGTAACAAAGTGGTGGGAATATATGGCTTGTCCAAGGTGACGAAAATGCTGAGCTTCGAAATGTTCAAGGTTAGACATTGAATTTCTTGTCTATTTCCAAGGCTCTGGCTTTTTTCACTGTAAAACACAGCTTCTCATAGAAACTGAAATGGTCACTTGGTTCACCTTTCTTTTTCCTTTCTTCTTCTCGTCTTCTTCTTCTTCTTCTTCTTCTTTTTTTTTTTGTGAAGAAGACTGGCCCTGAGCTAACATCTGTTGCCAAACTTCCTCTTTTTGCTTGAGGAAGATTGTCACTGAGCTACATCTGTGCCAGTCTTCTTCTATTTTGTGTGGGATGCCACCACAGTGTGACTTGATGAGTGGTGCTAGGTCCGTGCCCAGAATCCGAACCTGTGAACCCAGGGCCACCAAAGTGGAGCATGCGAACTTAACCACTACCCCACCAGGCCGGCCCCTTGGTCACCTTCCTTCACATCATCCTAGAGCTTCCATGACTAAGTCTGAGTTTCATAACTAGCCATAAACACTTTCTTATTTAACTCCAAATTCGAATTAGATCTCAGAACACCATTTGTTAATGGAAACAGATCATTCTTCACCTACAGAATGGGAAAAGTAATGAAATTGACCTGTAGGTCAAGGTCCTGGCTTGTTTAAAACTCATCCCAGTGGTTTGCTGCTGCGAATCCAGTGTCCTGACTCCCAGGGACGTGTTCTCTAGTGGCCCCTGACCGTGTGCAAAGGCAGAGAAGGTTTAGTAAAATATTTTTCCCTAGCCTAGACTTATCTCAAAAGAGCATTTTTTAAAAAGAGTGATTAATCCTTTGGTGAAGTGATGCACAGCTCAGCCGGAGGAATAGGAGTTGTTAGCATTTGATGATCTGAGGGGAGATTAAGGGTAGAAAAACACGCCAAGTCTGCAGTACTAGAAAGTACTCAGTATCTGAAAGGGTGTTCCTATCACTGCCTCAAGCCACATGAGACTCAAATGCATCATAACTATACTTGTTTCTGGCTTTGAACACATCCTATAACACCAGTAAGAACACAGTACAGTGTCAACTATTGCCCGACACTGAAAAATCATTTTGTATATGGGCCAAAAAATATCTCATTTGTAAATGAATAATTATAGACTCAATTAGACTGTTATGGGTAAAAGTAATTATGCCTCAAGAAGGGTGCCTACCCTTTCACATGTCAAATGCCAATGTTACTTTATACCATACAGGTCATAGACACGGAGTAAGTGAAGTGGTCTTCCGTGTTTGGGAATTAAAGCTGTGCTCGTGCATTTGAAGTCCTTATAGTACAAAAAGTAGACATTTTGTATTTGCTTACCCAAGTGAGAAAAGTCTTATTTTAGGCAAAGGAATATTTTGCTTATACTGGCATATTCTCTCATGTGTGCATCTTTTAATAAGAAAATTTTATGGAAACCTAAAGTTTATAGAAACCTAAAAATTATTATACTTAATATAAATAATTTATTCCTGGATTTAATATTTAAACACAAATGTTGAAGAGAGAGTTTTAAGGCAAAATGCAAAGAGAAAGTTAAACAGGGCTATCGGTTGCTGTGTTATAAATAACTTATACGGCTATTGCTAATAGATTTTTAGGTCATTATTTTATCTTTAGTGTTATTATGGTGGACCCCTTTTTTTAAGCAGCTTTTAGCTTGAGTGGAAACCAGGAACCTGTGGGCATAATGTTAACTGCAGAAACCATTTTGCCCAATTTGGACAACTAGAGACTGGGAAATGAAAAACAGAAAAACCACTGATCTTTTGTGAATCTTCACGTAAATCTCTGAATTTCAGATTATTAACATAAGATTAAATATTTGAGTGGTCAGGATGCTAAGAGATTAAAGGATTAAGTGTGAGGAAGCTAGGAACTAGAACAGACTCCCAGCAGAAACCAAGAAAAAAAAATGAAAATGAATAGAAAACAGTGCTTTTACTGTCAAAAATAAAGCAGAGAGTTCCTTCACCATTTCATTATACGTGTGGCCCTGCGTTCTCATCCGGTTTATCAATAATCAAATGTTCAACTGATTTCTTAACCACACTCTTACCATCTGGATACTAATAAGAAATGAACGAAGTAAGTTATTATGATGAGGAACTGTTAAAAGCATGAGGAATGACATGCTGGTAGGTGAACCAGCTCCCCAGAAATATTTCGGTCTGCTCTGAGTACAGCATTTGGCAATAATTCTGATCATTACCTGTATTAGCATGTACATTTTATTTATCTTTTAATCTTCCAATTTTCACTTCTTCTCTAGAGACAAAGAACAAGCTACTGGAGTAATAATACTGACAAAGATTGAAACATGGCAGGTGAACAATAAATACTAGTTGATGGTGATGCTGACAGGAAACACGAAGAAAGCTTTTAGCAGAATAATGATGAGTGCTTTTCTCCTTTAGAAATTAAAATAAGAACTATTTAACCGAGTCTGATGATTCCATATGTACTCAAGCTGTGTTAAAATGTTCTGTGAAAAAGAGGTTATTCTAAAGACAAATTAAGCTGTGGTTAATAACTGTTCAAATGCCTTTACTTTTTACATGACTATTTCAACCCAAAACGCGTGTCGTAATGTCCAGCTGGTGTTTACTTGCACAGAGCACTGTACAGTTCATTCATACGTCCTTTCTAGCAACACCTGCTGAGAGCGCACAGTGTGCTGGTCACTGGGACACAAGGTGAACAAAACAAAGCCCCCTTTTGTGGAGTTTACAGCTAGTGGAGGTAGACAAACTCCAAACAAATCTTAAGAAATACCTGGCATGTCAGATAGCAATAAGTGCAATCCAAAGAAAACTAAAGCAGAAGAAGGGGCTAGAGACGGGTGGTGGTGAGGGGTGCTGTCTTATACAGGCTGGTGAGGGAAGATCTCTCTGAGAAGATAACATTTGAGAAGACACCAAAGGAAGCGAAGTGAGCCAGTGGATATTTGGGGTAGAGAATTACAGACAGAGGGGAAGAGAAAATGCAAAGACCCTGTGACAGAGCAGACTTGGCCTGTTGGAGACCCAGTAAGGAGGCCAGAGTGGGCGGAGTCAAGTAAGTGAGGAGCCAGAGCAGAAGGTGAGCTCAGAGTGGGGGGCAGATCAGGGAGGAATGGGCCAACCTTTGCAGGGAGGGACCCCGGCTTTTGCTGTGCATGAGATGGTGAGCATTGAATGGTTCTGCACAGGAGAGTGATGGGCTCTCCCACTGAGAAGGATTACTCCAGTTCTGTGTTGTGAATAAACTATGGCTGCGCGAAGATGAAAGTAAAAAGACCACTGAGGAGACGTGCGATAATCCGGGTGAGGGAAGGTGGAGATTTGCTCGTGGGTGTAGATGTAGCAATGGAGCCTGTAAGAAGTAGTAAGATGCTGAATAGATTTTGAAAGGTGAGTTGATAGGATATGCTGATAGATTAAAAGTAGGGGGTGAGAGACAGAAAGTCAAAGATGAGTCTGAGAGTTTTTGCTCAAAAACTGGAAGAAAGTAGCAGCCTTTCACTAAGATAGAAAAGGAGGCTTGAGCTTTAGGGGTAAAATTGGGGATCAAAGAGTTCAGATTTGGGTTTATCAGGTTGGGGATGCTTATTAAACATACAAGGAGAAATGTTGAGTCGACAGAGAGGTACAGAGCAGGAATTAAATAGAAATAACATAGAAGACATTGTCAAATGATTGCTGTTCACTTGGGAAGGCAAAAGAAAAAAGAACGCCCAGTAAAGAATTCAGAAATATTACAATGCAATTAAAATAATAAAATTAAATAGATGCATATTCAAGGAATTCCCCTAATTCAAGATATCTTCAAAATACTCAAATAAAAATTAACTTTTGAGTTTTCTTTATGAAAAGAGCTCCATGGCTTTTAAGAAAATCCTGTATCAAAAATGTAAAAATTAACCTCCAAAAATTATGAAGGTTAAGAATTTCTTCATAAGGAAATAAAAAATGAAAAATCCTATGCTTTGCTTTGAAATCATCAGCTCACTAGCTTCTCTAACTCCTTATATTAAAAAAAGCTTACATGAATGAATATGCTGCTTTGTAAGCTAATAGTTCCTAAGCCAAATCCACCATCGCAGAAATTGTTCCCTCTTTTGGAAAATGTATGGGATTTTACCTGAAAATTTCCACAAAGTCAGATAGTCAGCTCTACAAAATCCAACTGAGGGCAATTAAAGGAAAATATTTTTCTTTTAAATTTGAAAGAGCCCAGTGTTAGAATCACCAGAAAATCCTGTCCAAAGTTCTATTGAATATTTGTAGCAAAGGGATACCAATATTTTTCTTAAAAGAAACATGGTAAAATAATTATGGGGATGTATCTGAGGCTTCTTTGCTACTGAAAAGGAAGAGAAATTTAAGAAAGAAATATCAAGTTTCTGGATCTCTGTACAAATAATCAAGTCAGAAAGGGCCAAGAACATGGAAACGTGATCTTTTTTAAATGAAAAGTTCTTTTTGGAAATAGGGTTAGAAAATAGATTTAAATGGATTAAGGATGGGGGTAAAAAAAATCTTTAAAATATAGAAGAGCAGTAAAAAATACTTTCACATATAGAATAAATGACACCAATTGCCTGCTACAGTTATGAGCAAGCCCTGCTCCTATAGCAACAACTAAAATCAATACAGAGAGAAATGAACCATCTCTTGTTTCTTGATATAAATATTTTCCCCTTAATAGTCCAATGAAATTGCCAATACTTATTTAGCTACAGACAATAGTATAAGTAATTGCTAGTGTGTCATTCATTCATGTTTGCATGTATACATTTGTCTTAGAGCTGCCTATAATTTACCTTCAGAAAAAGTCTTAGAAAGCAGGTTAGCTATAACTAGGAACAAATCTGGACTTACGGAGAAAATATGTAACTCATCCTCTGCTCAAAGAAGCAAGCATCTCGACGTGTTATACATAATGACTCATTTTATGTTATACATAATGACTCACTTTACATAAATATCACCATACACTACTGGAATGTAAACATAGACATCTATTGGATCAGATGGACATAAATCTAACTTTATTTTGAATAGCCCAGCTAAATTTCATTGTTTCCTAAAGGCTATGAGTGCCCCACTATTTACCACAAAGGAAGGGACATATATTGATATACCTAATTGATGAATATAATTCACAAATTCATTTGAGACCTATAAGAAAATGCTTTTGGAAAAATCTCTTAAGGTTACAATTATGAAGAAAATGTCCATATCCTTTGCATCTCATCTTTATCAGGAGCTAATCTGAGCAGAGCTGTATAAGGTTTCGATTGGAAACAGGAATACTTCATGGTTTCCTAGAATTATTTCGTGATTGTGCCTTGGTATGTGAGACCGTTTTTCTCACTTGTAGCACACTCTGAATTCACTTTCCTGATCTCTGATTTAACTGAGTAGCATCACTAGAATCACTCTAGACGGAAATGGTATTTTGTGGTTGTACCAGGTTACGTAGAGAATCATTTTCGTCTGTAAACATTTGGGAGCATCCCCGTGATGTCTGTAATCTGCAGATTGACATGTGATAGAAGTGTGATGTATGGAACATAACTAGTTGGAAATAATGACACTGTTGAAAATTTTCAGGATGACTGGACTTGAAGAATTGGCTTCAAATTGAGGAAAATGCTTATCTTTGCCAAATTTTTGATTGTGAAAAACAAAAAGGAGGGTGGGGGTAGGAGGATGGGGCAGAAGAGAAAACAGGTATTTACTATCACATTTGCTGTCAAAATGAACCTTTTGTTATAAGTACAATGGTGAATTCAGGAAACTATCCAATACTGTCACTGATCCAGTCATTTTCCGTGGTTCTGAGACATTTCAAGAAAGAGATGATGGGGGCCGGTTCCGTGGCCGAGTGGTTAAGTTCACGTGCTCCGCTGCTGCAGCCCAGGGTTCGGATCCTGGGCGCGGACATGGCACCGCTAGTCAGGCCACGTTGACGTGGCGTCCCACATCCCACAACTAGAAGGACCTGCAACTAAGATATACAACTGTGTACAGGGGAGGTTTGGGGAGATAAAGCAGAAAAAAAAAAAAAAGGAAAGAGATGATGGAGTGTTAATCTGATTATGAGAAATTGCTCTTCTTGGGTTGACTTCATTAAGAAGCATATTGGAAACAAACATCTCGACTTCAATAACGTCACTCAGGAAAAAGGCAGAAACCTCTTTTAACACATTTGAAAAGGCTTCCCCTGCAACCACAGGTGGCTCCTAAAGAAATCACTCCCAGAGCATCATATCCTGTTATCCCTCGTCAACTACCCAGCCTCTGCTTTCACAGTTTCTACCGCTTACTTTACCTCAGTAAGCCTTTGAACCCTTCTACTTTGAAAATTAAAATAGCTCATGGAATTATTTTGTTTTCCAATGAGCAAGGAGATCGAAGACTGTCCTGCTGATTGAAATGAAAGTAAATGAGTACGGAGAGGTGTGGTGTTGGCCAGAAGAAGTCTTGGGAGAGGGTGGAGAAATGAATTAACATCTGGTCAGGAGAGCTGAGTGGCCCAGAAGGACAGTAGACATACAGGGATACCTAGATGTGGAGTAAACCCTGAGTCCTGAGGAAAGAGTCCACGTTGTTGAAGTTGAAACTATCACTCTTGGCACTGTTTGAAAACCTAAACTGATTCTCTACGAATTGTCATCTGGCTTTTTAAAGTTACAGGATGTGGTTGTCCCTATGTCCCACCTCCATTCTTTTCTCCTCGGTTCTCATCCACAAGCTGAGCTAAAGCACAAATGCTTTCCCTTTCCTCTTCATTCTTTATCTGAAATCTCTTAATAGTGCAGATTTTAAGGTGTATATCTTATGTATTTCAGAGACAGCAACAAAAGCAAAAGAAGCAACATCAGTGACTCCCCTGTGAGCTATCCCCTCACAACTAGGTGTAATAACTTTCTGTAAAAAAAAAAAAGGGTACATCTGATTTCTCCAGGGTGCATTTAGCTATATTGTCTGCATGGAAGATGTAACTGAGGGTTACCTTGGTTTTACAGCAACTTCTATTTATTAAACAAACTTTCACTTCCTCCAGTTTTCTAAATGAAATTATGGTATTCATTGCATTTGTATGGAGGGTTCTTATTTCTCTACAGCTGAACACAATGACGTAACTTAAATATCGATAAGTAGAACATATGACCCAAGGCTAACCTTTTGTTTTCCCTTACGACAAACGAAAGTAAATGACAACATTAAACCCACACTAAGTATAAAGATTTACAAAGAATACTGTTTATTGAACACTTACTATATGCCAGATACTGTGCCAAGTGCTTTAAACAGGCTATCTCATTTAATCCTGACAATGGCCATGTGAGGGATGAGTCCTTATCCCCATTTCACAGATTGGGAGACTGACACCCAGCGAGGCTAAAGAATTTGTCCAAAGTCAACCACAGTAAGTAGTAGAGTTGAGATTGGAATACAGGTCTGCTTTTCAAAGCCGTTGCTTGAAACAAGTGCATTAAGTTATTTTCACTAAAGAGGTTGAAGAGATTTTAAATGTCAAGGAAGCCTACTAAATTATGTAAAATAAAACATTAGGAAGAAAGAATGTTATCTGCCTGGCTCGAATCTCTAACTGATACTTTAAAAAGGACACTTTTTATTCATTTTAATATTTCACTGAGTCTAAAACGATTCAACTATAATAATGAAGATTTGCTTATAATTCTGTATTGAACGTATACTATCCTAGGATTGGAAAAAATTGTCAATTTTAGTCCACCATTCTGTTCCTGACTTTGTTAGTGAGCTCCATTCCAGACTGAAGACTATTAATTAAGTTATCTTAATCTCAGAAGATGGGTTCTACCTATGCCATTCCTGTGATAGTTTTTAAAGATGTTGTGTTTTTTAAATGCGATGTATTTTAAAACATTTTAAATATATTTAAATAGCAAAAACCACATTTTTATTATTTACATTTTCCACAATTCAATTACAAAAGAAGTCCCTAATTTACAAATTCATTTTATTCCACAAGGTTTATTTGTGGGTCAGTTAGAAACGTGGAACATATTCATCCTTATAAACAAAGTTGCAAATGGGAGTCTGGTTCTCAGGCCAGTCATAAACGCCTTATAAACCCAGAGTAAAAGCTGAACTACAGCACTTGGAATATTATGGAGTTCCCAGTCTTCAGAGTAGGTCATTAGTGATTCAGAAAATTTAAGGTGGAGGAGAAAGATTCAATTAAACACAAATACTTAATAGGAGTTCTCTATTTATAACAAGAAATAATACATAAAAAACAACCTGTAAGAATATTTCACTTCCTCTTGTTATAAAACTGTGCTCAGTAAGTGTGATAAAATGGTTGTCAATAAACGTAGACTTCCGCTTCCAATATAACACTCCTGAGGGAGCTGGATCAGAGAGGAGCACTTGGGATAACAAGAACTGAGGGATGAACTTAGGGAGAAGATGGTCCCCCAACCCATGACCAGTGCGGTATGCAGGCTTGATTCCACGGGTCACTCACATGCACCAATGGTCCCCACAGTGGGCTGTGCACTTCCCAGGAAGTGTGCCATGCGATCCATTGGAGTGGAAGAAGAAATGCTTGTATGTTTTATGTACATATATGTTTGGATATAAAATAGAAATTAAGCTCTCTTGACACCCAATTGAACCTGGAATCCTCATTTGGTCCAGATGGTTGTCTGCCAAGTCTAGTATTTGGAGTATTGAGGGAAGAGTGGGAGATAACAGTGGTGGTGTTCTGCTCCTTCTTCTTTTAAAGTAACTCTTTGTTGAAACATACGTTAAGTGCACAAATCATAAGCATACAGCTTGTGAAGTTAACACACCTGGATTGATAAATAGCCTGTCACCAGCAGCTCAGCAGCCTCCTCAGCTGCCTTCCTCAAAGCTGAACACTCTTCTGACTTCCATCACCATAGCTGTTTTGCCTGCTTTTGAACTTTACGTAAATGGAATCATGCAGTCCATACGCATTTGTGTCTAATTTGTTTGCTCAACATTATGTTTGTGAGATTTCTTTCAAGTTGTTCTAAGTACTTTGTTCATTTCAGTGACTGCATATTATTCCATTGTGTAAATATGTCATTATTTATTCATTTATTATAGTGCTAATGGAAATTTATGATGCTTCCAGCTCGGGGTTTTAAGAAATGATGTTGCTCCAAACACTTTTGCATGTGTCTTTTTATGTATGCATTTCTGATGAGTATATATCTAGAGATGGAATTACTGGGGCATAGGACATGTGATTGCTCCAATTTACACTTCTGCCAGCAGGTCCTGAGTGTTTCAGTTGTTTCATGTTCTCACCGAAATTCATTATTATTTTCTTTAATTTTAACCATTTTGGTGGATATGCAGAAATATGTAACTGTGATTTTGATTTGCATTTTCCTGATTGAAGACTCAGTACCATTTATTGAAAAGACTATTCGTATCTCCACGAAATGTTCCTTTTTATGTATTTGCTTTCATCATTTTTGGACACATTACAGTTTACATATGCCAAATTAAGAGGATTTGTGGATTCCTTTTCTTAAAGAGAAGCATAGTACATACTTCATAAGAAGACGTAGATGATTGGGAAAATCTCTGGCATTTATAGAAGTTACTGGTTGTTTCATAGTGAAGAACTAAAGATGAACCAAACAGATTTATTTTCAAAAAAAGATGAGTTCCAAATTTCTTTTCTTTTTCTGTGATGACCGCTGGCTGATACTGTCTTGATATATTCCAAGACAGTATTTCCAATTAAAAAAAAAAAAACTTAATCTTTCCCTTCCAAATGGAGGTGAATTTAAACAAAAAAACCAAGTAAGCAAATGTTTTTCAAGCAAAAAGTAGAGATAGCAAAGGGATATGCATATTAGAAAATATTCACGTTACATGATTTTGCTTCTGAAAACATGTCACAAATTTTAAAATAACATTTAAAAATGTAAAAACTTGGCAAGAGAATTTTCTAACTGTTTAAAAATTGCATAAACAAAGAATTTTAGTTAACTTTGAACACATTTATTATAAATACAAAAATATAATAGCTTCTGATTAGTGTCATGGATAACTGATTAACATTAGGAAAGATAAAATTTGCTACCTAAATTTCAGCAAAAGCCTTTGTGTAATGGATGGATAGACTAAAAAATAAGTATCGTTAATTAGTCAGTTCAGTCAAGATTTGTATAGCCCTGTGAAATATCTTTATCAGCTATCAATGATTAGCCCAGTATCAAGTAAACCAAACTCAACCAGATCTTCTAGTCTCTATATGACAAAATGTGAAAGCAAGATTTAAAAAATAAAGGAGCATTCAGTCACATTCTTCTAACAATTTCATCAATACAGCTTTTTAATGAAGGTGTATTAGTTTTCTATTGATACACAACAAATTGCCACAAATTGAGTGGCTTCAACACTCATATGTTAGCACTCAGTTCTGTAGACAGAAGTCCAGCACAGTGTGTCTGGGCCCTCCCTCAGGGGATTACAAGGCTGATATCAAGATGTTGGCTAGACTGAGTTCTTAACTGGAGGCCCTGGGGAAAAATCTGCATCCTAGTTCATTGTGTTGATGGGGGCTATAGAACTGAGCTCCCCCATTTCTTTCTTGGCTGTCAGCCGGGGCTGCTCTCAGCTCCAGAGGTGGCCTGCATTCCTTGTCGTACGGTCTCATGTGTCTAGAAGCCAGCAATGAAACAAAGAATTCTTCTTATGCTTCGAGTCTCCCACTTTCTCTTTGACCAGCGCTCTGCTTTCAAAGGGCATATGTAAATAGATCAGGCCTGCCAAACAATCTTCTATTTGAAGGTCAACTGATTTTGGATGTTCGTTATATTTGCAAAGTCCCTTCACAGTAATACCTAGATTAGTGTTTGGTTGAATGCAATAACTGGGAACCCCTGGTACACAAGGCACTAGGAATCTTGGAGGGCCATCTTAGAATTTTGCCTGCCACAGGGGCAAAAAAATCACATGAATTTCTTGATTATTACAGAATAGTTATTTTGCTGTATGTAAGACAAGAAATAAATTTTATGGGATAAATATGAAATTATTTATAAATTATTAATGTTCTATTTATTATTCAAACATTGCTGTACTGTCAATAAAAAATCAAAAGGTGGACAATAATGATGGATTTACTTGTCTGATTTTTTGTGCCAATTTTCAGCAATATAAAAACAATAATTTTACACATATTTTTAATTTTTTAATTATGGAGATATTTGTCTAAACGGGAATATTTGATTTAACAGTTTGCTATTCTAATTTATCATTTTTCCTGTTTAAATATACAGCATATGGGATGGCCTTATACATATGGCATATGGAATATAGGGATGGGCCTGCTCTTTTCCCAATAAATAGATTTCTCCTTTTTTTTTCAGGGTAAGTAATTAAAGGGCTTACTAATATTAGTATATGTGGGGCCGTTATGGAGGATCAAGAGAATTTATTTCTCCACATTCCTTGATTTCCCCCAGCTACCTGATGGTCTCTGGGCCTGCTAAATCACAGATTTATTGTGTTTTGTTACATGCACAGAGCAATCCCATAGCAACTCCCGGTCTCCCTCTTCTAAGTTATACCACTGAACCTCCCCACTCTGGACCACAGAATAAATAAAATATTCCGGCTGCAAGTCAGCTTTCTGAGTAACTCCCACTCTTTACATTTGGCCCTCCCCTTGCTCCCAGGTTCAGATGATAGGACAAGCTCTTGCTACAAGAACAATCTGGTTGAAGTACTTTTTACAAGCTTATTGTACTGGTAGTTTTACTCTGCTGAGACGATTTCCTATTATAAAACAGAAGAGGGTTTTTTTTGCCCAATAAAGTTCTACCTGGTAGCATCTCAAGCATTGTCATGAAATGATGAGAATATATTGGGCAGTCTAAGAGAGAGTCAATTTGAGGCAGGGTTTCTGAGGTAGCTCCCTTAAGCGATCCTTTTTTTTTCTCCCCCATAATCTATCAGCAGGAGCAGCAACTGTGATTTGTATGGATGGGTTCCTTTGTGTTCTTGACCTCATACAAGGAACTCATTCATGCAAACCGGATTAACCACATGTCAAATCTTAACAGCACAGTATTCAAAGTGGGTGCAGCATGACATATATGCAATGACAGTCCTACGTTCTTTATTTGAGACATTAAAGTTGTGATATTTGGGTCGACTAGACTTCTGAAAACAATTAAAGTAATTCCCAATCTTGATTACATTTTAAAAATGCAATTATCTGGAGAAGAGAAAGGAAATAATACCAACAAAGACCTTACGTTTGTCCTGATGGCCATGTGGTGAGAAGCTGGGAAGTATTTAAATTCAATACCCATTGGCAATTCACAGAGGAGGCCTGAACTTAGTGCCAGGTTCTCTAACTCATGGCACTATTTGATGCTTCCGTGAGCAAGTGTAGGTCTCTATTCTCCTCTGTTCCCTGGCAGGGGAGGGGAACGCAACTTTGTTTAATTGTGTATCATTTCCCAAATTGTATGTTACCATTCCCCAAGATTCGATGAATCCAAGAAATAATAAACCAGCCTATGAGGAAAATAAGCAGCTGGATTTTCTTTTCTCAGGGGCGTGGTCATAACCTCGTTACATGAGAACCAAATAACTCTGGAAGCATCTAAACTTTATTGTATCTTTAGTCCAAGAAAGATAATGAAAAAAAAAAAAAAGATATGTTTGTATCTCTAAAGTGTTTTCCATTTTAGCTAGCCAGAATATTGGGATATGCCATTCCTAAATGTTGCAATAATGGCTTACACTTTAATGTGTACCTGGGCAATGTGGAGTAAAAGGAAAAAAAAGGGAAAAGGAAAATCGTACTATACACCAACGCTATTCATGAGAACTTCCTGAAGATGGAAATGCTCTGTATCTGCACTATCCAATATGGTAGCCACTAACCAAATGAAATGTGGCTAGTCTGCATAAGGAGGAAAATTTTAATTTTACTTAATTGCAATTAATTTAAATTTATATTCAAAGGGCCACATATGGTTAGTGGCTTTCACATTAGACAGCACAGTTATAGACATAAAACGGAGACATGATATTTTGAACTTTTGTTCAGAAGGATATTTACTCAGAAATACCAGAAATTAGGGGCTAATTAATTTCAGACTCTTACTGTATTTTCTGATTCCCAGTCGAGAACTAGCCCTGTGTTGCAATTTCACTATGGTCCTTCACTCTTTCTAGGTAATGATTAATAGTACCCAGGCTGGGCTTCCCTAACAGGTTGTAAAAGCTCCTGGAGAGAAATAACATGATCTTAAAATGTATTTCTAATGTACTTTAACCCACCTTAGACATTGAAATATTTATTATGACAATTCGCTTGGGAAGAGCATGATGTATGTCTTTAATGGATAAGGATAATTTAGACCAGAAAATGTCTAAATGTGCATATTATAAAAATAGCGAGATGGTTTACAGCACAGACTGCATATCTTTCTTTCTGAAGTTTTTGTGTGTCTGTGTGTTTGTGTGTACATGGTTAACTGTGCGGATCCCAGGCAGCAGACACTTCCTTTCCAGAGCACCCTAGATTTTTGTCTTTTATCTGGCTTTGGCAATCTTATATTACTAAATTGGTCCCTAAAGTGATGAGTAAAAAAGTAAAAATTTTACAGCAATCTCAGACTTCTGAAGTGATCTTGAACAAATCAAGAAAACAATATGAGTAAAATTAATAGAATAAACAGTAGTTGTATAGTCTATTTATTATAATTTAAGTTGTAACTTGTGACCTCCCCTGTTAAGAGTCATCTTTCTGTGATATAGTTAGCAGTAAAAAAGATATATTTCACACGTCTAGAGTCAAACCAAGTGGCAATTGCAGCTCCACACTGCCCTCTTCTGCCTGCCACTCTGGGCGCCGCCTGGGGCCATCGCTTACTTCACTGTGATTACCCCCAGAACACCGGTATCACTGTCCTCCCATTATCATGCTCCTGTTCTCATTGGGGAAAGCCCTACTTCTCTCTACTGCCCTCTGCTATAATTTCCCATAGCCCCACCAAGAACAGAAGGGTACAGACTCATGATAACCAGAGGGAATTTTAATCTGGAGTAGTGGTCTGAGGAATGGACGGGAAGCTTAAGACTGGATGGTAACATTCAAGAAAAAAGAGGTTATGACCTTGAAAAGATCCTGCGTGGGCTCACTGCTAGCCTTGTTTCCATCTGAAGTACAGTCCTCCTGTCACCTTCTCAGAAAGAGTGACTCTTTACATCTTCACTCCTGAACTCAGGGTTGTCCTCAGGCTCTCAAGTCTATTTTCTTTCCTAACTAGGGCAACCCTCAGGTCCCCCAAACCCACACGGTCGTGTTTATTTCCCTTTGTCAGAGATACTCAGAACAGTCCAGGATGGACTGTGGACAGGTCAGGATGACCCTGCCCAATCAGGTCCCTTTGTGGTTCCACCTCCACTGTGACCAGCTTTCCCTGGGATGGATCCAGTTCTTCCACGGGTTTTCCCCCTCCTCTAGTTTCTCAAGTAACAATGAAAAGAGCAAATCTCTGTATCTGACAATGTCTTCTGATAGTTCTACTGCTTGGTTTCTGAAATCCCCTGATAATCCTCAGATCCTTGCTAACTTACAACTGAAGAAAAGAAAGAAGCTGTGGGATAACAGAGAAACAAATAGTAGGACAGCAGTAACAAGTGACACATCATGGAGAGAAGACAGGTGAGCAACTAGAACAACGTAGCCGACTGGCAGAACTTTTGGTAAAAAAAAAAAAAAAAAGCAAGATATGCCTTACACATAATGTTAAGTCAAGGATTGGGGGAGGGAAGAAGAGATGTTTCCATACTGCAGTGTATAATTGATGTAAAATAATTACTCTGAGTTAACAAGTAAAGGCTTAATCACATTTAGTGTATTTTCATTATTAAGGCAGGGAAGAATATAATAAACTTTATGAAGCTGTTTATATATGTTTCATATTCTGACCTCTCACCTAAATTTTGCATAATTTGGTTGTTTCTGAATTAATTTATGTGATTATATCACAATGTCAGCTAGGTAACTTCTGAACTAAAGTGTTTTTTTCTTACTCTGACTCATGCTGACATTCAATTATGGAGTAGAAGAAATGATCATTTTAAGAAGCTAGTTTCACGTATTTTTCTTGTAATATATTTGATAAATTACTGTTTAGTAATTACTAAACACTTAGATAATTGAATTGCTAAATTGCTATTAGAAATTTTTAAATTACTAGGTAATTTTTGCTAGTTTAATATATTTCTATTAAGTTGATTGTAGTTTAGTTCTGTAGTTGCGTCTGCTGGTTCTGGATTTCACTGGCATATCAAACCTCTCAAATCACTTACTTTCTCAGCCTGATCTCGACTAGAAACATAATTGAAATGGAAAGCAGCTATTGACTGTAAAGTCTTCTCATGTATTAAGAAGTAGACTACTAGTTATATCTTAATATTGTCACTAATTATCTAACATGGAAATTATTTAGTTTCCCTATGTCTCAGTTTGCTGAGCTGGAAAAATAGGAAAATTTTCTCCCTTCATTTCAAAATTGATATGAAAAAGTATTTGAAAGAGCTGTATTTGAAATTGACAAAAAAAGATAAATTGTATTTTTATTATTTTCTTGTTAAAAATTTTGTATTATTTTGTATTTCATATTAAAAAGTTTATTGTATTTTTGTTATTATATTTTATTATATTATTTATTATTTTATATTCATCATAGGAATATAGCTGTTGTCTAATGAGAAAGGAACTCTTCCCCATCATTTTCTTACACCAACTCTTTTGTCATAATAGAAATAGCACAAAATATGGCTTCAGAATCCTGAAAGATGACATGGAACTTATTCCTTTATAGAAATATAGCAGTATCTGCTAGTGACATTATCAGGATTGTCTAATCCATATGAACTCCTAATGGAAAAGAATTCCCCACCTACACTGGAAAGAGAATTTTCCCTGATTCCACCACTTTTGTATATTTTTGAAGTGGGGCATAATAACAATCCTGAAGGATGGAGAATTATTATCTGATAATAATTCTGCCATTTAAATAATAATAAATTCAGGGATTTCCATTGAAAGCCAGATACTGCTAAATGCTGTAGAGGATATTATTATGAGTAAATAAAGATATATTGATGTAGAACTAACAAGAGGAAAATGTTAAATGGTAAAATTGAATGAGTTTTTCATTCTACTTCAGGGCATTGAGGAAGACTGCATTTGAGGGAATTTGAGATCTGAGTCTTGAAGACTGTGTTGGATTTTAAAAGAAGAATAATGAAGAGAGAGATTTTCTATCTACCTATGACAGAACTACATAGAATATGTATTGTATATTCCAGTTGTATAGATAGGTGTAGATACAACTATACGTGTACATGGATGTGCAGATATATGTATATGTTTATACAAGAAGAGAAGTAAATAGCATGTTTATGGAATCATGGGAAATTCAGTGGATTTGGAAATTCAGCAGAATTATGAAGGAGGGTCGTGAGAGAGAGACTGGAAAGGTGGACTAGGGGAGAAGATTGTGAAAGTACTCTGAATGCCATATATATTTTGGACTTTATTTTATGGATAGTGGAGAAATATTGGCACTTTTTCATTATGGGAACAAAATTTATGTGTAACAAGCAAGTTGGTATTTTAGAAATTCAGTCAAAGCCTGACTGGATGAGAATGGGAAGAGAGAAGACCATCAGTGAAGAGACAGAGACTGAGCTGATTGCTCTGGTCAACAGGGAAAGGAGGAGATGTGGTTAAGCGTGTTACAAGGAGATGGTCTGCAGGACTTGTTGGCATACTGAATTCAAGGTAAAAGAGAAAAAAGAATCGGAGATGACTCTGGGACATAATCGATTAGATAGATGAGGTCAATGGTGACGTAAGTTAGTGAGATGAAAACTCTAGAAAGAGGAGCATGTTGTCAAGGGTTCTTATGTTGTGTTTAAGTGTATGTATCTAGTATTAAGTTTGACTTTTTTCAAGTGGAACTGTTCTGGGTGCTGAAAAAAATCCATGTTGTGGCTCTGTGCTTGGGTTTCTGAAGTAGGGCAGAGACACAGGTTTCAGAGCAAAGTTGAGGATGTCAGATGGCTCAATATTGAGTTAACCAATTTATTTACAAGGTAATAGCAGGAGATGGGCTGGAAATGGAGTAACATTTTTCCATAGGCAATGATTTTTGAAATTTCCACCTTTGAGTCACATCCTCCAAGGTTGCATTTCTCAAAGTACGGCCACCAGAGCAGCTGTAGCAATTTGGAACTTGTTCAAGATACAACATCCTAGGCCCACCCTTTACCTACTAAATCAGAAATTCTGAGCATTTGGGGGCTAGAATCTGTGTTAAGAATCCCCACCAGGTGATTCTGATTCATGCTAACGGGTTTTAGCCTTGAT
This sequence comes from Equus caballus, assembly GCF_041296265.1. NCBI lineage: Eukaryota > Metazoa > Chordata > Mammalia > Perissodactyla > Equidae > Equus > Equus caballus. The sequence continues at coordinate 118,046,361 of NC_091685.1, read as the reverse complement.
TGCATGGTGGAGTCATCTGGGGATCTTTAAAATCTACTGAGGCCTGGACCACCTCCCACGATTCTGATGTAGTCAGGTGTGTGGCCTGGGCATCAAAACTGGGCATTCTGAAAGTTCCCCAAGTGATTCTGATGTAAAGCTGGGCTGAGAACTCAAGGAGGAGCTACAAAGACATCCCCAAAGGAGTGTTCCACAAACTAAAGCACAAGCCAGTCCCCTGGGGCCACTCTTAACAATGAGGATTTTGATCCCGGAGGTCTAGGGTGCAGCCTGAGATTCTCCTCTGTGAGCACGACCAGAGCCCACACCTCAAAGAGCTCCCGAGCACACTTATCAGCACGTGTGGCACATCTTCCACAGATGTAAAGAAACGAGCGATTAGCAAGGGGATGACTCATCTGGCATGGGAATCTGTTATTCAGGAAAAGAAATCAGAGCTGGAGTAGGAGCTGATCAAATTTACAAACATAGCCAATTTTAAGAATATTTTTACATTAAATTGTCCAAAACTACAAATTCTTTTAAAGAATACTGATTCTTTAAAATAAAATACTGGACCAAGCTAACCTGAAGTGGTCAAAGTTGAGTTTTCACAGGTAGGCTCCGAGGGAATCACTGGATTATCTTGTTTCTGACCACTCTTTGCTGGAGAGGACACAGGTGTAAGTTCCTGATATAACTTTGAAAGTCCTATTAGCCATTATTCTGGAAGGATTAACCCACATGAGTTCATATTAATCCACTCACAAGTCAATGGGAAAGTATCTTCTATTTGTACGTCCTCACTTATTAGTAAAAGTCAACCTATAATTCCCCAAATGGGACTGCACAGTCTTTTTTTTCTTTATTTTTTGCCATTTTCAAAGAAATGCACCTTTGTGGTTTTAATGAAGATTCAGTTTAAAACGTGGTGAAGGAAACCAATTTGTGCCCTTTCACCAATGACAGCAGTAGAATCATTACTTGTTTAATTGGGCTCAGCAATGTCCTAAATTAGCAAAGCGTTGACCTGAGCCTGAGGTGACAGCTTGCCCTTTGGCTCTTGGAATTCTAGCTGCTGCTTCTTAATCAAAAGAAAAATAATCAAGCATGTTAGAAGGATTAAATAGTGCCTTTCTATTGAATGTTTAGGCTTCTAGAGTTAGGAGACATAGACATTTCCTGTTGTAAATTACACTCTAGGCTTGTTAATTGATCAGTGAATGAGCAAACTGATCTTAGGTGGGGAAACGAATGAGACATTAATAGTAGTTAGTAAATATTAAAGAAAAATGGTTGAGAATAGAGTTAGATACTACGCATTCCTACTATGAGTTAACCAAAATATAAAGCCATCTCCAATTTTCCCAAGGAGAAGATCCAAAATGAGGGTTGTTTTTTCACTAACCATACGATATTAACATTTAATTACATATAAAATTATAAAATATCAACTTCTAATATTTAATTTATAACTTCTAAATGTTATAAAAATATATTCAAAATCACATATGATCATATAATTACTTTATTAATATAGAAATATGCTTTTCACATTTCCTGACAATCTTTTATTCAAGCTCTCCATATGCATCTTCCAAAGTAGTCTCATCACCATCAGAGTTGCTTGTTGAATCCTCTGATGCATTTGTCAAGAGCACGTTAGTTTGTTGGTCCACATTTTTTGAGATAAAACATGTTTTGGGTCTGTATATGATGTTCTCACTGGAAAATTTATCCTGAGAGTAGACAATCACAAAACATTAGTACATTTGTTCTTTATATTTATATCCTATGTACATGCATTCATGATTTCATGACCTCCCCAATGTAACCACTTCCTGCTTTGCTTTTTAAGTAAACTTTAAAAAGTTTGTTTACAATCACACACTTGAACAGTGGAGTCATGCCCGTGAGAATAGTCTGCATTAAAGTTTTTTCTTGCTTTCTCATCAATTTAGTCAATCAGTTACTACAAGCATTGACACACATGGTTTCAGACTAGTCTGTCTTCTACCTCAAACAGTACTTGATTAGTCAAACTTTAATAAATTTAGTGAAGAGAGAGAGGACCAGCAATAAGTAAGACCTTGGATATAAAGTAACTCGACCCTCTTATCTGAGGGTTAATATTTTAGGAGAAAAAAACCCTTTATCTTATATTTAAGTATGCCCAGCAATAATAAGGTTTAGTTCATAGAAATTCTACCATTATTTGAAAGCAAATTCATGCTAATTATCACTTCTGAATTCTACATTCAATTGTATTTGTATTTTTATCTAAAACTGATTATAATTAATAAAAAATTATAACATGCAACTCAGGAAATTTTCTAAAGGTGTTCATATATTACGTAAAAAGTGATATACACACTACTCACTCTATTTTATCAGTCCAGGGCCCCTGTGGAATATACTTCTTTCACAATAAAGTCTTTCCGCTGGGAGAAATAAATTACTACGGAAGGTGTCTGGAAGCAAAATGAATTCAACCTTAATTTAATCTTACGGATTTTCCTTTTAAATTTTAGTAATTTCTAAATTTGACCCTACTTTAAAAAAAATTGTGTTTACTTGTATATTAGCCAACTTGTGCTAATGGCAGCAAAGTCAAAATTGCGGCAGCTTTCCACAATACCCTTGTTTTACTGTTGTGGATGTAACTTGAAGGCTGATCTCTACTAGGCTCCTCTGGGCTCAGCCCAGCTCCATGAGTTCCCTCACTCCTGCATCCCTTCTGGGAGGACCCACCGTCTGAGACATGATGTTCTCATGGCAGAGGACAACTGCTCAGGCGGGACAGAGCCGACACATAAAAGGCATTTAAAGCTTCTACTTGAACAGGTATATATCACATCTACCCACATTCCATTCACCAAGCAATTTGTACGACTAAGCCAATGTCAACAGGGCTTGAGGATCTATTTCCTGCCAATGGGGAAGCATGACAAGGCTGGGGAGGACATGAATAATTGTGATAAACTACCTTACCTTGTTAACTGACAACTTAATCACTTTGCTGAGTGTCTGGTAATTTGTAAAATTTGCTTAAGCATCTTTAGAACTAAAATTAATGTCAGCAAGTTTGAAGGACACATATTGCTTTGGGGTGCCTACAATGGCCATGAAATTGGATGAAGATCAATCATGTGAAAGTTGAAAGAAGATATTGAATATGTTTTCTATTGCACTTACAGTTTCTCATGATGCCATTAATAATAATTTCTCTTATGCTTTTTTTTCCCTCGGAATAACTTCCATGTCTAAGGTCTATTTTGGAGTTTTTCATTCCTATGCTATTCCTGACCATGTAGCATCCAAGTCTGGCTCTCCTCCAGCTCTCCCAGAGATTCTAAGAGATATTTGATTTCCTTTAGTATTTCTGCTAAACTCTTTTCTATATGTATCCTATGGAATAGATGTGTGGCTTTAAGAAGTAATATATAAGAAGGTAGCTAGCATATAGTAAGCATTTTAAAAAGTCACATCGTTTTTCAGTCTGTGGTTCCATTTTGAAAATGTTGATACATTTGCTTCTTTTAAAAAATAATTTATTGTTGATTTTTTTTATGTCATCATGTCCTCAAATTCCTAAGAATTTCTTATCCTGATTTTTCTTGTTGTCTCTGAAAGCCTGGGGATGGTAATGAACATAAGAAAAAAAGCAATTTTTTGTCCACTTTCTGAAGATGTCTCTAAGCCAATCATATGTCAGATTATCAGAGGCAACTTCAATTTAAAATATGCTGTTTCACTGTCCCCATCAGTATACTTTTATATATGACATCTATGTTTCATGTTTTGGTTCATGAAAATGCGTTATCTTGGAGCTTCTGGGTTGGTGAACAAGTGGCGATTCGGGGAGTGGCACGCTAGGAAAGGGCATGGAAGCTCCAAGCCCTTTCCCCATACCATGCCCTATGAATCTCTTTCATCTGGCTATTCTTGAGTTATATCCCTTTATAATAAACAGTAATCTAGTTTTGGGTCCTGCTCCCAGGTGGTGTTCCTTCTTAGAAAACTTGACAGAAGAATTAGAAGAGAATCCAGAAAGCACGGTTTACAATGATTACAAATTTGTCACCAAGAAAGACGTTGAAAATCTAGGGCTCACACATCTCATTGGATCACCTTTTCAAAAGGCATATCTGCATGGATTTTTCATGGATATAAGACTCTATCATGAGGTGAAATTGACGGTAAATCCACTTGCTTATGAAGAATATAGGAAAGATAAGATCCGACAGAAGATAGAAGAAACACGTGCACGGGGAGTCCAATTAAAGTAGTTGCCAAAAGTTAACAAAGACCTGGCTCTTAATTTAATTGAAGAAGAGGAAGAGAAGCAAAAATCTACATTGAAAAAGAAAATTAAGAGTCTTCCTAATATTCTCACCGATGATAGATTTAAGGTTGTTTGAGAACCCTGGCTTCCAAGTAGATGAAGAGAGTAAAGAATTTCGGCTTTTAAATCTACCTGTTCGAAAAATCAGTGAAAAAAGGAAGAAGAAACAAAGACTTAGAGCAATAAGACTTCATGAAAAAAGATGAGGAGGAGGACTGGAAGGAAAACCAAGTGATGAAGAAATTTCTGAGGGTTCAGATGATGAAAAGGTCTGAGCTGAAGAGATCGGGAAACAGCACAGACTTCTCCACCAGAAGGAAAATGTGAAGCGGCAGAAACGACTCAAGGAGGACCAGAAGCTGGTCCTCAGGCCCGTTTTTCTGAGATCAAAGCAGCAGAAGAACTCAGAAGCTTCCAAGGTTCTCACACAAAGCAGAAGCTGATGAATGAAACCCTTGAAGATCATTTGAAACTTGAAGCTAAAAAATGGGACATAGAGTGTATCAGATACCATAGTCGGCAGCAAACAATTGACATTCGTAGTTAAAAGATCCGAACAGCAGAAGAAGCAACAGGAGGCTGAGAAACCACTGGCAAGAGAGGAGAACACTTCCTGGTTCAGCTGGTCACCTGAAGTGAAGACACAGAAGAGGACAACCATTTCATTGAATCTGGAAATGGCGTCCTACATGTGATTCAGAAAGAGCACTTCTCCCTCAAACTGAGCATCCTTAGAGTACATTAAACCCAGACAGGGGAACACACATTTTAAAAGCTTCATGTAAATCCTTGATACATCTACATAGGAAAAGATTTGACAACTTGTTCCTATGCCTGATGGGTCAGACTTTGAAACTGGGGCCTCCAACTGGTCAGTGTGGGGCCCCCAGGGTGCTTTTTCTAAGTTGTTGCTCCCCATAAACATTGTCCTTCTCTCTCTGGTTTTAATCAGGTAAATCAGGATGTTGTTTTTTAATATTGTGAAACCATGAAATGAAAGGTTATCCTGTGTGAGAAAGGAAGATTGATCATGTTCTGGGAACTGTCATTCTTGCAAAACCTGCTGCCATTAAGCCACCCAGAAATATCATTCCTGTTTTGCCTAACGTGTGTGTATTGGTCATGTTTGTGTTTATACATATATGTTGACAGGCTGTTGCTTGCTTATGTGTTTGGGATTTTTTTAAAAAATATTTTCATACCAAGAGAATATAATTTAATGGTAATAACATCCTAAAACAAGAAATGGAAGCTACTGGTTATTCTTCTAACTTGGCACAAGATTAATACAGATTTTTTTCTGTTTATTAAGTGCAATTAGAGATAAACTGGCTGGAGAAAACATTTATAAAAATAAATACTTCCATTTGAACAACAACAAGAAAATATGCTATCCTTAAACATAACTGCTTCTGTTGAATATGAGTAAAACCTAACTCCCACATCTGTCACTCCATTAATCATCTGGATTGGTTTGGCATTTGGCTTATCTGGTTGACATTGGATATGTCTTCCCTGAAGCTGCATGTTGAGAAAGCAATGGAACCAAATCCTGAAGAACTGTTATGCAGCCAGGGTGTCTGTCCTCCTTGCTGGAGCCTCCAGACTAAGTGAGTTGTGTTCCTTCAATAACCCAGATCAGTGGGGGTGGAGGGAGGCAGGGGCTGGGAGGGAGAGGGGGAGCGGGAGGGAAGTAGGGAGAAATGACAGCAGAATGGGCTACCATGTTTGGGATCTGTGGGGTTAGGCTGGTCCTCAGCGTTCTCTATAGCTGTTTAGCTGTTAATTTGTTTTGTTACCTAACACTGTATTTTGAATATGTTGCCCAGTCTACAGTATATTCTACTGCACCATTGTGATGATTGCGTATGGTGTTCTACCATATGCAGATTATACAACTTTTTTAACTAGCTTCTTATTTATTTTTCTCTAATAATTTGTTTTTCAGTCATAAATATTTTTCAGCAAGCATTTTTATAGATAAATCTTTGGGCAAATGCATGATTATTTCTTAGGAAAAATTTCTAAAAGTGAAAATCCTAGATCAAAGAGCATATACGTTTTTCAGTTTTACAAATATATATGGAATCTTTCTCTGGAAAGTTTGCATCAGTTGACATTCAGTCCAATAGTGCTTGTGAGAGGCTCTGTTTCCCCACTCCTTCACTGATAATGGATATTATCATTCTTCCTTAATCTTGACCAACCTGAGAGTCAATTAATAATGAGCTGTAATTTTTTTTTTTAGAAACCATTTATTTTCCATCACCCTTATTCCCATTTTCTGGCTAAGCGTCTGTGGAAGAACAGCTTAGGACCACTCCGTTGCTGCTCCTACCCGTTCAGTGGCCTGAGCAGTGGGAGCTGCAGACCAGTCTTTGGTGGCAGACTGAGTGCTCCAGTCTTCAGAAGGGAACTGCTGGATAGGCGCAGAGGGCACCTGCACACATTCAGACCAGCCTGCGACTTTGGATTGAGTAGCAGTAAATTTGAGAACTGGAGCAGTCCATTCATCTGAAATTCCTCCTTTGGCACAGCCTCTTCAGCAGCAGCCTACTCTTCCTTTGCAATCTCTTCAGGATGCCTGTAGAGGTAGAGACCAGGCATGACCTTGGATGGGTGTTCATGGAAGACGGTGTCATGCATGTACAGAGCTTCCCAGGCCAGCATTTACGTCAGATCCACTGAGTGAGTTCCCTTAGAGTAGCAGGAGATGGCAATGTCCACATAGCACTGAGCAGAGTCTGTGTTACACAGAGAAATGGTAGGCAGGTCAACATGAGATGCCTCTGTGAAAGGCTGGTGGTCAGCCCTGGGATCATTAACCACTGGAAATTATGGCTCCCTAAAGGCCACCTGGATCTGGTTGGTAAAGTTCCCAGGAGTGAAGTGACAAGCAATAGGAGTGGCTCCAGTGGCGCATCAACCTTCAGCACAACTCACTGGCCAGTATTCCTGGAGCATATGTTACTGATACCAGCCGGGTTTTCAATGGCACAAGCTGCCAGCTGAAGCTTCTCCCAGGTTCTTTTCAGATGTATGATGTAGATGTCATCATTTTCCCTTTTATAGATGTATCGTTCCATTTGGAAGTCAAAGTTGGTGCCACCTAAGTGAGTTCCTGCTGCAAGGAATTTGAGGACTTCCTCCTCCTCCATTTGCAGGACATCAGGGGCCCCAGACGCTGTGAAAGTTTCCATTTAAGTCATGACAGGAACCCAGAACAACGCTGCATGGACCCCTCTCTGGGTAGTGCATAAAGGTAATGAGTTGTATTTTAATTTGCACTTTTATTATTATCAACTTTAGGAATTTTTTTGTGTGTACTTTTTGTTTATATTTTTTTATTTGTGAATTACCATTTGATGTTTTCCCATGTTTCTTTGGAGACTTGGTCTTTTGCTTACTCAGTTGCTAGCATCTGTTATGTAGTAGCTAAATTAAATAGTAATCACTCAAACATGTTGCAAATACAGTTTGTCAGTTTTGGGTTTCTTTTTAAAATTGTTTAAGAGTATTTAACAAGAAACATTTATTTATATTTTTATAGTTTTGGGGCAAAAATGAGGTATTGAAAGTAGATTTTCAGGAAAACCAGTCCAGCAGAGGTGGGCAGGCTTGTTTAGACAGGAAAAGCTGTTAGGGCATCAGTCCACAATCAAACAGCAAAACAAGGGTCTGCAGTCAGAGCCAGAGATGGAAACAAAGTGTAATGAATAACCGTCAGATGCTTTGTAAGGGAAGAAGGATGCGGATTAGTTCAATGCAGGATCTGAAGAGATGTGAGCATCACAGATGATTCTAAAGTTAGAGACTGATAAAAATGTAACAGTGTGAGAAGCATAAACATTGGCACACTGTTCCTTTATTTCTTTCAAGGTTTGTTTTGTTTGATTTTAAATAAATTGAGTTTAATGTGACAGCAATCTGCATATATGAACACTGAAGAGCTCTTAGAAATTTTTTTCTACCATCTCTTTGATAAGCATTTTTTTTTAAAGATTGGCACCTGAGCTAACAACTGTTGCCAATCTTCTTTTTTATTTTGCCTGCTTTTTTTTCTTCCCAAATCCCCCCAGTACATAGTTGTATATTTTAGTTGTGGGTCCTTCTAGATGTGGCATGTGGGACGCCAATTCAACATGGCCTAATGAGTGGTGCCATGTCTGCCCCCAGGATCCGAACCCTGGGCCTCCGAAGCAGAGCATGAGAACTTAACCACTTGGCCACGGGGCCGGCCCCTGATAAGCATTTTGAAATAATCAGATTCATGCTTTGTTGTATTTTATTATTTAAATGATATTTGTGTTGTCAGCTAGTGGCCACCAGGTAAAGAGGATTTTCACAGTCTTCTCTCTAACTTCCTGCTTTGGTTGTGATCATCCTCACGTCCCATGTTGGTCCAGGGTCTTAGGTGAGTGGTTATAATTATCTGCTGTGACATGAGACACTCGTATCTAATCTGCTTCTGTCCCTGCCCTATGTTTCAGAGTCACCACCTACTGCCATATCTAAGCTCAAGTTTAGTATATATATGGAGTCATGGGCAATGGCAAATGGCTTGACTGATCAGCGCCTGGAGAGAGAAAGATTGAGTGAGCAGAGTCAAGGAAGGCTGGGGCAGAGGCCTGAGGGATGGACATATGAGAATGGGCACCACCTGTGAGAAGGAAGAGTAGCACTGACACATTGCCGTCTCTGAGTATAGAATGTGACACCTTGTTTACAAAAGGTTGTCACAAGAATCCCATAGACAGGATTCTCTGGTACTTTCTTTGTCCATCTGAGAATCCCTTGTCCACAATTCCAAAATATAAAGATTTTGGAGATCCAACAGTTATTTATTTTTTTTTTTGCAAACTTATTTGGCAGCAGAAATTTACTTGAACTGACAGGATATTTATAGTTTTAATTATTCATTTTTTAAAAATTGAGACATAATTAATATATAATATTGTATTAGTTTCAGATAGACCATATGATCACCACGATAAGTCTGGTTAACATCCATCAGCACACGTAGTTACAATTTTTTTTCTTGTGATGAGTACGTTTAAGATCCACTCTCTTAGCAACTTTGAAATACACAGACAGTGTTATTATCAATAGTCACCATGCTGTCCATCATATTCCATGACTTGTTTATCTCATAACTGGAAGTTTGTACCTTTTGACCCCCTTTACTCGTTTCACCCACCTCCCATCTCTGGCAAGCACTAATCTGTTCTCTGTTTCTATGACTTCAGTTTTGCTTTTTCTTTTAGATTCCACATATAAGTGAGATCGTACAGTATTTGTCTTTCTCTGTCTGACTTATTTCACTTAGCATAATGCCCTCAAGGTCCATTCATGACCCATGTTGCCGCAAATGGCAGCATTTCCTTCTTTTTATGGCTGAATAATATTCCTGTGTGTATCACATTTTCTTTATTTATCCAGACATGGACACTTATGTTGCTTCCACATCTTAGCTATTATAAATAATGCTGCAATAAACACGAGGGTGCAGATATCTTTTAGATTTAGTGTTTTTGTTTCCTTCAGATAAATACCTAGTAGTAGAATTGCTAGATTGTATGGTAGCTCTATTTTTAATTTTCTGAGGAACCTCCACGCTGTTTTCCATAGGGGCTGCACCACTTTACATTCATTCCAACAGTACAGGAGGGTTCGCTTTGCTCCACATTCTCTCCAACATTTGCTATTTCTTGTCATTTTAATAACAGTCATTCTAACAGGCGTGGGGTGACATCTCATGTGGTTTTGGTTGGCATTTCTCTGATGATTAGTGACACTGAGTGCCTTTTCACGTTCCTGTTAGCCATCCGTATTATCTTCTTTGAAAAATGTCTATTCAGATCCTCTGGCTATTTTTTTAATCAGATTGCTTACTTTTTTTTTGCTATTGAGTTGTATGAGTTCTTTATATATTTGGGAGATTAACCCCTTATCAGATGCGTGATTTGTAAATATTTTCTCCCACTTGGTATGTTGCCCTTTCATTTGGTTGATTGCTTTTTTTGCTGTGCAGAAGCTTTTAAATTTGATGTAGTCCCATTTGTTTATTTTTGGCTTTGTTGCCTTTGCTTTTGGTGTCAAATCCAAAAAAATTATCTCCAAGATCAATGTCAAGGAGTTTATTGCCTATGTTTTCTTTTAGGAGTTTTATGGTTTCAGGTCTGATATTCAAATATTTAGTCAATTTGAGTTAATTTTTTTGTATGGTGTAAGATAGTGGTCCATTTTCACTCTTTTGCATGTAGATATCCAGTTTTCCCAACATCATTTATTGAAGAGACGGTCCTTTCCCCATTGTCTGTTCTTGGCTCCTTTGTTGTAAATTAATGGACCATATATGTGTGGGTGGGTTTACTTCTGGGCTCTCTTCTGTTCCAGCTTTAATTATTATTAACAAAGCCATTAAACTGAAGAGCCCAAATGCTACATGGTTTTCCAACACAATGAGGATTACAATGGTGAGAGGAGAAACAACGTTGTTACGAATGGAGGTCACTCATTTCCATTTTCTGGCTGAGTCTGTGGAAGAACAGCTTTCTCATTACAAATATGTAAGCATTTGCCAAAGAGTATACTCCTTAAATTTCCATATTTTTCTATAATATTTCTATATTTTATCTAAAAATAAAAATTAGCAAATTATCCTCCATTAACAGCTCAGGATTATTATATCAAGTTTTCTCTTTCACATATTAAAAAAATTGCTTGGTGAGAACAGAGAGTAATCTCTAGAATGACCCCAACTAATAATTAGAATTATTCATTTTATCTACATTTCTCCTAAAGATTGCTTCCATGTAAACCCTATGGTTTTTGAAGGGTTCTCTGGCATTATAGCTCCATCAAGTGGTAACACTGACATGAAGCTTCCAGTTTAATTTCCATACTAGAATTTCTATCAAGGCTGTGTTTATAAATAATTATTTCTTTGTTTCAAAGCACAAACTGAGCCATTTTTAATTTGGAAAATGTAATGATTTTGTTTATAGACAGAGATGGAGTATTTAGATTTTTTTGGTATGGAAACTAAAGAATCACTTTTTCCTACTATTTTCAATTTGATGCTTTGAGTATCTTTCAAGTATCATTTGCTTCTGGAAATACTGTTGTCCGCCCTCAGGTCCTCACTGACTTTTGGCAGGAGACATCAGTCCCTTACCACATGGGCCTCTCCATACAGCTGCTCACAACATGGCGTCTGCTTCCCTCTTGGAGAAATGGATCCAAGAGAGAAGGAGAAAGATTAAGGGAGGAAGAGCAAAAGGGAAGTCACAGTCCTTTTGTGACCTAATCTCAGAAGTGACATCGCATCACTTTTGCTGTTTTTTCTACTCATTAAAAATGAGTCACGCAGTCCAGTTGCGCTCAAGGGGAGAGGGTTACGCCACAACGTGAGCACCAGGAAGCAGGGATTCCTGGAGGCCTTCTTAGAGGCTGCTGACCACGCGAGCTTTCCTGAAGTTAATGTACAACCTCTGAAACGCTCATACTTTGTAAAAATTCACCTATATTATTGTTCTCCTACGGCAACCAATCATTTTATTATCAGTAATAGGGTTTACTATGCTCCAGGTACTATTCTAAATGTTAGCCACATATTTACTCGTTAATCGTTAACTCTCTAATCCTTTAACACCCCTCTAAGGTAAGCACTGTTATTATTCCCATCCCACAGATGAGGAAATTGAGGCACAGAGAAATTAAGTAATTTGTCAGGATTTGAAACTAGGCCCTCTGGCTCCAAGGAGAGTATAAAGTCGAACATGATTTCTATTTGCCATACAACAGAAATTGTAAATTGAAAATGAAAAACACCATTGAAAATAAAAGTAAAAACAGAATTTTAGCAATGATTCTCAGCTTTCCACTGCTCCAGCTCATACGTCTTGTATCTAAATACTGTGACCCTACTTCTGCTCTGCCTGCCAAAACCCTGGGTTAGGCCGGTATCCTGGTATAATTGTTAATAACAATTCTTTCACCCTCAAAAGTGTCCATATTTGGATGATAAATTATATGATAACTTTCAAAATAAGGCTATCAAAGTGTTCCAACACATCTAAAGAATACCACACATTTCATTATCAGAGAAAATTTAATCTTCCCATCACGCCTCCAGGTGCTTCTGATGTGGCCCTAAGGGTTGATAACCACTGTTCTAGATGGTGAAAACCGTAAGAACATTAATGGTAAAATAATATCTCAGTACAGTTTGTCTCCAATAGGGAGCAACAGAAATCGTTTAGCCAGCTCGCACACATATGTGGGGGCAGAAACTCAAATATAGTGAATAATTAATTATAATAATACCAAGTTGTTTTAGAACTTATCTATCATTTTGTCCTTTAAAAGTACAATGTAATACAGGGATCTGGTAAATGGATTAATTTTATCAATAAAAAAATATCCCAACTAGATAGATTATATTTCAAGATTTGTTTAAAAATTATTTTAAGCTGCCCAAGTTTATTAAGCTAAGTTGTTAAGCAGGTAAACGCCTACATCATTTATAAAACACATTCATTTTTGAAAGTGATAAGGACTAAGCTGATTAAAAATTGTCAAAACATATGTTGCAGAGCAAATGTACAGAAAAGAACTAAGAACATGCAAATTTCCAGATAATGCCATAGCCCGGAGACAGGTTGCGCTTCAGTCTTTAGCCAGAAGAGGGCATTACATGACTGCCATATGATGGTGTATTAGTATATACTTTTAAAAATTTAAAGACTAGATCTGTGGGAAAAAAAAGTGATGAATCATAGCATCCAAAAACTATACACTGAAATCTTTTAATGAAAATAATTTTCCAAATGATTCTGCTTAAAGCGCTCAGCTTTCTTTCTACCTGAGAATTTAATAACCTTCTTATTTCATTATACGTATGGTCACTATGTTTTATTACAATGAAGGGTTTAAGATGGAGGAGGATCATTGTTAAAACTTGACACTAAGAGCCCCTATTGTAAGTTCCTCATTTTACAAATGATACAACTGGAGTTCAGAGATACTAGGTGGTATGCCTCAGACCCCCCCAGGGCTGGCGCTGTCATCTCCTCTAACTTCCCCTCTCAGAGCAGCCCTTCTGTAGTCTCCAGGTCACCACCACATCAGAGCATCACCCTGAACATGGACACACAGGGCTTACTGATTCACGTCAGAACTTCAGGCAGCACCGGCAGCACCAGAAGAAGCAGCAACTCATTCCTAAATATTGAAGTTAATACAATTTAAATAGAAACATTTCGTTGTGGCCATACTTAAGAAATGTTTCTAGTAAAACACAATTCTCTCCTTTTCAAAGAAAAATTGAAATGGTCCCTGGGGAAAGAGGGACAGTGCAAGAGAAGACTACACTAGTCTTCCTGCTAGCCCAAATAACGTCAGTCTCTGGTCACAGAATGATAGCATTATAGAACTAGAACATGGGCAATCAAATTGTCTCTCTTATTTATAAATGCTTTATAAATGAAGAATCTAAGGCCCTCGGAGGTTAAATGATAGGCTCAAGGACACAAACCCGGCAAGTGCCAGAAGTGATGGATCACTTAAGGTCTGTGGAAAGCTGAATTCTATGATGACCTTCTCCCCTGGTGTTGCTCCTGGTGATTAAATTAACTTAAGAGGCAAAAGAGATTTTGCTGATACAATTAATGTTAATCAGTTGACCTTAAAAGAGGGAAATTATCCAGGTGGGCTTAACTTAATCACATGAGCCCTTTAAAGAGTAGAATTTTCTCCAGCTGTGGGCAGAAGAGGACATCAGAAATTTTCGAAGCATGAGAGGGATTGGACCCGAGAAACAAATGTTCTCCGTTGCTGAGATGGAGGGGCCAGGCGGTGAGAGAAGCAGCCTGAGCGGCCCCCAGCTGACAGCAGGCAGGGAAACGAAGAGCCGTAAGTGCAAGTAACTGAATTCTGCCAACAACGTGAATGAATGTGGAAGCTGATTCTTCTCAGAGCATCCAGATAAGAGTCCAGCCCCAGCTAGCCCCTTGATTTCAGTCTCGTGAGGTCCTAAACAGCAAACCCAGTTGAGCCCATGTGAAATTTTGACCTGGAACTGTGAGATGATAAACTGATGTTCTCTTGAGCTGTTAACTTTTAGTAATTTGACGCATAGCAACAGAAAACTAAAACTAAGTCTAACCTGAAAACAGGAAGCATTTGAGAGTTTAAGGAAGAGGGACTTCAGCATAAGGTTTTTGTTACATAAATGATGGAAGAGCAGAGAAGCTAAATGGAAGATGAGAGGCAGCTCTGATTAGCAGCTGCAGAAAGCTACTACCACCCCCAGGTCAGAGGAACCGTGAGAGGAGAGTTACCAAAGCCCAGGGGTTGGACTCACACAGAAGTTGGAACCACAGTAGCCTGTCCAGGGCACACAGAGCCACTGGGTGAGCTGTGGTAGTTCCAGACACACAGCCTGAGGCACAGAGAGGGGTGCATCTTCCTTCTTGCCACTTTCCAGTTGTCCAGGAGTGCCTCCCCTTGGCCAGGTCCTGTTGGATATTGGCTGACATCGGAGTCAAAGAAAGACAGCCTGATGAGGGCAGCCTCCTGCCACACGGAGCAGAGCAGGGAACCGACAAGAGATGGATCTTAAGGCAAATAGTCCCAAGACAGGCCCAGATGGCATCAGAACCTTCAAGAAGACAAGGCAGTTGGAGTTCAGGCACTGTGCCAGACAACTTATTTATGTTCTCTCTCTCTGTTCATAGTTGATATTAATATCTTATTTTTGCATTCCTACTTTACTGACTCGGAAATGGAGGTCCAGGGTGGTTAAAAGTTTTGCCCAAAATTATATTGCCTTAAATAAAAGACCTAGATAAACCCAGGTTTGTATAACAATCACAAGCCAACATCCAGGAGTCACGGTGAAGGCCTGGAGATCCCACCATTTGAAGTGGTAGGAAGACATGAACAAGGCAGACGAATTACCTGCAGTTTTATATTTTACTGCCCTACATAAAGAACTTTCATTTTTAGTGAAGACACAATGCATTTCAGATCATTATTTTCAATAGCTCAACAGTTTAATAGATTTTGTGTTCACCTATTGGGGTTAAGGTTACGATTCCTCCAGGCCTAATATGAGAAGTTTCCTGTTATAATCACAGAATCAAATCTGTGTGAGCCTCACAAGATTAATTTGTACACACATTTCCAGAGTTATTTTCTGAGATTTACGTTCTGAAGATCTATGTGGCAGTAATCTTATTTAACGTGAAAGAACTACCTGCTTCTTTTTAGTTTAAATTTAAAAATAGATTAATAATAAAATATGCTGTGATAGAAACACAAAGATAGAAGGAGAAATATTTATAGGCTAGCACAGTAGAACAATGATCTCCAAGTCTAGTAGAAATAACATTGGCTGGAGTGGGGAAAATATTTGACCTTCTATTTATATTTAATTTTTTCATAAATTGAGAAACAAATTAGTCTTTTCTATTCCTTAATATGTGGATTGATGTGGGAGCCTTCGTCTGCTCTGCAAGTCAGATCCTTTCATTGTTCCCACATCCCTAAAACACGCAGGATGTCCTCACATGTGGAAGGTATCGTTCTTACTTTTTGGTCTTGTATAAAATTTGCTAAGTATTGAAAACTTTCTGTTCCTATTAGATGTATTCATAGATAATACTATATCATGTAAATTGTGCTAATCCTAAAAAAATAAACAAATATCATAAAAAAGATCCCTTCAATAAAATCGTCATGTATGTAACTCTGATAGTGCATGTATAAAGAAAAAAGCATTAAGGAAATGACAGAGCTGACACCTCCCAAGATTAGCCCTTTTTCAGCCACAAGAAAGTAAAATGCATGGTGATTTAATTGAATAAAATATGTTCAATCACATTATTCTCATAAAACAATGTTCTTATTAATCATATTTTTACTGAGAGCAAAAATGATTTCTGTACCATTATTAATAAGCTAGAATTAATTATTTGAAATAGTATATTTTGTATATTTTTGTCTTTGCCACCTATTTTTATCTTTCTAATTTTCTGTATGTTTTAAGATGCAGACAGTACATGAGTACAGTTGCAAATAGAAACTAAACAGGGGTACACATATCAGGGTGCATGCTCAAATTTGATGGGAGTGCCTGATCTGTCAAATTTGGAGAACCTCGCTTAGACAATCTTAAGAATGCAGAAACACAAAAGAACAATTTGTAGTTTGCATTTTCATGAACCAAGGGTTAATTCATTAGTGTGATCTTGCCCAAGGTTACAGAACTATTACGCAGTGGATCCAGAATTTGAACCCAAGCAGTCTTACTCCAGAGCACAGGCTATTTCTCCCCTTTCTACCAGCACTTACCACATTTCCTAATTTACAAAAGTGTTTTGAGGTAGTATTCTGACTGCATGGACAGAAGAGTTCCTATATAGACTTATTTCTATTGTATGATGTAAAGCTTAATCAGAAGTTAGTGATGAAATGTTGTCTAATAGTATATCTTTTTATCTTCAGATGAGCCTTTTGTGCACAGAGCCCATAAGTTAATTAGGGGTGATTTCCTTTCTTCATATATATATGAAATGCTTTACAATACATAATGCATTCATTCATTTTCACACATTCAACAAGTACTTACTGAATATGTAATGTCTAAGAGCCAAGCTCTGTTATAGGTACAGATGAGAAAGGAGTAATCAAAATAAAGTCCCTGGTCTCAGGTAACTTCCTTTCTAATGTTGGACACCGTCTAGTCCATTCGGGCTGCTCTAACAAACTACCGTAGCCGGAATGTCTTAAACAACAAACATTATTTCCCATAGTCCTAGAGGCTTGGGGAGTCCAAGATCAAGGCACTAGAAGATTCAGTGTCTGGTGAGAGTCCACTTCCTGGTTCATAGACAGTCATCTTCTCGCTGTGTCCTCAGGTGGTTGAGAAAAAAGGAGGGAGCTCTCTGGGCGTCTTTCATAGCGACACTAATCCCATTCATGTGGGCTCTGCCCTCATGACCTATCACCTCCCTAGGTCCTCATCTCCTAACACCATCACATTGGGGGTGGGGATTTCAACATATGAATTTTGGGGAGACGCAAATATTCAGTCCATAACACACACTAACATTTACCATGTCAGGCACGGGAAGAAGGAATGAGCTAAATATAAACACAGATTTTTCTCTTCTTCAGTTCTTTCCATTTATGCTCTATGATTGACCCGACAAAAACAAGCTCTAAGCAGAGTTGAAAAAGAAGAGCTGTTTTTCATCAGCTCCATTTGCTTCCCTTTTGCAACCTCTCTTTATTCTCATTTGCCCCAATCCTTATCCAACCTGAACCCTTGAGCCTCTGGTCTGAAGGGCTGCCAAGGTCACTCATCATGTCACTCCCTTCTAGATCTCTCTCCCTGGCAGTGACAAATGCTCTGTGTGATTCTTGATTCCTTCCTGATTTTAAAATGTACCTCTCTGTCCTTCTCTCTTAAGATGATTCTGGATAATATTTTAACTTGATACATTGTTTTGATAAGAATGTTATGGGCTAAAAATGAATTAATAACTAACTACTAAGGAACATAGAATAATCATTCTACTAAATAATTCTATCTGAAGAATTTTGATATGCATTAGATTTGAATATAATGCTAGACTCTGCTCAGACTCTGTTCATAATTTACAGACTTTTGCATGTACAGCAAATCTGTCCCAGTAATTTCAAGGTGATCAGTCTCCTGGAAACCAAAGATGGACTCACCAGATGAGGAGTAGATTGAATAAGCAGGAGTTTGTCATCCACTGTTTGTGACAGAGTCACCAATGAAGGGCTGCTCTTAATTGCCAGATCAAGGATGCGAAGTGCAACACAACGTGGAAAAGTTATTCTAGCATAAACACATACAGGAAATATTCATGCAAGATTTAATCTTGCCATAGTGAAAGGCCTTAATACCTCATATATAGAAACCCTGAGGATAGAGCACCATGAGACTTTCTCCCAAATGCCCTGTGCCACCAGAGGGTGTTAATGTCTTCTCTGTTGCCGTCTCAACTTCCCCCGACACATGCAAACACACACACACAGTTTGGACCTTATCCAATAACAGAACTAGACAGGGCTGACTATTCAACAATCCCAAACACAAGCCAAGTATGAGACCTAATGGGAAGATGCAAGGTAATTAAAAGGATGAGGCGCTAAGGGAGACAGTCTGTGATGAAGGTGACTGCCAGAGGTTAGTGGGTGACCACATGAGGTGCTCCAAGAATTTAAACCTAAAACCATGTGCATTTTGGATAAAATTTAATAGAATAGAAAATCATTTCCATACTTCTACCCCTCTGTGGCCACAAACGCAAAGTAAAGGCTTACCTGTCTATGTCGGTTTTCCCGGCTGGTTCGCTCACATGATTATGGATTTTAATTCTCTTCTTTCTTCAATAAGGGCAAACGGGCTGGAAGCACAGGCAGCAGGGAAGCAGATGCTCCCATCCAAGCCTGTGAACTTGCATATATCTAAATCCATATCTGTATCTAAATCAAAATATCCATTATTCTGAAGGAAAGAATGTTCCACCATATCATTTAAGTTGTTAACAGAATGTGCCAATGAGGAAAAATGGACTTAGCACAAATTATAATTTAGTTTAGAAAATGCTTTCAAGTGAAGTGCACAGTACGCATAGTAATGATTTCACAGCTCGAGTCCTTTTGTGAGAACAGTATTTGAGATAAATTCTTTAACCAGAGAACCAGAATTATGCTATGCTGGAAATTTACCTCGTTGGTTTCCTTCCAAAATCTCCCACAGGGGATGTCACCTGGGTGGTGTTTCGGAAGTTCAAGTTATTTGGCAAGAATTCTTAAAAATTCTTAAAGGAAGATGAATTACTTTTGGAAAAAATGAAAGCCGTATGCAGGAGTCACATGGTAGAGTGGTAGATGGGCCAGAGAAGATGCGATTAGGAGGTACCCTCTTTTGTACCCTAGGCAGATGACTTGAAACCACTGGCCCTAAATCAGTTTGAAACCCCTGTGTTCTTTGTTACCCCAGGTGCTAAAAGCTAAAGTGTTTCTGAGTTTTTAAGAAGAGGCCAAAGTCTGGGGATGATAATTTTGAACCATGAAAAATGTATTAGGCAAATGCTTTAAGTGTGAAAATTGAGAAACAAAACATAGGTTTGTAGGGGAGGAAGAATAATTTTCCCCTTACCATTCCGATTTCTTGGCTGAGACCCCTGTAATAAAAGACAGCTTAACAAGAGAAAAACAAACAGCAGTTTATTAGCATGTACACCTCATGTGCACACGGGAGATACCCAGGGGAAAATGAGTAATTCAAAGAAGTGGCTTAGAATTCATGCTTAGGGGGCCAGTTGAGTGGTTAAGCCTGTGGGCTCCGCTTCAGTGGCCCAGGGTTTTGCCGTTTCGGATCCCAAGCGCAGACGTGGCACCACTCATCAGGCCACACTGAGGCGGCATCCCACATAGCACAACGAGAGGGACCTACAACTAGAATATACAACTATGCGCTGGGGGGCTTTGGGGAGAAGGAAAAGAAAGAAGATTGGCAACAGTTGATAGCTCAGGTGCCAATCTTTAAAAAAAATTCAGGCTTAAATACCATCTTAATAGGGAAAGGGAGGTAGGCCTTTTAGGGGAGAGTAAGTGATTTTTAGGAAAAATGACTGTGCCCTTAAAAGAATCAATGGAAGGTATGATGGTTTGTGACAGTTTGTCTGGCTGTGGCGTCGACTTCTAGTCTTGTCTCTTCCCTGGTTGATGAGACTCCCGGGGAGGAGATTGATGATGATTGAGTTCCTCTTGGAGGATCTGTCTTTAGGCAGATATGGGGAGTTCAGAGACAGCCTCTTCCTGCTTTCGCTGTTTTCCCAGTGCCTATAGCTCTAAATATCAATTTATGAAAGCAGTATATTTTGAGGTGGCATGTCCTGATCTCCTACAGTCATATTTTGGAGTGGCATATTCTGCTACCCTTCAGGTTCCAGAGAGTTTCCAGAACACTTCTCTGAAAGTGAGGTATGAGCTGAAAGTCAAGGATGTGTCAATCTTGGTGCATGATTCGATACTGGTTTTTGAGTAAGTCTTTGGAAGAATGGAAGGTGATAAGGACATGTATGCCAAGTTTTCATCACTCATTCTACTAGAGGGCTGAAAGATTTTGAATTAAGTAATGGGTTTATTAAAAATGTATGCAACGTAGAGGGGACCATGGAACTTGACCAGAAAACCGGTATAGTTCAAAGAATTGTTTGCGAGGAAGCATTTATTGCCAGAATCTGTAAATCAAAATCAATGATAAAATTAACTTGAGTGCCCTCTTAAATTTCTCACATAATGCAATTAACTTGGGTGGAGGAGAAGCTGAGAACACAGCAAATTTTTGAAGCCAAATAGATTGACGGGAGTGGTGACTCAGCACCAAGCTTGTGCCTTAGTGAGTAGAGCAAAACTTTTAGAAAGACAAGTCAGTGGGACTTGAGAACCTCCAAACTCCACCTTGGGAAGGGAGGTCAGGCATCAAGACAGAAGACTTTGTCTAAATTCCAGGCAAAGATGGTCCAGTTCTTGTCACCAACGTGAGTAAACTCATGTGGTCTCCAAGTACACACTGCCAGGTAATGGCATTTGTGTTGCAAATTATGGGGAATGTTTAGAGCAATCTCCAAAAGAGCGTATGGCCCTTGCCTGGGTCTTGCAGATCACTGGTTCAGCCTCACTTCACAGCTCTGTGACCCCACCCCAACTCCACTCTACCCTCAAGGTTCCTTCCCCATGGATTGGTAGAATGTGCTGATTCAGACAAAGTGAGTACTTTGTCAATTTATGGGGAACATACCAAGTCACTATAAATTTTTCAGTAATTTTATCAGTATATCTCACCAATTTCTCCTGACAAAACTTGCTAAGGTCCAGCCTCTGTGGCTTGAATGCAAAGATAAAAGTACAATAGTTGATTGTGGTTAGCATGGAATTTCCTGGGAAGGTTTTGAGGGTGGTGGAATGAATGCTGAATACTTTTGTGGGGTATGACTTTGAAAGCCTTCCTGAAGTAGATACATATTCATTAGTACCAGTTTCTTTCAAGAGTTTGCACACTACTATCACAAACTAGTTATGAGAAGAATTTAGCCACACTCCCAAAATACTCCAGCAATGCTAAGACATACCATATCTAGATGTAGGAAAACAAAGGGAATCCATTTGCAACTCAATAGCCAATGGCTTGTAGCCAGCCTTTCCCACTCAGGGGCCCAAGGAACTGAGTATGAACAACTTTAACTTCATGGTTTGCCAGCTCCTGAGCCACAGAATTTTCTCTCCATGAGGGAACACGTGCTGTGCAAAAGAGGAGTGTCATCAAATAATACAAAACCTTGAATCCACGCAGGAAAGTTCAAAGATCAATTATTTACAAAGAGATCAGTAATTTGAGATTTTTTAAAATAAATATCCATAACAGCTAATTCTCCAAGTTGGTGTTTTTGTTCATTCTTGATGATAAAAGAAATCCAGAAATTCAGAGAAGCAGGGATGGGTGTGTTATATACTTAAAACAAACAAAACAAAAGAACTAATAAAGATAAATACAATGCAAATGGAAAGGTTATTTGGGGCACCCTAAGCAAATAAAAACTAGTGGCCCATGTCTTACAGAGTTTTCTCTAGAAGCAAAGCCTGAGATGACAACTCTTGTTCAAATAATTTATTAAGAAATTGCTCTCAAGAGAAAAGGATCTAGGAATACAAATTTGAGTAAACAAAAAAAAAGCCCAAGCAAGAACATGTCCTTAGGTGGAAACTAGCTTTAGTCAGATCCCACAGGAAAGCTCTGGAACAGCTCTTGAGATCACAAGCTCAATCTTACCTTAAGGAGAGAGGGGGTAAGAAGGACATAGCCAACTGATCAAGGTTGCTCCTATTTAGCCAAGAACAATTCTCTGGAAAAGGAGAACCTATTCATTATTGTCAGCCAACCCTCACATCACCGGAGGGCTGGGTGCACTAGCTGGCAAAGGAGATCCCGGCAGAGCACCAATTGTATCCATGATTCTTCACCCCTTGTCTACATGCTTCTCGTGTTAAGTTCACTCCATCCGGGAAGAGTGTCTCCAGGACTATCACTAGTCACAATTCCTGGGGAAACTTCAGAGGAGAGTTAGTAGGTTGAACTATG
Organism: Equus caballus; assembly: GCF_041296265.1. Classification (NCBI taxonomy): domain Eukaryota; kingdom Metazoa; phylum Chordata; class Mammalia; order Perissodactyla; family Equidae; genus Equus; species Equus caballus. The sequence goes on along the minus strand of NC_091685.1, from coordinate 118,023,850 downwards.
GTTCCTAAGGCTTTAGGTGGTCCTGAGATAATAACCGATAGTCAACACGGCACGTTCTAGCTTCCCTTCCCCTTTGGCTGGTACTATGTGACTTGCTTGTTGGGTGAATCCAGACCCTCACCACTCATCATGAGGTCCTGGGTACTATGTCCTTATCAGGATGTAGTTTTAGAACCTGCCTATTTCCAGTTTCCACTGGGCCTAAGGGACCAAGAGATAGCCTAGGAGATCACTTTAGTGCCCAAAATACTCCTGCTTGTCACTCTTATTTAGTAGCAGCCCTACCTCCTATTGATGACTAGGTCTAATATCATGCCAGTAAAGTAACTCTTTTCTCTACTCACTTTCTTCCCGGCACAAGAAGTCCCAAGTGACAAGGCAGCAGCAGGAGACACTAAGGTGGCTGCCTATGATCCCTGCCAACTGTGTTCACGTGTTTGTGTAAATTTCTCTCCTTGGGTGTGAATGGGGCCTGTGATTTGCTTTTAACTAACAGAATATACTGAAGTATTGGCTGTGTTTTTGTTTTCTAGGGCTGATACAACACATTACCGTAAACTGGATGGCTTAAAACAGCAGGAATTTATTCTCTCACAGTTATAGAGTCTAAAAATCCAACAGCAAGGTGTTGGCAGAGCCATGGTCCCTCTTAGGCTCTAAGGAAGAATTCTTCCTTGCCTCTTCTTGGCTTCTAGTGGTTGCCAGCAACCCCTGGCATTTGTAGGCTTGTAGCTGCATCACTCTAATCTCCGCCTCCGTCATCACATGCCCTTCTTCTTTATATGTGTCTTCACATGACCTTCCCATAAGGACACAGTTATTGGATTTAGGACCTACCCATATCCAGCATGACTTCATCTTAACTTACTGCATCTGCAAAGACCCTATTTCCAAATAAGGTTATACTCTGAGATTCCAAGTAGACATGAATTGGGGAGGGGCACTATTCAACCCAGAACAGTTGTCATTTCCATGATTATGCTAGAGAGATTATGCTCCTTGATGGCTTGATGAAGTAAGCAGCCATTTTGGAGAAGCCCAGGTGTCAGGAAACTGTGCGCAGCCTCTAGGAACTGTGGGAGGCTTCTAAGAGCTAAAGACTGTCTCTAGCTGACAGCCAGCAAGAAGCTGAGGACCTGAGTCCTACAACCACAAGGAAATGGATTCTCCCAACAACTTTAGTGAATGTTATGGTTGAATCGTGTTCCCCAAAAAGGATATGTTGAAGCCCTAACCGTCAGCACCCCAGAATGTGATGTCATTTGGAAATAAGGCTATTGCAGATGTAATAGTTAAGATAAGGTCATGCTAGAGTAGGGTAGGCCCTTAATTCAATTTGACTGATGTCCTGAGAAGAAGAGAAGAGAGACACGCAGGGAGAAGATGGCCATGTGAGGACAGAGGCAGAATTTGGAGTGATTCATCTACAAAACAAGGAATGCCGAGGATTGCCAGGAAACACCAGAAGCTAGAAGAGGCAAAGAAGGATTGTCTTCTACAGGTTTCAGAGGGAGCACGCTCTGCTGCCACCTTGATTTCAGACTTCTAGCTTCCAGGACTGTGAGACAACACACTTCTGCTGTGTAAGCCACCCAGTGTGTATATTTTGTTATGCCAGCCTTAGGAAACGAATATAGTGAGCTTTGAAACACATTCTTCCCCAGGCAAGCCTCCAAATGAGGATGCAGCCTGGCTGAGACCTTGACTGAAGCCTTGTGAACTCTAAGCAGAGGACCCAGCTAACCCATGTGTAGACTCCTGACCACAGAAACTGTGAGATAATAAATGAATGCTGTTTGAAGTTGCTCAGTGTGTGGTAACTTGCTATGCAGCAATTCTGAACCTGCGTCTTCACCAATTGGAGATACTGTACCATATAATGGCCATTTTAAAAAATGCACATACTTCATTTTGAAGGTTAAAATCCCATTATTAAACCATGTTATCTCCAAGCTGGTGCCTCCACTATGTCTTCAAGAGTTGGCAACTTCTAGATAGTGTAGTTTGCGGTAGAACCAGCGGATCTCACGGTGCACCTTTGTCGTAGGGCAGGCCTCTTAGTCCACAGCAATGTTTTACAGGATCTTGTTGGAGGAACAGATCCTGAGAGCCCTTGCATAGTAGTTCTGGCTGAGAAACTAAGCAGGGAAAGCAAATCCATATGTGGAATATGTGTCAAACCTGGCCAGTATGAATCTTTGCCTTTCCAGAATAAAAAGGATCTGATATAATCAACTTGCCAGTAGCTGACTGATTAGTCTCCTTGGGGTATGGTACACTTTTGAGGGATCACTGTTGGTCTCTGTTTCTGGTAGATCAGATGTTCAGCAGTGGTATTATATGAGTCAGCCTTATCAAGAAGGAACCCATGCTGCTGGGCCTGTGCTTTGCATCCATCCCTGCCTCCATGTCCACTCTGGCCATGAGCTCTTAAAGGAACTGGCATGCTCCAGGACAGAGGCTGTGACATGAACTGGCCAAGTCCTTCTATCTACTTATCTCTTCCACAGTGAGCACCAATGTATCTATTCAGTTTTTCTTATTTTTGCTTTTATTATTTAGCCTGCATTCCTACGAGTTGCTTCTGTGCCTTCGTGGCTTAATGATCGGTCAATGATTTCAGCCTTAAGACTTCAACCTTTTGCCAGTTCCTCTTTGTGAGTTGGTGAACACATTCAAAATTGAAGCCAGCTACAAATCCTTCTGAAGAATATGGACAGCTAATGTGTTGCCCATCTTTATCTAGTAGACTCAGTCAAGCAGACCCATTTCTTTGAGCCTTTAGAGTCCTTCTTCCACATTTTGCCTACAGCAGTCTGGTATCTCTACTTCATTTACTGCAGGCCATTGCTTTCAAGAGCCTTCTTGCAGCATATTGGAATCAAATCCTGGAGCTCTGCCTAAAATGTAAAGTCTCCATATTGACAAACTCTCCCGTATCTAGCTTCCTCTTGACCCAACAGCTCATGTATACACTCTCAGGCATTCTCTTCTGGTTCATCCCAATGCATAGTGCCTGACTTTTGAGAACCCTCATGCCAGTTAGTCATTGTCTGTAATCTACAGTGAGCATGAGCATAGCCTCCTGAGTGAGGTGGCTTCTATTTGGGTGAGATTAATTCTTTCAAGAAGGAGGCAGCTGACATCATTACACTTGGCTGATGAGTGCATCTGAGAAAATGGCACCTGGGCGGAGCACCAACAGCATTCACTTTATCCTCTGCCCACTGGGGAAGCTTGCAGGGAGCTGCATGGGGTTCAGACACTCCCCAATCCCCACTCTGCTGTGTACTGTGAATGCTCCAGAATCATTATTTGAAATTGAAGTTTTGAACTGTTTGTGCATTCTGGATTCCATGTTTGTGCTTACTATTACAAACACTGAGGCTGTGTTAAGACAAACTGCACCACACCTCCTTGCATATTGTGTCATATTGAGAGAGTTGTCTTTTTCTGTTTTTAAAATATCTAAATTGCCTTTCATTTGTCCTATCTAAGGCCAGAAAATTCCCACTGAAAAGTAATCCCTTTCTGACGTACAGAGTAGAAGCCACCTTACAGAGTAGCCCAAGATGTAAGTTGATTGGTTATTTGAAATTGTTATTTGAAGTAACAAAAAAGAAAGGATATGTAAATCTCTTAAACATTTTATTTTGGTTTAAAACATATAAATGTACATTTATTTGCCAATTTGGGAATAAGACCTTTCCTTTTAGTGTGGGGTCTGTGTCTGTCTCTCACACGCAAAATACATCCAGTTCTATGTTCTCAAAAATAGAATGATGAGAGTTCTAATTCAGAAATTCCTATATTTTATAAATTTTCCAAGCCTTTAGAGTTGCCTGTCCACTTTAATTGAGCAGCAACTTTTTTAGCAACTCATTATTATTGACACTTCAAAAGCATTTATAGCAACAACCCTTTTCCATTATATACTTGCTCATTTGTTTATGCAATATTTAGTTGAATTACATAATTACAGTGATAATTATAGTGATGTAATGGTTCTTGGGAAAAGTGCAACTCACCCTTGGTAAACACGTGATTCAACCGATAAAAGCAATAGAGCACAGCATAGCAGAGATCAGGCTCCTGGCCAAATGTATTCACCAAGTCAGCATTGTCTGCTAATCTGTACAGTACGTTATTTGGAGGTCAAGAGAGCATCTGTTGTACTCTTCTCTTTACCATCTTGGAAAACAAGGGGCATGTTCTGACCTGACATTTACATCCTGAGGTCCCATGTACACTAACAGGAACTCCTCCTCAGTGGAGACCTCCCCCAGTGTCTTCTTAACCTCACTTTCCTCAGAGTTACATTTTTCACATTTATTTATTTATTTATCTAGTTCGGTTCTGGAACATTTTTTTTTCATTCAAAACCTTATAAACAATCACAATAGATTAAAAAGAAAATTCTGATTAAAGAAGGGACTTTGCATCTCATTTATTTTAAGTCTCATTTGCCGAGGAAAGCGGCCACTGAGTTGTAGGGGAACCCTTTGATACCACAGCTCTAAAGGAAGCTTTATTTCATAATTCTTCAAGTTATATTATGCTGTTGCCTGTAGAATATTACTCTTTTTATAGACTCAAATCTCTTATACCAAAAGTGGGGGTTTTCTGTTTGTTTTTTGTTTAGTAAACTGTGAAAGGTGCGGGTTGGGGGATGACAGTTGTTAGAGATCTTCTTTGAGTAGAATGTAAAAATAACTAGAGAAGAAGTGCGAGTCTTTTTCGGGGTGAACGTTATATTGCTGTCTAAACCGTGTTCTTCTTTTAACTCTGTCCTTGAAAGCTCAATCTAATTGTCATAAAAGATAGTGGCTTCAAGACTTGGAATCTGTGCACTCTGGATCGTCAGTGTCCTTGAGATCTAAGACTAAGTGTGTTTTATAGCTTTACACTCTTCTTGCCATAGTTCTGACGGTAGCAAAATTGGAGTATTGCACCACATAATGAAGATAGTAAGGAAGGGCTATCTGTGAATTGCTGCTAAGGATTTGTTGGAGGAGCCAGCATTTGACAGAGGCTTCTGGACTTAGAATCAAGGAATTTTCAGCTATAAAGGGCTTTAAAATCACTGATTCCCCAGAGGTAGTAAGTGACGTGCACACAAGCTAGTAAATGGCAGAAACTATGATTTGTCTTAGGTCGTCTTTAGTGCTCCTTCCTCAAGGCAAAGGCCCTTCACCTTTTCTGTCGTCGTTGTTGTTCTTGGTCTCCTTTGTGAATGCCAGGAAAATAATGAGCCCAGTCCTTGAAAAAATAGACACACCCAAACATACATCGAAGTTTACCTATATCATCTGGCTGGGAATCTCAATTTACTTGCCCATGGATCAAGTTTGAGCATGACAGAAGAATTCCTTTATTCAAGGTGCCAGTGAGAGAGCAGAATATTGTAGATTCAGTCTATTTTTAGTGAGATCTACAGTGCTAAGATGTTCAAGGACAGCTTATTTTTCTACGTTAGAGAAAAGTCACGTATATTCTTGGTGATCCAAAGTTCACGTGGCCACAGGGATCAGCGATGCGGCACCACAAACAACGTAAGCAGCCCAGGGAGAAAATGGGAGAGTTAGCTAATTGTATTGTGACCAAGGTCAGCTGTTACCTAGGGATGGTATCTTAAAATTCTACCCACAAAGATACTCTAAAAAAAAGAGAAAAGTGCAGCATAACTTTCTAACAGATGAGTTTTAAAAAGTCATTACAAAGGAATAAAGGTTGAAAGATATATTTGCAACCTACATTTGACAATCCTTTAAGGAAGCTCTTGTGACCATGAAGGAAGTCATCAGATCAGAAGTACGGCAAGTCTGGTAAAAGATGACCAGGCAACAGGAAGTGATGACCACATTGTAGTATGAGGAAATAAGGCAAAATAATGGAAGATATAAAGAAAAACTAAAGCTGAAGGAAGACTCAAAACCACAATTCAAGAACATTTTCCTGACTTAAAAGAAAATTTTTATCTATAAATTGAAAAGGCACGTCATATACGCAGGAATATTCAGCCCAAATTCTTAACTTTGAAATATATTCTAGTAAAATCATTGGCCTTTAGCATTAAAGAAAGAATACTTTGGACATCCAGGTGAAAAGAATAAGTCACTTATAAAGGAAAATAAATCAGGCAGGCATTACACTTTTTCCCAGCAACAATCAGTGCCAGAAGACAGTGGAGCGGCACCTACAGGAGATTTAAGAGAAGAAAGTATGAATCTAGGATTTCATGCCAAGCCAAGTTGTCTGTTACATGTTAGCACTGCACATGGCTTTGGACAGGAGAGAGCTCAGGGATTGTTATTGACAGGAGCCTTTCCTGAGGAAACTGGAGAACAAGTTCTCTCTTTCAACACGAAATATTTCATTTCACTCTCTGCTGCTGTGCATGGTTTCTGAAGATAAGTTCGCTGTGATTCTTATCCTTGCTTCTGTATGGGTAATGTGGTTTTTCTTCTTTGGTTTCCTTCAAGATTTTAGTTGTTGTCTTGCATTTTCTGCAGTTTGAATATAATATTCCTAGGTGAAGATTTTGGGTATTTATACTGCTTACTGTCCATTAAGCTTCCTGGATCTGTGGTTTGTCTATCAGTAATTTCGGAAAATTCCCAATCATTATTGCTTCAAACATTTATTCTGTTCCGATTTCTATTTTTCTGGCATTATCATCACACATATGTTACATCTTTTGCAATTCTCCCATAGTTCTCAGATGTTCTATTCCATCTTTTTCATTCTTTCTCTCTTTACATTTAAGTTTTGGAGGTTTCTATTGACATTTAGTCAAGTTCGCTGGTTCTTTCGTTGGTCACGTCTAGTCTACTGAGTAGTCTTCATTTCTGTTACAGTGTTTTTGCTTTCTAGCATTTCCATTGATTCTTTCTTAGAGCTTCCATGTCACTGCTTACATTACTCATCTGTTCTTGAGTGCTGTCCACTTTTCCCATTAGTGACCTTAGCATATTGCTTATAGTTATTTTACATTCCCAGTCCAATAATTCCAACATCTCTGCCATATCTGAGCCTGGTTCTAATGCTTCCTCTATCTCTTTAAACTGTGTTTTTCATCTCTTAGTATGCATTGTAATTTTCTGGTGAAAGCCAGAAAAGATGTACTGGGTAAAAGGAACTGAGATAAATAGGCCTTATATGCTTTATATCTATGTGGCTAAGAGTTAGGATGGGTTTAATGTCTGCTGTAGCTATAGGTGTCAGAGGCTAAAATGTCCTCTGGTGTCCTTGTTTTTATCTGTCGTTATCTGGAGATTTCCTTAGAGACTTCTTCTTAAATAAAGTCTGAGACATGCAGATCTTTTGGTTGTATCCACCGTTGTTATACATGAGCCTGCAGTACTGGGTCCAGCAGAGCTTACTGCTCCTGGGCTTTTCCTCTGGTAAGCCATGATTCTCTGCATCTACCTGTCTGAATCTCCAATTTTTGAGGTAGTAGTTTGCCATGTGACCTCAATTCTCTGATGGAACTAAGAAGAGTTGCTGATCCTCAGTTTGTTTAGCTTTTTTCTTGTGAGGATGGCGGTGACAACTTCCAAGCTCCTTCCGTGCTGGACTAGCAACCAGTAGACAAGCTCTCTCAAAAGAAGGAATAACCAGGGAAATTTGGACAAAGAACTGGTTGTGATCATTGAATACATATATTCAGATCCAAGAACATTATAGGAATGATACAACCATCAAAACTGGGGAAAGATAACAGTAACATAAGCATGACAATTGCTTCAACTGTAATAGCTTAGAGACAAAGGTAACATTTAAAGCTGAAAATTTATTTAGCAAGAACATAAATATATATATTTAACAATAGAAATAAACATGTATTCAACAATAGAAGTATAAATACCAAGAAAAATCATACAACTAGCTAAAATTGGGTGGAAATGGAGAAATAAATAGCCACCTTTAAAGAAAGCGTAGAATACGGTTATTGCAAAAAGGTAGGATTTGAATTAAAGGTAACCACTAGAGTTAAGATACAAACCTTCCTAAATATCAAAAATACTCCTTTTTAAAAAGATAGTGTGAGAATGGCCCTGTGGCCCAGTGGTTGGGTTTGTGTGCTCCGCTTCAGCGGCCCGTGGTTTCGCCAGTTAGGATCCTGGATGCTGACATGGCACCGCTCAACAAGCTATGCTGAGGTGGCATCCCACATGCCACAACTAGAAGGACCCACAACTAAAAAAATATACAACTATGTACCGGGGGCTTTGGGGAGGAAAAGGAGAAATAAAATCTTTTAAAAAAAGATAACGTAAAAAAAAAGATAGTATAAGCCTTCATAAATTTCCTAGCAGAGGTAGACTTAACATGCAGCTCACAAGTTTTGCCATTTATGTTTCCATAATTGTTGGTCTGAAATTTTATTATTTAAAATTTGAGACCTGCTTTGGGATGGTTAATTTTTATAAGTGTTCCATATATGCTGAGGAGAGCTTATATTTCCTCTCCAACTGATGGATCTAAGTACATCAAATTAGCCTTGGTAATTGTGTATGTAAACCTTTTCAATGATTTGTAATCTTTCTGAAATGTCAATAATAGAAGAATGTGAAATCTCCCCCAAATAATGTAATTTTGTCAATTTTTCTATTTAGCTCTCTTAATTTGCTTTTCAGATATTGAAATTATTTTATGAGTTGTATACTGCCTAAAATTATTAAATCTTTCTGCTAAATTAAACTTTTACCTTTTCCATAAAAATGCTGTCTCAATACAACTTTATTATACACTTATAGTTTGTCAGCTATTTTCTGACAGCATATTAAAGACATTGTTATCTTTATTCTGGTTTCCATTGTTTCTATTGAGAAGTCTGCCATCAGTTTGGTTTTTCTCTCTGACTGTTCTTAGGATATACTCTTGTCTTTGATATTCTGGAGATTCACTACAATGTACGAAAGTGTCAATTTCTTCGTATTTGTTCTGCTCTCTAATTATTGAACTTCAAGTGTTTTGGGATTTATGATTTTTATCAGTTTTGAAAAGTCTCATCCTTCACCTCATTTAATCTCTCTCTTTACTGCCTGCAAGATAATTTTATCAGAAATATTTTCTGTTTTACTAATTTAACATTGAATTGTGTCTACTTAGCTACTTAATGAAACCATTTAGGGTTTGTTAGTAATATTTTAAGAATATAATAAGTATCCCCCAAACCACAACTTGAAACAAAAGCTGGGAAACTGACAACAATCCTCATGCAATCACATGGGCATCCTCCCATCCTGTTGTCCTTCCTCCACTGTCTGAAGTAAACCATGTTTGTAATCTCCTCAATTTCCATTTTATATGGTCTTATTGAATTTTTTTGTATTTCAAAATAACTATTTTACTTTCAGTATATAATTTTATAAAAATATATTATGCTATATGCATTTTGGGGGGCTACTCTTTAAATAAATATTATATGGCCATCTATTTAGTTTTATATTATTTATTCTATCTTTAATATACTTATTTTTAAATTTACATGCAGTGAAATTCACATTTTTTTTACAATTCAATGAGATGGGACAAATGCAAAGAGTCATGTAACTATTGTGGAATCAGGATACAGAACAGATCCCTCATCTCCAAAAATTCTTTTACGCTGTTTAATTTTCATCAGATCCATTCCTTGATCTTAATCTCTGGTGACCGCCTCTCTCTTTTCCATTTCTATTGTTTTGTCTTTTCCAGAATTTCATGTTAGTTGAATCATATAGTAAGTAACTTCTTGACTCTAGCTACTTTCGCTTGGCATAATGCATTTCAAGAGCCATTCAAGTTATTCTTTTCTTTTTATTGCTGGTTGTATTCTGTTGCACGCAGATACCAGAGCTTTATCCATTCACCCCTTGAAACACATTTGGTTATTTCTAGTTTGGGGCCATTATGAATACAGCTGCTATAAACACAGGCACTTTGTGTGAATGTAAATTTTCATTCTCTAGGGTTAATACATAGGGGTGGGATTATTTAATCTAATGGTAAGTGTATGTTTAATTTTTTAAGAAATTATCAAACTGTGTCCCAGAGTGGCTCTACCACTTTGCATTCACATCAGCAATGTATAAGTGATCCCATCTTAAAGCTTTTTTTAAAATATAATATTACAAATTAAACTATAATGATTAGTCTTCTTGCATACTTAGTCTACACCAGTCACTCTGCATGAAGAAAGAGCACACTAGATAGAGAACTGAGTCATTCCAGTAAAGAATAAATCAATTGTGGTGTTTCAATCACTTTCTGCTTTTGAGTTTAACTTTGTCTTTATAAGGCTGCCATGTTGCTCAACTGCAAATTGCACCACTCACATCGTAGTCTATACTTTTGCTCCAAACACTGGTTTTTTTTATTTTTTAATTTTTTTTAAAGATTTTATTTTATTTTTTCCTTTTTCTCCCCAAAGCCCCCCGGTACATAGTTGTATATTCTTAGTTGTGGGTCCTTCTAGTTGTGGCATGTGGGACGCTGCCTCAGCGTGGTTTGATGAGCAGTGCCATGTCCGCGCCCAGGATTTGAACCAACGAAACACTGGGCCGCCTGCAGCGGAGCGTGTGAACCCAACCACTCGGCCACGGGGCCAGCCCCACCAAACACTGTTTTTATGTCTTTAATGAATGTACACAATGAGCAGAACCATCATGTGGGTGTATTTGTAATTTTTGTTAATTTTCTACCATAATATACTATCAAAGCAGATAAAACAATCAAAAACAGTTCCTAAAACGAATTTTGAAACCTTTAAAATGTGTATATAATATGAATTTTCACAGCAGCTTAAAACTATTTCCTAAAACGTGTTTACTAAAAAATCGGTGGCATGTGATGTTAATATGTTTAATTTGGAGTATGTAGTGAAAGGGAGGATCTTTGGTTAAATGAGTGTGGAATAACATAGTTAAACAAATGTTTTCACTTCTTGTACTATGCAGAGACTTTAATATTTTATATTATCTTATATTAAAGAGAGAGCTAGCCAAAAGACCATTTTCCAACTTACTTCATCTTGAGAACTTTCTTAGAAATTTCATAGAAAATTTTGAACTTGTAAGGAAATTAGAGAGAACCATTAGAGGAAAACTCACAGCCGCATTTATTCCTGGGGATCAGTTATTATCTGGCTCAGTTTAGTGTAGACCATGTGCGAATGGCATTACAAATTGAATGTAAAAAACGAAGTACCTGCAGGAATAAAGTGGATTGCTTAGAACATTTTTATCAAGAGAGGGTATTTGTAGATAGCACCAATGCATAATAGGTCATCAGCAAGTGTCAAAAACAATTGACAGAAGAGTTAGCATTTTTGGAGCTCTGGTTTTAGATGACATTTCTATTGACATTTTCTATTTTCTCTAAGGTTTCTATAGCCTGACAAGAGAAAGCTCATACTCAGGTAGTCAAGGATTTCCACCCCCTGGAGTGTCTGAGCTGTTAAATCTATTATGCTCAATTCAGGTGGTAGATTTTAAAAAGCACTACCCAGTGTAGCCTTGGGAGGCATTCACTCGACTCCTAAGATAAAGCCTAAAGCCTCTGTTGTGGACGAGTGAAATGGAAGAAACGTTTTAGATGTCTCCATGGGTAACCCAATGCTTTTAACTGTGTATTATTCCTCTGTAGGTGCTCTGGGCATGAAAAAAAAAAATGTGTTTACAGGGTTTTGCTTGTTTGTTCCAAATAGAGATTTGACAACATTTGTGCCTACAGAAATTTATCACTTTGCAGCATACGTTAGACTTAAGGTTGCATGTCATTTAATAGTTTCTGTATCCCAGGATCCCTTTATCTATCTATCTATCATCCCTCTTTGTATTTCTGTCATTTTATAATGAACCACAATTTCTGAAATTAGAAGAGGCATAAAAACAGAGCCATGTATTGTCACACGCTTAACACAAACTTCTCTCTCTCTCAAACACACACACACGCACAGACACACATACAATTTTCAACTAATTAATGGTGTTCTTGGGCAGTCAGATCTATGTTCTAAGGCTTAAAGTACATGATAAAATACTCGATTATGAAACCGAGAAAAATTGAATTAATTTGTGTTACAACTTCATTCACTGAAAGTAAGTGATGTAACATGTATTTGAAAATGGAGTTTGGGTTAAATTTATAAATTTTCTTTTTAAAAGTCAGGGAACATCCAGACACAACCTCAGTTCTAGTTAATATCTTTACAGGTCAAAACCAGTGTACATTACCCATTTCTCCCCAGTGTTCCTACTGTAATATGAAACCCAAGAGCTTGCTTATGATCCTTTTATCTTCTTTCTTTGATGATTTAACACACCAGTTCCTATAAAAATTAATACCAACAATGAGAAGAAGAAAGAGAAAAATAAGGAGAAGGGGAGTGGGAGGAGAAATAGCATTTATGGAGTGCTAAAAATTTACGTCTTCACAATAGCTAATAGTCTTACTTTTTCTTTTATCTCTATGAGTAACATTCATAATTTAATATTATTTAACAATATTCAAAATTTAATTAAAATCTCACAGTGAATATTAACCATTAACATATTAACAATTGCTAACAATATATTCTTTTTTTTTTTTTAAAGATTTTATTTTTTTCCTTTTTCTCCCCAAAGCCCCCCGGTACATAGTTGTGCATTCTTCGTTGTGGGTTCTTCTAGTTGTGGCATGTGGGACGCTGCCTCAGCGTGGTCTGATGAGCAGTGCCATGTCCGCGCCCAGGATTCGAACCAACGAAACACTGGGCCGCCTGCAGCAGAGCGCGCGAACTTAACCACTCAGCCACGGGGCCAGCCCCGCTAACAATATATTCTTAAGTGAAATTGTAAGTAATAAGTTGAAGAAAAGGAGGTAGCAAATTTACCTTTAGCCCCTAATATTTTTCTTATGTTGAATTACGAAGCATGAAGAATATATTCCTCTCTAACATCAATTCTTTGAAAAGACAATTAAAATAGGCAAACTGCTGGCAAAATCATCCAAGGAATGAAAGAAAAAGAAGGCCCAAATGGCCCAAATTAGGGATGAGGAAAGGGAAAACTCTAACAGGACAGACATTTGAAAAATAATAAGATGATATTTTGAACCACTTTATGCCACTAAGTTTGAAAACTCAAAGTAGCAATTTTTCAGAAAATAGTTTGTAGGAATTGGCCAAAGAAGAAATACAAAACCGAGTAACCCTGTTTTTCAGAGAGGTCAGCAAAATGCTCCACTTAAAAATCATTATTTCCAAGCACCATCTTGCAGGTAATAGTGGCCACGTGACCCTTTTCTGCTTAAAGACACACGAGAGAAGTTTGGTGAGTTGTATGTTCTATGGATTTGAACAAATGTATGACACGTATCCACCGTGATAGTATCGTACAGAATAGTTTCACTGGTCTAAAAATCCCTTGTGCTCCAACTACGCATTTCTCCCTCCTCCCTAACCACTAGCAACCACTGATCTTTTTATTGTCTCCAAAGTTTTGCCTTTTCCAGGATAGCAAATATAGTTGGAATCGTACAATATGTGGCTGGATCATATGATAGGAATAGGCTTAGTTTTGCAAGAAACTACTAAAGTGTCTTCCAAAGTGGATGTACCATTTTGCATTCCCACACAGAAGAAATGAGGGCTCTTCTTGCTCTACATCCTCGCCAGCCTTTGGTGTTGTAAGTGTTCCAGATTTGGGCCATTCTAAGAGGTGTGTAGTGGCATCTCATTGCTGTTTTGATTTGCATTTCCCTGGTGACATGTGATGTGGAGCATCTTTTCATATGCTTATTTGCTATCTATATGTTGTCTTTAGTGAGGTGTTTGTTAAGGTCTTTGGCTCACTTTTTAATCAGGTTATTACATTCTCATTATTGAGTCTTAAGAGTTCTTTGTAGCTTTTGGATAATGGTCCTTTACCAGATGCATCTTTTGCAAATATTTTCTCTGAGTTTGTGGTTTGTCTTCTCATTCTGTTGACATTGTTTCTCAGAGAGCAGAAGTTTTTAGTATTAATGAGTCCAGCTTATCAAGTCTTTCTTTCCTGGATCTTGCCTTTGGTGTTGGATCTAAAAAGTCATCACCAGACCCAAGGTCATCTAGGTTTCCTCCCATGTTAACTTCTAGGAGTTTTATAGTTTTGTGTTTTACATTGAGGTCTGTGATCCATTTTGAATTAGTTTTTGCTAAAGGGTGTACGATCTGTGTCTACATTCATTATTTTTGCATTGGATGTGCATTTGTTCCAGCACCGTTTGTTGAAGAAACTATCTTTGCTCCATTGTATTGCCTTTGTTCCTTTGTCAAAGATCAGTTGGCTATATTTATGTAGGTCTGTTTTCAGGCTGTCTACTCTGTTCTATTGATCTACTTGCCTATTCTTTGATCAGTACCACACTGTCTTGATTACTATAGCTTTATAGGAAGTCTTGAAGTCAGGTAGTGTCAGTCCTCCAACTTTGTTCTTCTTCAATATTGTGTTGGTTTCTGGGTCTTTTGGCTCTGCATATAAACTTGAATCAGTTTGTTGATATCCATAAAGTAACATGTTCCAATTTTGATTGGGATTTCATTGAATGTATAGAAAAATTTGGGCAGAACTGACATCTTGACAATACTGAGACTTCCGATCCATAAACATGGAATATCTCTCCATTTATTTACTTTTTCTTTGATTTTTGTCCATCAGAATTTTATAGTTTTCCTCATACAGATATTGCACATATTTTGTTAGATTTATACTTAAGTATTTTATTTTGGGGGTACAAATATAATTGGTTTTGTGTTTTTAATTTCAAATTCCACTTTTTCATCACTGGTATGGAGCAAAGCAATGGACCTTTGTACATTAACCTTGTATCTTGAAAATTTGCTATACTCGCTTATGAATTCCAGGAGTTTTTTGAGGGTTTTTATTGTTGATTCTTTCAGATTTTCTATATAGATAATCATGCCATCTGGGAAAAAAGACAGTTTTATTTCTTTCTTCCCAATCTGTGCACATTTTATTTTATTTTCTTGTTGAATTACATTAGTTAGAACTTCTAGTATGATGGTAAAAAGGAGTGGTGAGGGGGGACGTCTTTGCCTTTTACCTGATCTTATTGGGAAAGCTTCCAATTTCTCACCATTAAATATTATGTTAGCTGTAGGGTTTTTGTAGATATTCTTTGTTAAGCTGAGGAAGTTCCCCTCTATTCCTAGCTACCTAGAGTTTTTGTCATGAGTGGGTGTTAGATTTTGTTAGATGCTTTTTCTACATCTATTGAGATGATCATGTGAATTTTTTGCCTTTAGCCTGTTGATGTGATGGATTATATGAAATGATTTTCAAATGTCAAACCAGCCTTACATACCTGGAAGTAATCCCACTAGGTCATGGCATAGATTTCTTTTTATGCATTGTTGAATTTGATTTGTTAATATTTTTGTTGAAGATTTTTGCATCTATACTCATGAGAAATATTGGCCTGTAATTTTCTTTTCTTGTGATGTCCTTGTCTGGTTTTGGTATTAGCGCAATGCTGGTGTCATAGAATGAGGTAGGAAGAATTCTTTCTGCTTCTATCATCTGAAAGAAATTGTAGAGAAAGGGCATAATTTCTTCCTTGAATATTCAGTAGAATTCACCAGTAGAATTCAACCTATCTAGGCCTGATGCTTTCTGTTATGGAAGGTTATTAATTATTGATTCAATTTCTTTAATGGACATAGGCTTATTCAGAATGATTATTCCTTTTTGTGTGAGGTTTGGCATGTTGTGGCTTTCAAGAAACTGGTTCATTTGATCTGAGTTATCAAATTTGTGGGCATAGACTTGTTCATAATATTGTTTTATTTTCCTAATTTTAATATCCATAAAATCTATAGTGAAGTCTCTCTTTCATTTCTGATATTAGTAATTTTTATCCTTTTTTTTTAAGTTAGCCTGCCAGAAACTGATCAGTTTTGTTGATCTTTTCAAGGAACCAGCTTTTTGCTTTGTTTATTTTCTCTATTGATTTCTTATTTTCAATTTCACTGATTTCTGTTCTAATTCATTTTGCTTCTTTTCTTCTGCTCACTTTGAATTTAATATGCTCCTCTTTTTATAATTTCCTAAGGTGGAAACTTACATGACTGATTGTAGATGTTTCTTCTTTCCTAATATATGCATTCAATGCCATAAGTTTCCCTTGAAGTGCTGCACTCACTGTTTACATAAATTTTTGTTAACTTGTGTTTTCATTTTCATTTGGCTCAAAATATTTTTTAATTTCTCTTGAGATTTCTTCTTTAACCCCTGTGTTATTTAGAAGCATGTTGTTAATTCTCCACATTTTTGGGATTTTCTAGTTATCTTACTGTTATTGATTTCTAGTTTAATTCCACTGTGGTCTGAGAGCAGACTTTATGTGATTTCTACTCTTTTAAATTTGATAAGGTGTGTTTTATAGAACGTAATCTATCTTGGGGAATGTTTCAGAGGAGCTTGAGAAGAATGTGTATTCTGGTGGTGTTGGATGAAGTGATCTACAGATGTCAATTATATCCAGTTAATTGATAGTGTTGTTGAGTTCAGACATGTCCTTACTGAATTTGTGCCTTCTGGATCTAGAGATTTCTGATGGAAAGGTGTTGAAATCTCCAACTATGATAGTGGATTCATCTATTTCTCTTTAAAATTCTATTAGTTTTTGCTTCACATATTTTGACTCTGTTGTTAGGCACATACACGTTAAATGTTATTGAATCTTATTGGAGAATTGACTTCTTTATCATTATGTAATGCTGTTCTTTTCCCCTGATAATTGTTCTTGCTTGAAGTTGGCTTTGTCTGAAATTAATATAGTTACTCCTGTTTTCTTTTGATTACTATTAGCATGGTATATTTTTCTCCTTTGATTTACTTTTAATCTATATGTATCTTTATATTTAAAGTGGCTTTTTGTAGGCAACATATATTTGGGTATTGTTTTTTGATTCACTCTGACAATTTCTGTCTTTTTATTGGTGTATTTACACTATTGATGTTTGAA
Organism: Equus caballus; assembly: GCF_041296265.1. Taxonomy (NCBI): domain Eukaryota; kingdom Metazoa; phylum Chordata; class Mammalia; order Perissodactyla; family Equidae; genus Equus; species Equus caballus. Next base: position 118,006,858 of record NC_091685.1, on the reverse strand, counting down.
ATGGTTATTGATGTAGTTGGAGTAATATCTGACATACTTGTTGTTCTTTTCTGTTTGTTTCCCTTGTTCTTTATTCCCATTACTGTCTTTCACCTTTTCTGCCTTCTATTGTTTTAATTGAGCATATTGCTATTCTATTTTCTGTTCTTTATTAGAATATTTCACTTTTTTTAGTTTCCTTAGAGTGATTTCCATAGAGTTCACCATATATATTTACAGCTAATCCAAGTCCACTTTCATATAACACTATACCACTTCACGAGTAGTGTAAGTACCTTACAATAAAATAATCCTAATTCCTACTTCTCATCCCTTATGTCATTGCTGTCATTCATTTCATTCATACGTTAGCAAAAATAAGCATATGTATATGCATAATATATATTCAGAAACATGCAAATTGAATACATTGTTGCTGCTGTTATTTAGAACAAACTGTTATCTGTTAGATCAATTAAGAATAAGAAACGTAAAAGTTTTTATTTTATCTTCACTAATTCCTTCTTCAGTGTTCTTTCTTTCTTTATGTGGATCTGAGTTTCTGACCTGTATTATTTTTCTTCTCGCTAAAGGACTTCTTTTAACTTTTTTGCAAGACAGTTCTACTGGCAACAAATTCCTTCAATTTTTGTTTTTCTGAAAAAACTCTTTATTTTTCCTTCACTTTTGATGGATAATTTTGCAGGGTACAGAATTCTAGGTTGGTGGATTTTTTTTCTCTTGACACTTGAAATATTTCAACCCATGCTTTTCTTGCTTGCCCAGTTTCTGAGAAGTTTAATGCACTTTCCATTTCTAGAATTTGAATATTTTTATAGTTTTCATTCTCTGCATTGATTCTGTCTCTATTCACTCATTAAGGTAATATTTTCCTTTAATCCCTTGAACAGACTTTCATTTCATTAATTGGATATATTTATAATAGCTACTTTAAAGCTTTTTCTGCTAAATCCAACCGTTAGGTAACCTCAGAGGTGCTTTTTAGTGACTGTTTTTCAACCTGATCATGGGAAACATTTTTCCATTTCTTTGCATGCTTTGTAATGTTTGACTGCATACTGGAGATTTGAGGTAATATGTTGTTAAGTCCTCAGACTCTGTTATCTTCTTCTAAAGAGTGTTTAGTTTTGTATTAGTATAAGACTCAATTATTGGCTGATCACCTGAACTTGGTTACACTTGATTTTTCATCTTCTTAGGGCTAATCTGCAGAAAGTCCATTGTGTGGCCCAAGCCCTGTTTGGCATAGAGTCCTAGCAAGTTGTGGCAGTCTCACTGTTTTTCTATGCAGACAAATGTTGGAGTTTAGAGCATCCAAAGAAGTTCAGATTTGAGGTACAGAATCCCAAAGAGAAGGAAACTACCGGAAAATGAGATCCTGAATTTGTTTGCAACCTCCTCTTAAGTACAACTCTAAACCTGCAAGTCCAGAGTAAAACTGCAAGAAACCCAGCAAAAGACAGCACCCAGGAGGCTAGAAAGCTAAGCCAACATTTTAGCAGCTATTGAGTAACAAGATAAAGAGGCTAGAGTTCAAGTACTATTGAGGAGATAAGCATTTCAACCTTGCCCTGCAGGGCCCCGAAAGGCCTGAAATACAGCAGCCTGAGCAAACCCTAAAACAACATTCGGCCAGATTATGGTGATTTGCTTTCTCACTACATAACTGCCAGAAGATTTATCCTCTTAGGAGGAAGACAACATTTTCCTATATTTTTTAATCCACAATGTCTAACATCTAATAAATGATGAATCATGCTGAAATCCAGGACAAAATGACCAAAAACCAAGAGAAAAAATGGTTATCTATAGAAATAGATATAGCAGATATTAGATTTTCAAATAGAGAATTTAAAATAACTATGATTAATATTAATATATTAAAAATTGAGGAAAAGATTGAGAATTTCAACAGATTCATGGAACTTATCACTGGAAATTCAAAAGCTAAAATTAAGAACTCAATAGTTGGGTTTAATAGCAGATTAGACCTATTTAGAACAGAGGATTCATGAATTAGAAGAGAGGCTAGTGTTAGTAGAAAGTATCCAGATTGTAAGATTGAAAGGTCTAAAGTCTGTGTAATGAAGTCTCAGGACAAGAATAGAGAATGTACAAAAGACATACTTGAAAATTTTCCAAAATTCATGAAAGACCTAAAACCACTGATTGAAGATGCTCTACAAACTCCATTGCACCTATAGGTAGGTGGTGTGCTAGATATAGGAAAGTATGTGCAAGTGTCCTGAGAATATAGTCAAAGGTCTCTAATTTATCTTGGACGTTAGCTAGAACTTTCTAGGAGATGAGAAAATAAAGCCAAATTAGAAACTATTAAAACACAATATAATTAAAACAGCCAGACTTATTGAGTACCAGTGCTGTGAGTAGATATTAAAACATGTTTGAGGGTATGATGATACAGCAAACACAGTATTTAGAGTTTAACTCAAATTATGTTGAAGTAAAGTTTGTATTATGATTTAAAAACTATGCATTGATTTACTAGGCGTGAAGACAATGATAGAGACGGTGAGATGTGAATTGTCTTAAAAGGATGGACAGAATTACGATGCATGAAAATAACATATGGCATATGTGTCACAGTGAAGGAAATCTTTAAATCTTTAATTTTCAAACTGGGCTCCACAAAACTCTGAGAATCTTTGGCGATAGTTCAGAGATTTCCTGATGAAGGTGAGACTGAGTATTTTGGTGAATCTAGAAGAAGAAATTTGAAATAAAAGAAGTAAATTTTATTGCGTAATAAAGCAAGAGGACTTTTGGTAGCTATCCAACAGCTGATGGTAAAGAAAGCCCTAGGGACAGCAAGGACTCTGGATAAAGAAGAATTTGGAAAAGTCATGATAGGGAGAATATACCCCACCAATGTGGCTATAGACTGGATTCATAGGAAAAAGATGGTCACTGAGAAATTAACTGTGAGGGACCACCCAGAGATTTTAATAAAGCTGATATATACTACTAAGATGTTTTTAGTTCTGTACTGTTTTATACCTTCTTGCCCTTTTGCTCCAAACCATTAGTAAAAGTCTATTTCACACAAGGTTATGTCAGTGATGCTTTGGCAAATAAAGGAGAAATTAAATGCATACATCTTTGGGAGTAAAACGCTATGGAAAGAGTTCAAAAGTCATGAGAAGTAATAGGGTAAGTGCAGTTGAGAATTGAGACCTGAGAGCAAGGATTTGAAATAATAATTAGCGAATAAAACTCCCATGGCCTGCACGCACATATCTTCAGGAGTTTGGGCAAGCACTAAATTTCCCACAGGAAATGAAATCAGACTACAGAAATGTACTCAGTTACTAAAAGGTTAGGTGCTTATAGAAGGCAATGGAATGAGGGACAGTTAGATGATGATTCCAACAGTTAATAGGCTTGTCAGACAAGGCATAAGTTTAAAATGGCAGAATATTTGTCTTTTGATGTATTATATGATTCAAAAATTTCTAGCATTTTAAAATGTTCAACTACAATGAAATTATCTCCACGTATGGTTTTTCTGGCCTGGTGAAGGAAGTTAGGTGGTTTCTCATTCTGGATGGGCTTTGTGACTCGGGTCATCATTTTTTATTGTTTCCACAAAGTTTAGAAAGTTTCTAGAAGTTATAGAGAAGTTTATCAAGGACGATGTTTCCTAATCTTTAATGCATTAACATCTGTGAAACACCTTTTATTTTCATCCGAATTCTGAATTTCTAAAGAGTAATACAGTTCTTTTGAAGATTAATTGCCTAAATTGTGGGCTTTGGGAAGACGTTGATTATGGATTTCCTGTAGTGTAGGACTGTGTTTATCTCCAATCCCAGCGTCTGGAACAGTTGATTTTGTCATCTAAATAGGATAGCAGTGCTACAGGAAAGGTACGGATCCAGGTTTTGTGGAACCCAAAACGTATTGAACCTAGGTGGCAATCTTTAAGAAAAAAATTAAAAACTGCCAATACAAAATAAAGAAAAGGGATATGAGAGTCCCTAAGATTAAGCTTCTTCAGTTTCAGGGAAAAACTGCCTCTAGTATAAGATTTTGATTTTTCTTTTTTTGTGCCTTTCATATCTTCCTCTTCTGTTTTGCTTTACTAATATTTGTTATTTAAATCTCATGCATCATAATTTACTTTAGTTTTTAAAAATATTCTTATCTCTTTCTCCTGTCAGAGGAGTGAAAACTAAAGGGTTTTTTTCCTACTAAAAGTCATAGACTAGAGAGGTAAGTTTAGGATAAAAGGGATTAACTACATTTTTAGAGACATGATATCTCTAATCAAAAACTAAGGTCCTATATTCAAATTTAATGTCATCTTTCCCCTACATGCCACATACTTTTCTATGTCTGTAATTAAAAATGTTTCCTCTTTAAAGACCACATGATGGCAACATAACTCCGATAGACTTGGTCCTGTCTCTAGGCCCCTCCATCCAGGTAATGGTGAAAGGAGAGCTAATTTCCCTTCTCTCAGATAGCAAGAGCTAACCTGTCAGATAAGTTGCCAGCATCTCACCTAAGGGGATTTAATTTCCTTTTCACTTTATTATAGTTTATCTAGAACAGATCAGGATTTTTAATTTAGTTATATTTTTCGTGTTACTTTTTTTTTTTTTTAATATTGCATTGTCTTTAAGCACACTGGCACAGGGTAAACCAGTCTAGAGTCAAGGACTTTTGTTAGGACAAAAGATAGTCATCGAAATACATAACTGAGGAACCACAAAGATGATAAGAATTATTCTTACTTAGTCTCCCTCTTCCCAAACTCCATACAATACCTCCTCTCCAACCATTATCTAACCTGTATTTTGAACGATTAGGAAGAAAAAAAAAATCCATATGATATGATGGGTCAGAGAAACATTAACCACAAAAAGAAATGAAAATTTGAAAGTGACAAGTGCTGCGAAGGAAAGTACACGGTATTTTGAGATCCACTGAAGGATCCAGAAAGATTAGTAAGAAGTCTGTTGCTTAAAGCAATGCTGCATGTGCTGAAATCTGAAGGATCAGGTAGCGTTAACCAGGTGAAATTCAATGTGGAGAAAGGAGGAGAAGTAGAACAGTAGAACATAAGAAGTTCTGAGGTTAGACTGGGTCTACGTTGATAAAGGTTTTAAGAAACCATGGTCTGGGGCATGCTCAGATGGACCCTCCAAAATAATGCACAAGTTATTGCAAATTATAACTTCCACTAACAAACAATGTACAATGATCTACAGGCCTCCTTGGGTTTCTGAAGGAGCATGTTCTGAAACTGGGAATTCTGATAAAGCTAACTTTGAATAGATCCCAGAGCAAGAGAAGGTTCTCAGCACGTCCAAGCTGTGGTTCAGGCAACCTGCCTCTTTGACAGTATGACCCAGCAGATCCTGTGATACAAATGGTATCTATGGTAAAGTCACCATTTTGAACCTAAATATGAAAGTTTTAGTGCAGATCCTTTGGGTTTTAGACAAGATCATGCCATCTGCAACAGAGTAGCATCTCTTAGCATTATATTGGGCCCTAGTAGAAACAGTGGCTGACCACTGAACATCAAATGCCTATGTGGCCAGAATATCCAATCACGAGCAAGTATAGGAGCAAGTCAGGCAGGCTCATCATCTGAGAGTAAAATAGAAGTGGTACCTCTATGATCAGGTTCAAGAATGTCCAAGGACACAGGTTAGCTAAAGGAATGCATAGACAAGTCCCTCATGACACTTACCTCTATTGCGACATTGCGTAGATACTTCTTCCTTGGCACAAACTTACCTATGGCCTCATGGGAGTTTCTTATGACAACTTGATGGAGGAGAAAAGAGCTCAACCTTGGTGCACAAATTGATTGACCTGTTATGTACAGTCAAGTTGAAAATTTCACCATGATGTCACTGCTACTACAGACCCTTTTTGGAGTGTACAGAAAAGATAATGAAGTGAAATCCTCCCTGTTGATAGAGTTTTGGGTAGTGCTCAGGTTATCTCCTTTGTGTGCAGAGAAAGGTGATCCAAGGTAAGGATTTACATAGACTCATAAGTATTAGAAATATCTTAACTTGTTGATCAGAGTCCTGGGACGAACAACATTGGAAGATCAATTACAAGAATATCTGAGGAAGAAGCATGTGTATGTACCTGCAGGAGTTGGGACAAAGTATGAAGATGTATTTAATCATATGTGGATGCCAATCAGAAGACATCCAAAGAGCTACTAAACAACAAGTAGATAGGATGACTTAGCCTGCAAATGCCAGCTCTCCTCTGACCTCAGCCACCCCAGCCCAATCTTGGGCTCATGGATGAAGTAAACACAGTAACAAAGAGAGTGTGCCAACAATGTGGGCTCCCTCTCACCCTTACCTCTTCCTCCCACTCAAGCTGATCTGGCTGTTTCTCCTGCTGAATGTCTGACCTGCCAGCAATGGAAACCAATGCTGAACACCCAGTATACCACATTTCCTCAAGAACACCTATCAGACACTTGGTAGGAAGTTGATTACATCATACCCTTCAGTTCTAGAAAGGTATCAATTCATACTGAGTGGAATTGACTTATATTTCAGGTATGAATTTTTCTTTCATGTCTCCAGTACCTCAGTCAGTTCCACTATCAAGGGCTCACAGAATATCTAATCTACCAAGATGAGATCTAACATAACATACTCTCAGACCAAGGGATTCACTTTTTAGCAAAAGAGTCATAGCAGTGCACCATGAATGTGGGATCATGGTTCTACCACATACTGGTCAAACTATATGCTGGTTCTACCACTTACTACACCTCCTCAGAACCTACCAGACTCATAGAGATGGAATAGCTTTCTGAAAGTATAGCTGAGATGCCAACTTGGAGATGACACCCTGTGTGGATGGTACAGTATCCTTCAACATATGGCATATACCTTAAACCAACCACCATTACATGGTACTGTCTCAAGTAGTAGAATATATTAGTTTTGAAAACCAGGGATAGAAGTAGTAATGGCCCTGTCACATTAGTCACAATCTTTGCTTGTTATTCCAGCATTTTAGGTTCTGTACATCTACTGGTTGTGGTTTCCAAAGGGAATGCCTTCCCCAAGAGACATAGCAAGAGTCAGCTTAGAGTCCTCACACCAGTAGAACAATGGGCAAAAAAGAGAACCACTATTCCAGCAGCAGTAATCGGCCTTGATCAACCTGAAGCATCGTAAGGCAGGGCCAGGAAGGAATATGTTTGGAATTCAGATGGTTCACTTGAGTGTCTCTTAATACTCCCACACTCAGCTGTGACTGTAAATGGGCAAGTACGGCAACCACCTAGTAAGGGCATGGTAATCAGAAATTCAGAAACCTTAGGAGTGAGAGTCAGTTCAATCCACCAGCCAAGTCACTGTAGGGTAGAAAAATATTTTCCCTTTACTCTTGTAGGCTCTTGGCTGAGACACCCCTGTAATAAAAGACAAATGAATAGGAAAAAAAAAACCAATTTTAATTATGTATGTATGAGAGCCTCTCAAAGATCTGAGACTCAAAAGGCAGCCAGATAATTGAGGCTTACATACCATTCCACCATTCCGAGCTAAGGAAAGGGGTGGGTGTCTGGGGCTTCAAAAGGGGTAAGGCAATTCATCAGAAGGTGAGAAGAAGAAATGTTTGGTAAACAAAGGTTGCCCTGCCTTGCAGGTAAGTCTCTCAGGTGAAAAAGTTATCTGTAGTAACAGCTCTCTCCCTGGTACAGAACCCCATTCTAATGTAAATTTCTTTAATAAACTAGATTTGCCTTACAAAAGGATAACTTCTACTCTGTCTTCAGATCCTCTCTCATATCTCTAGTTTGTTAAAGAAAAATAAGCTCAAAATAATCCTTATGCTGGGGCTGGCCCCATGGCCAAGTGGTTAAGTTCGTGCGCTCTGCTGTGGCCGCCCAGGGTTTTGCCAGTTCGGATCCTGGGCGCGGACATGGCAAGGCTCATCAGGCCATGATGAGGTGGCTCCCCACAAGCCACAACTAGAAGGACCCACAACTGAAATATACAACTATGTACTGCGGAGATTTGGGAAAATAAAGCAGAAAAAAAGAAAAAGAAGATTGGCAACAGTTGTTAGCTCAGGTGCCAATCTTTTAAAAAATAATAACAATAATCGTTATGCCAAAGAGGCATATTTTGGGGTGGCACAGTCTGCTACCCTTCATCACTTAGACTAGTAAAACTACCAGTTGAAGAGATGGGCATTCTACAGGAGTGACCATAAAATATGGAGTCGTGGCAAACATAAATGATTTATTGCTAACATATTACAATGCATGGTATGTTGGATGACATTACATGGTATGCTCCATGAGTTTGCACTTGTTAACAATGCAAAATTTCTGTCAATCCCTGCATGTGTAGCTGCAATGTGTTGCTTCTCTGATTTTCACTAAAAGAAAAAACCTTGCTCCTTTAGCATACCATAGATGCAAATAAGGTGATTCAATCTGTTAAAGGAGAGAGAGATTCCTTATGTTTCCAGGTTTTATGGCCACCATGCAGCATGGGCCGTAGAGAAAGGAGATGATCAGTATTAGTTATAGCCTCCCGGCTAGCTGCAGCTGTTGGTGCTATAGCTTGGCTGACTAAGCTGTTCCTGTAGATTTCTCTAGAAATTATGACCAAGCAGGATTCTGGAGAAACTGTGCCCAGATAGAGAGTACTTAACATAAGAATTAAGAAGGTCTAGGTGGTACAAGGGTTGGCCTGTGGTGGATGCTATTGATACCCCAACCCAGATCCCTTTACTAACGGGTGCGGGTGCGCCCATTCTCAATTGCCTTGATTGTTGGCTAATAATACTCACAGTTGCCTCTTTCATTGGAGAATTGCTCTCAGCTAAAGCCAATTTACCCATCAAGCTAGAAATGACCTCCCCATCTCACTTCCCCATGAGGAAGCAGACCTCAGCCAATGACTGACAGACTCAGGGTGTGAAAGGCTGGCCCCTTTGCCTCAAAGGGAACTAACTCAGGTGTAATGTTTGCTCAAGGACTTACCTGTGGAATTACACTGAAATTAGTCTCTGCTGCAACCACAAACTTGTTAGTTTTTAATCCTTACCCTCTCCTGCCTCCCTCACTCCCCTTCTCCTGGTGGGTGCCTTCTAATAAGCCACTGAACTTCTCCATCTCTGCTTCCGGAAAACTCAGCCTAAGGCAATTGGTTAGTTTAATACATTTCGTGTATTGATATAAAAGATATATCTGTTCTTGGTTCTGTCATCTTTTTTTTTGTAAAGATTGGCACCCGAGCTAACATCTGTTACCAATCTTCTTTTTTTTCTTCTTCTTCTTTTTCCCAAAGTTCCCCAATACGTAGCTGTATATTCTAGTTGTGAGTGCCCCTGGTTGTGCTGTGTGGGACGCCGCCTCAACGTGGCCTGATGAGCAGTGCCATGTCCTAGCCCAGGATCCGAACCTTCGAAACCCTGGGCTGCTGAAGCGGATCACACAAATTTAACCACTCAGCCGCTGGGCTGGCCCCTGTCATCGTGTTTTATTTATGCTTTCTGGTTTTATAGCTTTTTGTTTTTATATATTTCACCACATAGACTGTTTGCTTTCCTTTGATGTGTGTTTTCTGATAATCTGGAAGCCTGCATTTTTGCTATGGTGGATAATCATTCTAAGTTTTTACACTTAATCTTCCATTTTGTTAAATAGAATCTCTAAGCACGGTCAAAATTTGAATATTTCCTTTTCCCCATCTCCATTCAATTTTATTCTCCCATGGTCATTATTTTTATTTTTTGTGGTTAGTCTTACAGTTAATTAAATCTATGTTCACAGCCAGTAGTATTCCTTTATTTTCTGGTTGGCTTCAGTTCTTTTCCTAGTAGTTTCTTCATGAAGGGCTCATGGAAATTAAATTTCTTGAGTTTTTGCGGATTAAATTTTTTTTATCTTTATGTTTGAACAAAGGTTTGAATATAAAATTGAGTGGTACTTTTTTTAGCTTAAGGAACTTGTAGGCATTGTTCCATCTTGTGGCATTGAATGTTGATATGAAGAAATCTGATGCTAGCCCAATTTTATTTTCCATTATTGATGACTTGATCTTTTTTGTCTAGATGCAAAAAGATCTTTCCCTTCTTTTTTAAGTTAATTCTGCTAGGACCTGCCATCATTCTGATTGTAAGTTGTTTTTTGTCGTTTTCTCCTCAGTATGTTCTATCAACCTGAAGATTCAAGTCTTGTTTTATTTCTAGAAGGTTTTCTTGTGTACACATGCACACACATACCCCCCCACTTACATATAAGTATTTCTTCCAGCTGAACCCTCACTCTTTGAAGTCAGGAAAGAATAGACTCATAAATATTTGAAGAAAGTGTTTGCTATCTTAGGAACAGAATAATCTCAAATCAATAATTGTATAAACACACTTTCTCATATAGTTATTTCATTGTTTATTTCCTTCAGGCATACTGAATTACAACTGTTAAATTTGTTTTGTCTTCCATATCTAACATTTTTCTCTATATTTTTAACTTGAAATTTCTGTGTTATTTTGCTCACATTTCTTCTAATCAAGGGACTCTTACTGTTTTTCAGTGATGTCTCCTCATTTATGGGATTTTATTATTTTCCCTTCTACTTCTTTTCTAAGCCCTGACCCCATATATTTCGTTTTCTCCTGTTATCAGAACATCTCTTCTTTGAACTACTTTTTCTTTGCTTTGAGGTCCTGTTCTGCAATAAAAATTATTTCATTCTTTCTTTCTACTTATTTTGGATTTTCTTCTTTGTCTTTTCAAGGTGGAATGTTACATCATTGATTTTAGACCTTATTTTTTAATATAAGCATTTAAAGTGTTCGCTTTTCTCTAAGCACTGCTTCAGCCATATTCCACAAATTTAAATAGATTTTGGCATTATTTGGTTTAAAATATTTCCTGATTTCCACTGTAATTTCTTTTATGCTTCATGGATTGCTTAGAATTGTGTTGCATAATTTCCAAGAATTGGGGAGTTTCCTAGAGAACTGTGTTGCATTATTTCTACGTATTGGGGAGTTTCCTAGATATGTTACTATTCTCTAATTTAATTCCCTTGTGGATTTAAAGTAAAGAAAACCTACTCTGCATGGTTTCAACTCTTATTTGTTGAGATAAGAATTGGGTCTTTTTTATGGCCCTACATATGGACCATCTTGGTGAGTTTACTATGTGCACTTAAAAATCATATTATATAGTTATTGGGTATAGAATTCTACAATCATCAGTTCAATTGTGGTTTATAGAATTTTGACCCCCAAAGATGTAAACAACCTGATCCCCAGAACCTGTAACTCTGTTACCTTTTGTGGCAGAGGGTAATGGCAGATGTGATTAAATTAAGGGTTTTCAGACAGGGAAATTATCCTGGATCATCCGGTGGGCCCCAATGGAATCACAAAGGTCCTGATAAGAGGGAGGGAATAAGATCAGAGAGGAAAAAAGGCAATCTGAGGACCAAGCAGAGAGGAGTGTGATTATACTCAGCTGCTGGCTTTAAAGATTCAGGGAGCCTTTAGAAGATGGAAAAGGTGAGAAAACGCATTCTCTCCTAAAGCTACCAGAGGACACCTAGCCTTGTCAACTCCTTGCTTTTGACCCAGTAAAACTCGCTTTGGACTTTGGATCTCCAGAAATGTAAGATAACAAATTTTATTGTTTTAAGCCATTAAATTTGTGGTAATTTGCTACAGAAGTAATAAGAAGCTAATACATAGGTCAAGGTGATTGATGATGGTGTTCAGATCATCTAGGCTTTACTGGGTTTTTGTCTAGTTGTTCTTTCAGTTGCTCAGAGAGGAATATCAAAATCCCTATGGTTGTAAAATTGTCTTTTTGTTCCTTTAATTCTGACAATTTTTGCTTTATGTAAATTGAACTTGTTATTAGATGCCTCCATATTTATGGTTGGATTTCGTCTACAAACTCTGTCTCACATTGCTCATATCTCAGTTTAGTTTCCTTACGTATAACTGAGATCTTTCCCATCTGTGCATCAGCAAGAGATTTGTACAGTTTATCCACAGAATTTGGGGCTTCCACTCTCTGGCTCTCTCCTTTCTAAGATTTCCCCCCCTCTATTTTCAATACTTGTGGTGGCTCTGAATACTGTCTTGTTTATCTCCATACAGACTGGAAACTTTGTACGAAAGTCTTAATTGCTCTGTTCACTAGTGCTGCCTTCTGCCTGACTTCCCCTAAAAGTCATAAAAAGTGGATACTCAGCTCATACTCTTAACTTTTTGCAAGTAGTGACTCCCCTTCAGAGGCTGTTAATGTAATCTAATCGCAGGAGTGATATCCTGTCTTTCCAGATCCCACCTACCCTCAATGGGAGAGGATTACAAAGGATGTGAACACCAGGGGGCGGAAATTTTGAGGGACATTTTAGAATTCTATCTACCACTAATTGCTATGCAAATAACAGAGTCAAACTCTAGAATTTTATTACACAAATACCACTGCATTATCAAGACTAAGCCACAAGCTTCATTTCCTTTCTCTATGGTGTATCAATTTTCAAGATAACCTGACATTTAGATGGCCCTACTCTTGGGAGAAAAAAATATGCTGTGATTATACTCATTTCTTAGGTATTCCACATTTTGGAGGTCATAGAACCTTTTGAGTTATTTTTCTACTATTTTTGCTTTATTTCCTTTGCCTCATCCCCAACCACAGATCACTGCCTTTCTGTTTTATTGCCTTTTCCCTTTGTTTTCTTCCCTTGTGAATAATGTTTCTATATATTGTAATACTTACACCTGTAAAGGGAACTTAAGTGTTTAGTGTTTTTTCAAATCCAAATTGAGTTCATTTTATAACTTTGCAAGCATAAAGTTGATTCTGTGGATTTCTAAGTTATTTGGGAAAAAAATTGCAGTGATATCTAACTGGAGGAATTCCAAAAGTATTTATGACAGTTTTCATAATTATTAAAATCTGAGAAAGCTGCATACAAGTTACACTGTTCTTAGAAATGTATTTGAAAGACAGCACACTGTAGCTTTCATGTAGCATTGGGCATGTTCATAATGCTGTATTATTGCTCAGGGATCAGCTTTGTGGTACCTAAGCACACAGGATACAAATCCTCTTTAAGACTCTTCGCTTTTCTACTGGAAGCCTTTATAAAGATATTGTTTCAAACTAATTCCAGAAGATTAAAAAAACCCGATAAGTTATTAAACTGAGCCAGTTCACAAGGCTCCATTTCCAGAAAATAAGATCAGATTTGAGATACTTCATTGATTTTCAACATCAAAATTCTTACATTATACCTACTAAGATATTTGATAAGGAAAAACAATCTAAATTAGTGCAGGAATGGAAATCATGACTTTTGCACTTGTGAACATTGCTTTTGTCAGTTGACAAAACTAAAACAATTTAGTAGCCGGTTTGTCCTTTATTCAAGGGACAACAACCCATGGATGGGGGAGTGCAGTGCCTCACAAGCCCTGGAGCCCTCTTTGGGAGGGATTTTGGATAAGAAAGAGTTTCTAGAGCATGGCAATGTGGAAAGGGCATGAGTGGCTAGGAGGTGGGGTTTCCTGGTAAGGCCAGCACGTGCCGTCTTCTGGGGTGAGGTGAGCCCGCTAAAGCTGAGTTGGAGGATTGTGATTGGTATATGTTAGGTTTCCCTTAAGTGCAGGCTGGTTAGGTTTAGATTTGTGATGTGGGCCAGGCCACCGAGGCAGCCTCCATTTTCTGGGCGCTGATGTATGAATTAACTTTATCACCTCCTTTAGTAGATGCAGAGACTTGTATCATTGTAGTGACACAAGTGACAATTTTTCAGATCCGAAAACCAAGGCTGTGAAACAATCAACTAGAGGATTGCAGAGCCAGCATTAAAGAGTCTTAAGGGAGCTTGACTCTCAGTTCAGACTCTCTCTACTGTTCCTCAAAATATATCTATATGGTTAGCCGTAAATAATTTTACAAATTGAAATGCTAAGACCAAGACTGCCACTTAAAACCATCCAGTTGTAAAATGAATAACCGTTCTCTAATTTATAATTAGACTTACTGAAAGTAAAGAATAACGTTTACTTACTACCATGATTCCTCAGATGTTTCAATTTGGAAAATACTAGCTGCAGTGTAAAGTCAGCAAATGTACCTGGATTGCCTTCTGCTCGAGATGGAATCCTCTCTTCTCTCAAGGGTCTTTCCCCAGCACCAGGCCCTTGACCCTCCGAGGCAGTCTGCCTTTCTTGGAAGCGTTGGTTGGTCTGTGCTCTTTCTGGTGGGGCGCACAGACGATGGATATGTAATTGAATTCCCAGAGCGTTCAGTTGGTAGTACTTAAACCGGAAATTTTTAACAGGGCAGGTCAAGTGGAGAAGCAGAGGGGTTGGTTCTTGTTACTTTCCTAAGGAATTACTTAACTCCTCAATGGATTTTTTTCTTTCTTTCTTTGCTTATCTGGGAAAGGAAACAACTAATTTTGAAAAGGCTGTAAAATGGTGACAAAATATCTAAGAAATGCACATAATGTTTGAGTATTTTCAAGAATTTATTTCATCTGTAGAGAGAGGAGATCTGATTTTTTTCCTAACGTCTAGTAAGTACTTGGGACATGTGTTAAATGAAATGAATTATATGAATGAAGCTGAATGATTTTGTCTCTAAAATTGAGAGGTGAGATGTCTTGGGTAAAGGAAAGTATGGGTAAAGCACAGGGAACCATCGTTCAAATTCCTGCTTGGCTCCTCACCAGCTCTGTGTGTCCTTGGACAAATTAATTACTCCCAGTTTTTAGTTTTCTTTTAAATAAAAAGGGATACTCAGAGGTCAGCCCCATGGAATGGTTAAGTTTGTGCTCCATTGTGGTGGCCCAGGGTTTCACTGGTTTGGATCCTGGGCGCAGACATGGCACGACTCATCAGGCCACACTGAGGCAGCGTCCCACATCCCACAACTAGAAGGACCTACAACAAAAATATACAACTATGTACAGGCGGTATTTGGGGAGAAAAAGCATGGAAAAAAAATAGAAGTTTGACGACAGTTGTTAGCTCAGGTGCCAATCTTTAAAAAAAAAAGGATACTCAAATATAATTGCCTAATTTAGTTGTATTAAACAAGGAAAGTATATGCTAAATATCTGGAATATAGAAGATTTTAAAAAAATTATAGGTCCTTTTATAAAGTTTCCTTTTGGGTCTCGTATGTTCTAATTTTTTGTAATTTATAGATTAAAGACTCTATGAATTTAAATTATGTAATAACTATATTTTTTATTCTCTTCTATACTAAAAGATGACAAACCAATTTCTAATTAAGAACAGTGGTGGGAATGGCCCTGTAGCCAAGTGGTTAATTTCATGCTTTCCGCTTCAGTGGCCCAGGGTTTCATCGGTTCAGATCCTGGGTGCAGACATGTCACCGCTCATCAGAAGGACCTACGACTAGAATATACAACAATGTACAAGGGGGTCTTGGGGAGAAGAAGAAAAAGAAAAAAAGAAAATTGGCAACAGATACTAGCTCAGGAACCAATTTAAAAAAAAAAATGATGAGGAGTATGGAAGGAAAAAAAAAGAATAGTAGTCATCCACTTGCCCAAAATAGCTGGAGGGTACACATATTTGTGTATAATTTTATGTGTCTGTAACAGTACAATCTGTACTTCTCCAATTTTCAAGTTAAGATTTTATTACCACTATCATAATTCCTATTTTCTACTCTTTGCAACCTCTAAGCAATATCTTGTATCCAAGAGTGAAATATTTAAGGAACAAACGTGGCAAGGACAAGTGCAAATGTTTGACAAAGGTGTAACAACCAAAGAACCATCAGCTTCCTTCAATTTTACCTAAACGTTTATATTCCACAAGAGGAGAATTCCTTTGCTTAGAGTTTAGGAGAGATATACTCATGCAATTAAATGGTTTTTGAAGAATTGTTTAACAATAGGTTAAAATCCCCTAAAACTTTTTTTTAAATCTACTGGTATGCCTAGAAACCAGAGTCTGAGAAAGAAACATTTGAAGTTGGCCGTCTTAGTCTTAGTAGAGAATGAGTTGAGCACCATTTGTTACCTAGTTCTGTAGTAAATGCTGGAGGAGATATAGAATAAATTTGGGTTCCTGGCCATAAACTTATATAATCTAATTGAAGAAACAAACAGGACGTATGAAAAACTGCTTTAAAATGTAGAATTGCTTATAAATATTAAAGTCTGAGCTAGAAATTCTGTAACTTAGGGGTATAGAAAAGAGGACCTAGGTGATTAAGCGAAGAAGTTAGGGCGTGAGATCTTCCATGGAGGCCTCCGAGTTGTCAGGCCTGGCGGACAGTGATGCCTGCGAGAAGTGTTGGAGAGGGGATTTGTTTTTCCTTTTAGCCCGAGGTACATGATGTCGTGATGAAGACGTTGTGTCCATTGGAGAAAATACAGCAGACAGGACTGAAGGGTTGAAGGTCGGTGAGAATTTTAACCTGAAGATTTAGGCCTGGCAGTCATCACCACTGAGTTTGAAAAATGAACATAAATGTAGTTTCAATAAAAATAAATTGAAAGAACATGAACTTTTTTAAATGGGTATGATCCTAAACTTTTCTTCAAGCATTTTTATTTTTAAATTAAAACTTGGCCAAACCATGATGATATATTGTCTGATTCAACCTAGGCTGCTTATACCAAAACAGCATAGACTGGGGGGCTTAAACAACAGGCATTCCTCACAATATAGAGGCTGGGAAGTCCAAGATCAAGGTGCCAGCAGATTTGGTTCTCGGCGAGGGCCCTTTTCCAGGCTCCCAGATGGCCACCTTCTCAGTGTGTCTTCACATGGTGGAGAGAGAGCAAGAAGTCTGATCTCTTCTAAGGATGCTAATCCCATCAGGGGAGCCCCACCCTCACAGCCTCATCTAAAGCTACCTACCTCTCAAAGCACCTCCCCCCACCCAATACTATCACATTGGGAGTTAGGGCTTCAACATATAAATTTGGGGGAACACATTCAGTCCGCAATGTATGTTAAAGGATGGTGAACTGAGTTATGTGTGTAACTTGACAGGCTCCAAATCATGTAGACAGTGTAATGCTTGTGCATAGTTACACAAGGATGAGGAAGAATCAAAGGCTTCTAGGATAAGATACAACTTGTGAACTTTGAGTCTAGGGGTAATAGCTAAAAGTGTCTGAAGCTTAAGTTGTGGGTTCTGTAACCTCTACTGTTCATGGAACTTCTATACTGTTTTCCCCTGCTAAATAGTTACGCATTTTATTTATGGAGCTGAATATGTTGGGAGGCAAAGGAGGCGACAACTTAACACATCTGAGCTTCCTCTAAGAAGTGCTGTGGCCCACTGAGTCAGCAGCGGCCTCTTCCCTACTGCGGGTGAGGCGACTCCTCAACCACCTCACGTCAAGCCAACTGAGTAAGGCCTTCAATGATCCTTCCCTACTCAAGGGCCTGGAGGTCAGTGTCCTCAGTGGGGCCGGGTCAAGGGAGGAAGTGGGCAGAGGAATACTGGGAACATAACTCCAAACTTCCAAGGACAGACGGACTGCAAACGTGCAACAGCTAGACCTAACTCTGAGTTCATTCATTTCCTTTATTGGGTTAAGTCAATTTTCCATTTGAATAATTCCATTTCAATTTTATAATCACAGTAAGAAGAGGATTAAGAAAATTATATAAATATGAAAAGCTATAGCTTTAAAAAAGATTTCTCTGTTTCTGAATAATTTTAATTGAAAAAGAATTTCTTCTGATGTGACACACACAATTCCTTAAAAAATAATGGAATATCTGTCAAACTGCAAATTTTTCTCTTGGCTGGAATTTAGTGTAGGGTGCAATGCCCTTTTCCTCTCCATGAGGGAAAATGTATTAAAATGAGGCCTTTTTTTTTTTTTAACTTTGGACTTGACAAAATGTTTTTGTTTGCTTTCAATGAAACCATCTTAGAGTGTGGTAAAAATCAGTGTATGCTAGAAAGTAATTTTAGGAAGTGTACAGTTTATTCTGTGGTAGTATTCAGTATTCTATGGATCTTGGCCATTTCCTTAGGCAATGTCACGAATGCTATCCACTGTGGGTGTCTGAGGAATGTTCTGTGTTAGATGCCAGATAATCTCATTTGGATTCCATTTAAGTTGTTCTTGGGATTACCCTAAACCAGTGAGAGAACAAAGAATTGTAAGCATAATCCTAGAAATATCTAGTAATAATGATTGTGAGAAATATATATTCTCAAATATATGAAGAAACATCACACTCTTGCATATGTGAGATGTAACAAGGCATGGAATGAAGCCCACAGAATATTTTCATCCCGTGTGCTGTGCTGCCCTCACCTCCACGTGTTCTAGGAGTTCTCCTCAGACAGAGGCCGGCTCACATAAAACGAGCTAAGTGATGTTAAGTGCTTTGCCCAGTAACTGATAAGTGTTTGGCAATCCATAAATGTCATTTCTCTTGTCCCACATTTATGTAACTTGGCCAACTCAGCCGTTTTTTGTTTAAATATAAACATGTTTGTACCACACTGAAGATATTTAATAATAAATTTTATTTAAAGTAGCAGTTTTTAACAAACAACAGTAAGCAACTCTGAGTGATAATATAACTATTAAAATATAAGATGTCAAAATGAAGCAACCAGTATCAGAGTTAAAAAAAAAAATCAATAGCAATTAAATATATGAGAATAGTCTTTAAAATAAAGATTCAAACCATAACAATTCCCAACAAATTTAATGTGGTTTTAAAGAAGCTATTAATATTGGACCCAGAATTCCCTCCTATGAAGGGAAAGGTGTACAGAAGATGATCCAGGTGATTAGGTTCAAAATTGCCGCTGAAACACGGTTCCTAATGCAATAGTGGTTTACAGGCTCCTCTGAAAACAGAGACAAGCCAGAAGCCACAGGGGCAGCTGGTAGAGAACAAGATATAAACATCTTCTTGCTTATGTTTGTCGCACAGACATTTTTAACTCACTTGTGTAAGACAGCAATGTACGCTATATTTGTTTCTTTCTGGTGCCTATGCTGTTCACAACAATCTTAGAAGTGAGCTCAGCTTATCCGCATATAGAGATTTTCTTATCTGCTCATTATTGGAAGACTAATGCCACAACTCACACCTCAAATTTGTGAAATATTATCAATCATTTTTTACTTTTAAGGCAATAAAGTCATTTTTGATATCTAATGGTTTTGAAAACAACTTGCAACCTTTAAAAATGAGTTTCAAGGGGCCAGCCCATGGCGTAGTGGTTAGGTTTGCATGCTCCACTTCCGTGGTACCAGGGTTTGCAGGTTCAGATCCGGGCACAGCCCTATACGCTGCTCATCGAGCCATGCTGTCGCAGCATCCCATGTACAAAATGGAGGGAGCTTGGCCCTGATGTTAGCTCAGGGCCAATCCTCCTCAGTCCCCCCAAAAAATTCAAATGCAACATCCATTTTATGAAATTATGCATCCTTCATAGCACAAGGTGTTCACCCATTTCCCAAAACATCCCAAAGTCATATGGAGGGAAACAGACACTTGAAGAGTGAAACACAATGCATCCATCACAGTTCTCCACTGTGGACCACAGGAGAGCCTGGGAGCCTCTAGGGCTCCCTTCAGGGGGCTATTGCTCTCCCCTTAGAAGGGAGTTTTTGCAGTGGCTCAAGAGTCCAGCACAATTCAAAAGCTCTTGCTCTCCATCACAAAAGGGATTTTTAAGATGCTGAGGATGGCTTCTGAGTAGCCATCAATTGTCAGGGATTCCTTCAGTAATTTTCTGTCCCAGAGCCATTGTCTATAGATTTTATCTCTAGAAGGGTAGGAGGTCTCCTTTGGTAATTAAGCATAGTACTTCAGCTCCTAAGGATTCCTTTTGTTTCTGCCAGGTTGGTGGATGCTAACCTTGAGTTATCCTCCTCCGAGAAATCAGTCGGAGAGTTGAACTCCTGTCCTTAGTCAGAGTCAGCTATGAAAAGCAGAGTCCTCAGTAGTTCTAGCAAAATACTGCAAAAATAAAAACAGTTTTCAATAAATTGTGTATCATGTTTATATTTAATGGATTTTACAAAATGGTTAATTTTATGAATAAGCTTTTGGTTTGATAAAAGCTATTAATGACATTATATGCTAAAAGACAGCTTCCCTGTTAAGATGTATGAGCTATATAAATTGCAATTACGCAGATAATATAATTTGGGAGAAAAGTTTATAAGTTGTAACAAATGAATCTCAAACATTTCAGTGTAACTGTGGCTAAAAAAAGGTGATATTTGTCAAAGGGACTTCCGGTTTCCCCTTTGACATATAAAGTGCTTGCAAGTCATCGTTATCCTTTTCACAACAAGAAAAAAAGCTGAACACACTGAAAATTAACGTCTTTTCCTACATCTGTCAGAGAATTGAGGTCACAGCGCAAACCGCCACCCGGAAGACTCTAAAGACAGGAAAATACAGAGAATACAGATCAACTTTTCTGAAGCAGACACTTCTGGAGCCAGGAACATTTAAATGATAATTCAGTTCATTGCTGAGGATGAAGTGTGGGCTAGCTTGAGAATTAAAAACTCCTGGCAGCCCAGTCTAAGGGGGAACTCTTACACTTTTCTGAGTTTTACCTCTAGGAGCCCTACTAGGTTCTCATGGTAAAGATTGGAGGGGAAAAAACCCTGTGTTTGGCCACAGGAGGAGAAGAGTAACCATTTTGAAGGAAATCCAGAGAGTCTGCCACACAAAGGCCTACCTCAAAAGGGAAAAGACTTCATGAGAACCTTATTGGACTCGGAGGAAGGGCTGGAAGCCCAACTCTACCTCCTTCTAGCCTTCCTGTCTACCTTAGGAGGGAGATAAAAAGTTGAGAAGGACTTATGAAGGTCACAGCATTCAGAGAGAGATTTTGGAAGGTGGATGATGAATTAAGACTTGTACAAGTTGAGTTTTAAGTACCCAGGAGACATCCAAATACAGCTATCTAAGGCAGTGAGTTTATATGCATGGGCAGCTTGAGACAGGCATCTGGGCGAATACATTCGCTTGGGAATAATCAGAATAAAGGTAGTATTTCAACCCATGTAAATGGTGTGATCGCTCAGGGCAAGCATGTAGAATGAGAAGACAAGGTGTCCAAGGCTTGAACCTCAGGAAACACCAGGTTTTAAAGGATTTATACACAAAGAGAGCCCAATGGAGAATAAAATTGAGCATTAAGATATGTGGAATAAGAAACTAGAGAAAATGGCTTCTTGGGGGTCAAGGAAAGTGTTAGGATATTCTTGCAGATGTGGTGATGGAACAGTGGCAAATTGAGGGTATTGTTAAGAGGTTAATGTGATGAGCCCATAGTGTTCTAGATAATATAGGGAGGGGAGAAAAAACGAGACTAGAGGAATGTGAAGAAGTCAAGATACAAAGAAAGATTATAGCTGGAGAGTTGTGATATGTGTTTGAAGCTTTCCTTGTGTTATAGAAAGTGCTGCTGCCAATGAAGAGCTGTATTAGAAGAGAGATGAAGATGATTGGAGTTGAAAGGAGTGAAGAACTGTAAGCCAATAGTGGACCATTCCTCAGCATTGACAATGACGTCACTGAGGAAAAAAGGAAGAGTGTGATATAGGAACAACTGATGTAGTTACTGAGATCTTTCGACTGGGCAGTAATAAGGCATAATAGAAAATATTATGTTCTCATTTTCTCAACCTGTCCAGCTTCAAACCACATATTTTAAGTAAGCTCATATGTATAATTTTCATTCTTAAATGCATAAAAGAGCATGAAAACAGATCTTGTTTTTTTTTTAATGGTTTGTTTAATATCTCAGATAAAAGAACACTCACACGAAGTTAGAGCTGATATCCTTTTGTTATTCTAATATGCTAAAGCACCTACCTGTGACTCAATTGATGAATGTTTGGAACTTCGAGGAAATAAGATTAACTGTTTGGTAATAAAATAGAGCTTGCTAATTCATAAGTGAGATATGTCTTAAAAAGTGAAACTCTGATTTAGAAAATATGTTTAAAATTGATTATAATTTACATAACTTTTCATTCAACTAGTAATTTACATTATGTTCATTCAATATGATTTCACTTGCCCTGTGAAATGGAATATATATACAGTTGATTCTCATTATTCATGTAGTTATGTTTTATAATGTTGCACAAACACTGAATTAACAAACCATTGCTCCTAGGGGAAATATAGGATTAGGTCCCTGTGAGCCTCTGGTCACAAAATTCTTGTTAACTAATCAACACGTAACCTTGTTTTGTGTGTGCTTCTGTTGAAAGACACCTTATTTAATGTACGTTGTTGATTCATTAACTCTGAACTCATGGTCAACAGCACTGCAGCTCATATCTGAACAAAGCTTATCGAACACATGTATTTTCTCCATGAGGCACATTATTGTCTTCTTGCACTTAGGAATGCTACACAGCACTTGAGCGCTACACTCGGAGGCTATTTTCAACAGCAGATTCCCAAGAAAAAGCACAAAAATGCAGAAAATGTGGCCCTAAACAGAATGTGAAAAGGACACTTGTTTACAGTGTGAGAGCTGAAACAGGAAGGCAGAGCGTCACCTCGTTTGACCTCAGTTGGGAACATGTGCATTGGGTGACCCCAATTTTTTGCTGCTCTATGCATGTCCCTGAATGTGTGAGAAAGTGCTATGAGTATTGATTTGTGGTTACAGATAAATTTTAGTGAGCGGGCTAAATTACAAATATGGACTCCATGAATAGTGAGGATCGACTGTGTGTGTGGATGTATGTGTATATACGTGTGTATATGTATGTGTAGGACCTATTTACAAGATTCTTTGGCCTAGTAAGTCCCTTTACCTTTTTTTTCACCAAATATCTCAGTGAATGGCGTTTTCATCTACCCCATGAGACAAGTTAGTAACTGGGAGCAACCCTCGACTTTATCCACATCATTGTATGCAATTTTTCATGAAGCGTGTTTTGGGATCCTTTTGGTTATATGTCACAAAATCAACATAAGTTATTTTAAACATAGAGCATAATTTATTATAAGGATTCTGGCACCACTCATGGAACCCAAGGCAAGAATCAACATGGGCTTCCATGTGGAACTGTAACCAAGGACTTGAGTGTCTTTCAGGCTCTTTCTGTCCACTTTCATTTCTACTTCTGTCTGCATATTCATATCATTCTTGTCTCTCATTAGCTTCCTCTCCTCCATAGTGAACATAACAGAAAATAACCCCCCATATTTTTGAATGAACAAAACTTGTAGGAGAATACAGATACCACTGTTTTTTCCGGATCAGTTTTCAAAAATCCATGGAGTATTGTTGATTCTTGGAAAGGGTAAAACTACTGCTCAATAAACTTCCTGGAACTGAGTGTTTTTAATCAAGTAGGATAAGTTTTTATTCTATGAATATTGCATAAGAGGTTTTCTTTACAAATAATAGTCATGGTCGTTTGTGCCCAACTGTTGCCCTGAAAGAATAATTTATGGGGCAGTCACACAAGGCAGAAGTTACGAGTGCCTTAACCTACAGGAATACTTCTGCTACACATTCCTACCCAACACACTTACAAATCTACGCAGCAGACTTTAGTTTTGCAAATTAGAAGATGTATTACTGCAAATCTGAAATTAAAACAATAACAACAAAACTTTACTCGTTTGGGTAATTTTTAACTTAAGCACTTCATTAAGAAAAATACGTTTTTTATTTTATTGGGGTCATTGGCTTATAATTGTGTAAATTTTAGGTGTACATCATATTTCAGTTTTTATATAGACTGTATTATGTTCACCACCAATAATCTAGTTTTCATCTGTCACCACACACGTGTGTGTGCCCTTTTACTCATTTCACCCTCTCCCCACTCCTTTCCACCCTGGTAACCACTGATCTGTTCTCCTTATCTATGTGTTTATCTTCCACATATGAGTGAAATCAAACATAATTTGCCTTTCTCTATCAGATTTATTTTGCATAGCATAATACCCTCAAGATGCATCCATGTTGTCACATATGGCAAGACTTCATCTTTTTTATGGCTGAGTAGTATCCTTTGTATATAAATACAACATCTTCTTTATCCATTGATCTGTTGATAGGCACTTGGGTTGCATTGGCTATTATGAATAATGCTACCATGAACATAGGGGTGCATAATCTTTTTGAATTATTGATTTCATGTTCTTTGGATAAATACCCAGTAGTGGAGTAGCTGGATCATATGGTATTTCTATTTTTAATTTTTTGAGAAATCTCCATACTGTTTTCCATAGTGGCTTAGAAGAATACACTTTTTTCTCTAGTTAACATAAACTGGAATATCAAAAAATATAATTATCCAAGCTCTTTGTTTCAAGATGGATCATTATTATTAAAATCTCCTTAGATTAATCTATTGTGGAGGCCTGGAACTGGCCACCCCAAGATGTGTCTCTTTGGCAGGATGAATATTTGGGGCTGGTTACTTTGCAGACAGGAAAGCAACTGAAAAGTAGAATTTACTTACCCTTTGTAAGAGACATTTACATTGTAAAAGAAATCTTCATCTGTAAAGATATCTCCCTCTCTGTACCAGGAAGAAGGGGAGATGACCTTATCTCTAGAAACTCTTAATCAATGGGGAAGGCAAGGACTTAAATCTGCATTTGTTTATTGTGCGTGTCTGGTAACCTCCTGTAACTGACTCGGCCCACCCCCAACATCCTCCTTTGTCATTAGCTGGATATGATATTTAAGGTGGGGGCTTCAGCCATTTTGGTGAGTTGCTCAGCTTATCTGAACCTCTCCCATGTATACATTGACAAATAGAAATGGCAAGCAATAGGATATACTGGAGTACATGAGGAGGCCATTTGGTGGAAACCTAATTCAGCCTGACTTTGTTTTTTTCCAAAAGGGCCTGATGTGGCCGTTGAACACACGTTGTATACCTGCTTTAGACATTTACTATGGCAAGAACAAATGGCCTTAAGATAAAGGTGCAACTTCCCCCCCATTGGCCTTTCCTTAAGGTTAAGCATCTTTCCTTAGGCTAGGAATTGATTGCTGCACTCACCTTTGACCACCCAGCTCACCTGTGACCACCCAGCTCGAGACAGCAGACCTGCCACCCTGCTGTGTTCACTGAGATGGCAGACCTATCTGCTGTTTCCATCGATCGCTGTGCTGGCAGAGCAGTCTCGTGACTATTGTGGAAGGGACATTTCAATCCTATGTGAAACATCCTGTTTGGTGGTATATAACCACTCTGTGCACCCCACTTCTTTGGTGCACAGGGAAGAAGTGCACACAAAGGAAGAAAGGGCCATGGTCCTCAGAAACTCTCCCATGTATACATGTTATAAATCTTTGTTTAATTTTCTCCTGCTATTCTCTCTCATGTGAATTTAATTTGTTCTCCCACCAGATGAACCCAGAGAGGGTAGAGGAAATGTCTTCCTCCCCTACACTATACTTTCATTTGGGGACAAAAACCTAAAATAGTATATGGTAAAGTTTCAAAGTTAAAAAAAATTAATTTTAGGTATAATTTCAATAACCATTCTATAGCTAAGAGTGACGGGTGTGTTTTACTCAAGCCAGTGAGGATTATAACCCGGGGAAGGCCTCTTCCAGAAAGGGAGAAAGTGTTCCAGAGAAACATGGTTTTCCTTACAGTCTTACATATTTTTAGAATAAAAAATGTACATCAAACACACCCAGCATACAACTTCATCAAAGTTCCAAAGAGGTATTTACTTGCAAATTCACAAGTCAACATGAACATGATGCTGGGAAATGGAACTTGTTTTAGGAGTACTAGTTCAGGCCTTACTAAGAGAGTGTTACCAATATGGCGTAGGAGGGGAAGTGTGCATTCTTATCGCAAAAGAGGGCATTCTCTACTTTAATGGTTAAAGCAGATGTACAATGTATGTTTAATAGGCCCTAAGTCAGGCTTCTGTAGTTCAAGCCAAATCAATTTTGAACCTGAATAGTTACCCCATATACCTCAATGAGTGAAAATCTCTTGTCAATAGCATTATCAACTATTAATATTACATCAAAAATTAGAATAATCATAATATTTATTACAGAGCACTTTGCATATGAATGGATGAAATTCATGTACCTTTTCTCCAGTTCAGTTGCTTCTTGATAAACCACACTCATATACATGTATAATCCAGTTTGTGCATTACCTGTTTCTAATATATATGGATAGATAGATTTCTCCCAGGCTAGTTTCTATCATCACAGGGTCCCCTACTATAGATAATGTCCCCAGACCATAGTAGGCATACTTTAAGGGAAACGAACTAATGTGAATATTAACATACTTAAAATGTGGATATATTTTCTCTAAACAGACATATCAACAAAGTACCACAATAAACTGATTAGTTTAGGAGTACAATACAACTGACCACTTACTCTATTTATATAGATAAATTACTAGTTGATTATAAGAAGTTCCAATCAATAGTTGTCCATATGTAAAATTTACTACACCCTTCTGAGCTATTCATTTTCATGCCTAAAATTTAGTAATTATGATTGAAGTTTATGGGTCATAACAACCAGCTCTTTGCTACCACCCATAAAAGCAAGGAACCAACCCAGAATCTAGACATCGTCCTTCTTTCCAGTAATTAAAGAGGTCTGAGGTCTTCACACCAATATTTATGCTGTAGGGTTACATGTTGTTTTGAAATAGTCTTCCTCATAGATAATTCATTCCAGTCCTTTCAAGTACAAGTGTCAAATTTTGGCGGTACTTTAGGAAGAGATTTCTACCAAATGAGATGTTAAGCACTGTTTGCAACTACCAGAGAGTTTTGTGTTTTCCCAGGACTATCTTTGTTGTGAATTGAAATTCTGCAGCCAAAGACTAGATTTCAAACACAGGGAAACACAGACAAGAGAGAGGAAGGGCAAATAATTCTCCCTGACAAGCGCTTAATTAGCATCTTAATGGGGTATCTACACTCCGGAGAAGCAGTTGTGCTGAGGTGTGCTCTATCCTACAAGGGCAAGGAATCTGGTGTTCCTTTTTTCTTTTGTACGAGGCTCTAGTTACTTTCCTGCGGTAACAACTGATTGCACAAGTAGTATTTAGATTTAATATCCTGACAGATGAATCCCATTTGCTGCTCAAATACCTCTGAATTCATTAGAAACAACTGTCAGGGTAGGTAGAGAATTAAGTGACGTGAAGCTATCCCATAGTTTCTTCCCAGAGTTTGTTGTTACTGTGTTTTAGAACTATATTTTCTTTGTCCTTTCACTTGCGCATTACGGTAGATGAATAACAACTTCACTGAGGAAACTGAAGCAGCCAAAATAGACTCAACAGCCTCCCACCATGGTATCCACTGACCTGCTTGCGATAGTGTCCCTAAGCTCGAGCTTCTCTCCTGTTTCTGTGAGAGAACTCTTGGTGCCTCTAGTGCCCTCCCATCCCGTATCTCCCACTCAAGGTCGTTGCTCCAGCAATTATCCCTTCTCTTCCCTCCACTGGTTTTTTCTCCTCTCTAAGGCATCATACCAACAGCATACAAACATATGGGAGTTTTTTATCTTCTACATATGAATGAAATCACACTGTATCACACATAGGATGGGAGTTATTTTTCCCATCCTAAAACAAAGAACAAAAAGATCCCCCAAAAACATCTTTTATTTCTGCTGTATCTTCTGGCTCCTGCACCATTTTTCTCCTGATAGCTGGAACAAAACTCCTTGAAAAGATTCTTCATACTTACTCTATCTGCAAATGTCCTCCTCATAATCTGTCTTGAACAAACTTCATTGAATTTTTTGTCACCACTGCTACATCAGAACTGTTCTTATCAAGGTCATGATAACCTTGTAAGGGAGAAAAAAATTTTTCCTCTACCCATCTTAGGTTCTCAGCTGGGGGTCTGTAATAAGACAGATTAACAAAAGAAAAACAAGTTTATTAACATGTGTATTATGCGTATATCACATGGGAGGACCCAGAGATGAGTAACTCAAAGAGATGGCTTAGAATTCAGGCTTACCTAGCATCTTCAACAAAGACAATAAATTTGTAGAGAAATAACAAGCCAAAGGAACGTAGTTTAGATTTCCAAATGTAGCAAACTATCAGAAGATAAATAGATGGGAAACTAATGCTAGATAAAAGCTAGTTAGTAAAGGTTGTCATGTAGCTTCCTCTGGGGCAATCTCTCCATGCTGATAAAGATCTAAATTTGTCTCAAGTGATTAACTTTTGTCCTTCCTGTTAGAGAGGGGAGGAGGAACACCTCTGAAAATTTATATCCTGCTTTTAGGCAAATAGGAGAAGGGCAGGGAGCTCTTCGTGTACATATCTGCTTCTTCTCAATTGTCTTAAACTCAAAATAATCTTTATGCCAAAGTGGCATAATATGGGGTGATATATTCTGCTTTCCTTCAATCTCCACATTGCTAAATCCTATAGTCATTTTGTTATGCGCAACTTTCTTGACCTTTCAGTAATAACTGACACAATTGGATCTCTTTCTTCCCCTTTTAATTTTTGCTTCATTGGCCTCCAGGACACCATTCACCTGCTTTTGCCTTCTCAGTCCCTTTGCTGGTTTCTCCTTTTCTCTACAGCATCTTAATGTTGAGAGCTTCTTCTATCTATCTCCACTCATTCTGCTTGTGATCTCATCCAGTCTCATGGCTTAAAATACAAGCTATATACTGATGACCCCCAAATTAACATTGCCACCTTAAACTTCTTGCCCTGAATTTCAGATCATCTGCCTACTTGACATCTCCATTTGAACGTTCAGTAAGCATCTCAGACTTACCATGTTCACAGAGTTTCTAATATTTCCCTAAAAAACTGCTCCTCCTGCAAGTTTCCCCATCATAATTTATGGTAATTCCATACCTTTAGTTTCAAAGGCCAAAAGGCTTGGTATTTATCTTTGATTTTTCTCTGTCCCATTCACCCCAAATTTGAGGCAAATTCTGTTTACTCTACCATCAACATATATATCCATAAATCACCCACTTCTCTCTACCACTGGCTTTCTACCACCACCATGGTTGAACCACCCATTTCTCACCTGCATTTTTCCAATAGCCTCCTAACTGTCCTCCTTGCTTCTTGACCCCATCCCGCCACAAGCCTGTAGTGTATTCTCCAGAAAGCAGCCAGGGATCCTGTCAAAAAATAAGTCCAATCATGTCACTCCAATGCAGAAAAGCCAGTAATGTCTTGTGATTTTGCTTGGAGTAAATGCCTAAGTCTTTACTGCAGGACCCCATTTGACTCTCCCCTCCTTTCCGGTACACCCTTTTCACCTACTGTTTTCCCCCTAGTTCCCTCTGCTCTGCCACCCTGGTCTCCTCGTTGTTTCAAGCATGTTCCTGAAGCTGAGGCTCTGCTCTTGATAGTCCTTCTGCCCACAATGCCCTTCAGTGAGACATGCACTTGGCCGGCTCCCTTATTTCATTCAGGCCTCTACTTTAGAGTTGCCTGCGCCAGAAAACCTTGACTGACCGCTCTATCTAAGCTATTAATATTCCTCAAGCCATCTGCACTCCCTATTCTCCCTCACTGCTCATTTTTCTCCTCTGCATTTACCTTTAGTTTATTTGTTTATCTTATTGTCTGATTTCTCCACTAGAATGTAATTAAGGACAGGAATTTTTCTATTTCCTACAATGCTTGGCACATTGTAGTCACTTAATTTTGTTTGAATGGTGAAGCAATGAGTAAATGGTTATTGCTGCTACTTTTTGGCTTTGTGCATATGGCAAAGAGAATGACAGCTTAGTCCATAAGCAGTGAAATATTTATAATCAGGTAAGTTTGCCTGCTGACATTCTCTAATTCAAAACCTTGGATTCACATCAATAAAACATTGTTATATTCTGGTAGCAATATTAAGACATAATGAGGCAAATGGTGGCAATTGATAACAGCTGTGTTACATACAGATACAACAAATTGTCACCAAAGTCAATCTGATTACATTTTTAGAAATTTTCCATTTAAATATGTATATGTACTGATGATAAATGTTATGATAGTGATTCAGTTAGTCTGAGTAGGGGAGGAAAAATAATTTTCCCTCTATCCTTGTAGGTTTTGTGGCTGAGACCCCTCCTATAATAAAAGACAGATCAATGAGGAAAACAAACAGACAATTAATAATGTAGGTACCTCACATAGACGTGGGAGATACACAGAGAAAATGAGTGAACTCTCTGAAATGGCCCAAGCCACCACCTTAAATACTATCTTCAGCTAAAGACAAAAGAAAGATGTTGCAGGGTGGGGAGAGAGGCAGTTAAGGAGGTTGTTGGGAAAAGCACGGTAACTAAGGTGAGGGTGATGTGCAGATTTAAGTGGGTTCCTTCTTCATTGATGAGAGTTTCTAGAGGTTTAGTCGCCTTTCTCTTCCTGGGACAGAGAGGGAGACACCCTCACAAATGGAGATTACCCTTATATGTGTAAATTTTCCCTACAAAATGGTAACTGATACTCTGTTTTCAGAGATTCTCTTGCATCTGCTTTTTCTCAAAAATAATCTCCTCAAAATAATCCTCATGCCAAAGAGGCATATTTTGGGGTGCCATATTCTTCTTCCCTCACCTGACTGACCAAAAGGTGAACATATTGACTACAATTCAATTCAGATATCTTCATAAAGAATGGTTTCACTAAAAAGCAGAAGCTTCTGAATTCTCAAAGCACTGTAAGGTAGTTATTTTATAGGATAAACATACTTAATGTTGCTGAAGACTTGTGTTTAGCCCCTTTGGATCTCAGTCCAGTGAAGTTCTGCTCCCTGCTTTCACCTTATCTTCTGTCTCCTCTTTCCTGCTCAGGTTAAAGGCTAAGAGGTGAACTCTCCCCCCATCCTTTTACCAGCTCACCCAAGCTTCCCTCTGGAGAGTGTCTCTCTGTCTGCCAAAGCAGATGGTGGCCTAGTTAGTTTTTGCATTGTACACACTTGTCCCAGTGCCAAACCTCCTCATGACCCTGGCATTATATAGTATTAGGGTCTAGTTAAAGTTCTATTCTTCTTGTAACCTGTTGTATCAGTCCTCTTCAACATTTTCTTTCTTTGGAGATTAAAATGTTAAGTATTGTTTATAAATAAAAAACACTTGATAGCTTATAGAGTGTGTGATAATGCATAGCCTCACTGAAGAATAGCCAATGAGAACAATTACAATAATTATAATTTTAAGTACAATATTTAATGTTGAATCCCTCAGGAAGGGAGCAGGAAGCTGAAACTGATACTAGCTTGGGCTTGACTATAACATAACATACTCTTGCTTCCATCTCAGTAATTGAATTCTAGTTTTTAATTATAATTTTAATTCTAAACTTTAACTTATAAACTTAGTCTATAAAGAAAAATTATTGCTGGTGAGAATGCAAACTGGTGCAGCCACTTTGGAAAACAGTATGGAGATTTCTCAAAAAATTAAAAATAGAATAGCCATATGATCCAGCTATCCCACTACTGGGCATTTATCCAAAGAACTCGAAATCAACAATCCAAAGAGACTTAGGCACCCCTCTGTTCATTGCAGCATTATTCACAATAGCCAAGACGTGGAGGCAGCCCAAGTGCCCAACGACTGATGACTGGATAAAGAAGATGTGGTATATATACAACGGAATACCGCTCAGCCGTAAAGAAAGACATAATCATCCCATTTGTAACCACATGGATGGACCTTGAGGGCGTGATGTTATGTGAGATAAGCCAGACAGAGAAAGACAAACACTGTATGATTTCACTCATATGTGGAATATAAACAAACTTATGGACAAATAGAACAATTTAATGGTTACCAGGGGGAAGTGGGCAGGGGAAGGTGGGTACAAGGAAGGTGGGCAGGGGCACATTTATATGGTGTTTGACAAATATTAATGTACAACTGAAATTTCACAATGTTATAAACTATTTAGACCACAAGAAAAAAATTTAAAAAAAAAACTATGCAGTTCTTACCCTCTGTGCTGGCTTTCTTAGTTTTAAAGGACAATCTCAAAATTCCACCATTGTATTAGTTTCTTATCACTGCTTTAACAAATTACCCAAATCATGCTCACTTGAAACAACACAAATTTATTGTCTCATGGTTCTGCAGGTCAGACTTCTGACACACATCTCGCTGGACTAGATCCAGGTATCAGCAGAGCTGTGTTCCCTTCTGGGGGCTCTAGCAGATGATCTGTTTCCTTGCATCTTCCAGCTTCCAGAGTTACCGGCTTTCCTTGACTCATGGACCCCTTCCTCCACCTTCAAAGCCAGCCATACAGGTCAAGTCCTTCTCACATCACATCACTCTGATCTTTTTTCCATTATCAGATCCCTTCCTTTGAATTTCCTCTTCTGCCTGGCTTTCCACTTTTAAGGACTATTAGATTACAATGTCTACTTGGATAATCCAAAATAATCTCCCTATTTAAAGGTTGCTAGTCACGTGGTTTAACATATTCACAGGTACCAGGGTTTAGGATTTGGTCCCTCTGGCAGGACATCATTCTGCCTATGGCAAGTATTATCTGTACCAAATTTACTTTGAATTAATGGATACTCAACACACACAAAGGAAATAGGAAACTAGCATTAACCTATGAAATAGGTAAGATTATAAGTATTTTCCAGGTGAGACAATGCAGTCTCCAAGAGGTAATGTCATTTGCCCCATCATTTGAACTCAGAAATGTCCCACTCTGGAGTCTATACTCCTTCCATTAATTACACTACACTGTGTAGAATTTGTTGCCTATAGGATGTATTCTGGAGACATATTAGCTAACTTCTTGGCTACTTAAATCTGTCCTTAGGCATTCATGATTTCATATATCAGTGGCACTAAATGCCTTCTCCATGGTTAATCTCAGTCAGGTCGATGGATTTGTTTAAGAAGATTTTTGTTTGAAAATATAGATTTGATCTTTGTGTTTTATCATGGTGTACCTATATCGTTTTAATTCTGTCACATTTATAATGGGAACTTGGTGTGAAAGTATACAAAACACCCCCTGCCATCTCTCTTACAGGGAGAGTTAGTATGCTCTCATTTGGCAGGGGTTAACTTTAATCAGCTAGTGAACACAGACATTTTGGAGATCTCACTTGCTGATACATAAGAAGCAGGCACTTATTTGCATAACGCATCCTGCCAAGTTCAAGTGAATACAATAGCATAAGAGGACACAATTTAGTAAAGTAAGAGAATGGAGAGATCCAAAAGAACAAAGCCTGTCAAGAACAAACCTAGTCAGTACACAAACCATAGTTTTATATATAGTTCTCATAATTGTTTGTGGTAATTAAAAAAAAATCATTGAAATATTCTGTAATGAGCCTCTAGTTTTTATAAACAAATGGCATGCCTCATATATAAACCAAACTTTTTGTATCTGATGTCAATTTAATCCCAAAGTTCTAGCAAAAATCTAGCAGACTGCTTTGTGCATCGTTGGCACTCTGTAAAGGTTTGTTGAATGTGTGAAAATTAACACATGAACACAAAATATGAGTCTAAGGAAGCAGGCATTTATATTCATAGGGCTAATATTTCCATAAGAAATTCATGTAAAATGAGGGTTATCATTGATACTTTTTGTGAAGTTCAATGTGTACATGTGTTAGAGAAAATTGAAGAACATTTTTATAAACTGGTTATGGGAGAAATATCCAGTAACTGAATTTATCTGCGTTATTCTGAGCACATGAAATGATCAACTGTAAGATGCCGCGCCTACAACTGTAGAACTCATTGGGGCTTTCAGTGATAGTGACACTGAGTTTTAGATTTTTTAAGTTTTTAAAAGTTATCTTGCAGCACAGTTAAACTTAACATCGAATTATGTCCATCTGTCAGCACTAAAGCACAAAATAGCTACAGGGGTTCCCTCTTATTTGCCATTTCACTTGGTTTCAGTTACCCTCAGTCAACCAAGGTCTGAAAATATTAAATGGAAATTCCAGAAATAAACAGTTCATAAGCTTTAAATTGTGCACCATCCTGAGTAGCATGTTGAAATCTCGTGCCATCCTACCTGGTCCTGCCTGGGATGTGAATCATCCCTTTGTTCAGCAGAGCCATGCTGTATACACTACCCAACCATTAGGCACTTGGTAGCCATCTTGGTTGTCGCATCCACTGTCACAGTGTCACAATGCTTGAGTCTAAGTAGCCATTTTTTTACTTACTAATGGCCCCAAAGTACAAGAGCAGTGATGTTGGCAATTCAGATATGCCAAAGAGAAGCTGCAAAGTGCTTCCTTTAAGTGCAAAGGTAAAAGTTCTTGACTTATAAGGAAAGGAAAAATATGCTGAGATTGCTAAGGTCTGTGATAAGAATGAATCTTCTATTCATGAAATTGTGAAGAAAGAAAAAAATTTTTGCTAGTTTTGCTATTGCACCTCAAATATGTGTAGAAAAAATCATGATATGTATAGGATTTGTACTATCTATGGTTTCAGGCATCCACTGGGGGTCTGGAATGTAACTCCTGGATAAGGAGGGACTACTGTATAACCATAAGAGAAAAATATAGGTGTCCATGTAAGACAGGACGACAGGTATCTACCTAAGACTTGGGGGAAAAAAGGACAGTTCTGACTGAATTAAAATTTTTTTTTACTGAGATAAAAATCATGAATTATATCCTTATGTAAAAAGAAATGGAAAGTTCTCATGAGGTAAAAAAATGGCTACCCATTTCAAATAGGAAAAGTGCCCTGTTTCACAGTAATGTGATTATTTAAAGAGAGGATCTCAGACAAGTGTTATGGATGCCTGAGCTGGGAAAAGCTCTTGTCTTTGGGCTCCTTTATTTCACTCTTAAATTCTTCAAAAGAAAAAACAAACAGGAAGCAAACTTGAATAAGACATTATACTGTGTCCTGGATAATATGGTCATTTGACAAGTTTGT
The DNA here is from genome assembly GCF_041296265.1 of Equus caballus. Classification (NCBI taxonomy): domain Eukaryota; kingdom Metazoa; phylum Chordata; class Mammalia; order Perissodactyla; family Equidae; genus Equus; species Equus caballus. Next base: position 117,971,952 of record NC_091685.1, on the reverse strand, counting down.
GTGGATCACCTGCAACATGACAGGCACAAGGATTTATTAAGAGCCTGCTATTTGCTAAGCCGTGTACTAGATGCCAAGGATACAACAGATAAGAGCAGTCCCTTATTTCCAGGAGTTTATAGTTCACAGATGGCCACTTGGGCACAAGATACAGAGATAAGCTTGTGCACTTGCACTTCCTATACTTAAGAAGTCACCTTGAAAGGGCATCAGAGAGCTTTTAAAATGGTTCTCTTTGGGACACAAAGTACATCTTGTAATATTCCAAATGGAAGCATGTGAGAAGTTCTCTGTATATTTCTCTTCTATGTCTCAATCAAAACCTGGCTGACCTCCGCATACCTGACTTCTCTGTAATCCTTTCCTTCTTTGTTCTCCCACACCCCAAATTCCTAAAGCAATCAAAGCATTCTCCTAGTTTCTCTTTGCCAGTTCTAGACCATTATTCTTTATGTTCATGCAGGAAAAACTCCTTCATCCTTTAAAGTTTATAGTATCCAAATATGCCACCCTTTAAACTTCCTCCTTTCTGTCATTTTTCTGGGAAATCAATCCTTCCCCATATTCACGGAGGAGTTTGGCCTACAGCTTCCATTCTTTCCATCTCATTTTTCTCCATTCTTCTGGAAGATTTTCATATGCACCCAGAGGTCCTATTCGACCCCCTCATCACGCTATGCATTCTGTTCTTCAAATCCAGTCATATTCAGCTCTACTGTGGTTCAATATACACTCCAAAGGCAGCACACAGGAAGTTCCCCAATCCAGGAATTTTAATACCCAACAAACCCTTCATTCATTTCACCGCTTTCCCTTCTAGTTTTCTCAGTCTCCTTCTTCTAAGTATACTTGCCTTTGAATGGAGACTTTTAGTCCGCCATCCTTCTTTTGTCTTCTTGTATTGACTCCTTTCTCTACTCTGGACATTTTGAGGCTCCTAATTCCCATACTTTCTCTGCAGACCTCCTAAATCCTTCACCCATGTATTTCTTCTCCACCGACCTGATGATACCCAAATCGTCAATGTTCTCTCACCTCACCAGCTCTCGCGTTGCTGCTTAGCAATGCTAGAGAAAATGTCACAACCACATGATTGTTGGTACTAAAAGTGCATGCTCTCTCATCTCAGCTACCCTTTCAGTACAAATCAACAATAAGCATCCTTGGTCAGCATCTTCTCCCATTTCTTCTCTCCCTCTTCTAGCTCCCACAAGTACCAAGACAATATTCCTCCCTTCTCATCTTACTCCCTGCCTGGCCTGGCTTTCTCTTAGCTGGTGACTCTGCTTTACACTTGGGTGTCAAGTATCTATTCCTTATCATCGTTATCTTATTTTCTCTTTTATGGAAGAGTGGCCAATAATCTAGATCCAATGCATCCCATCTCCAAAGGCATTTGGCTCCATTAATTATCTCTTTATATGTTGCCTTCTTTCTTATAGCATATAAATATACTCATCTCTTGTATTTGGGGAAAAAATAAACCCTCCTTGACACCTCACATCATTGTAAATCGAACTCCTTTTTTTTGGCTTTTGTTTGCTTAGTCAAATTCCTTGAAAGCATAATTTATGTACAGTAACTTCATTTCCTCACAAATCATTCACTTTTCATTTCCCAAGAATGAGGTATTTTGGGTACAAAGCCACAAATTTTCTCTGGAGCCTTTGCTGTGCCTAAAATGCCTCTCAATCACCTTCTCTAGGATGATCACATTCTATGGTAAAAAGCATTTACTACACTGCTTTGTAATTTCCTGTTTGTCTGGATCCCTTGACAAACATACAGGAACCAGGTTTTGTCAAAACTACAGTTTGCCTGACTGGCACAGTGCTTAGGTCATAGCAGGTGCTTGGAGAATATAAGGAATGACTAGAACATCACAGATAATGAGCCTGAAGTGTATTATTCCCGTGAATTCATAGAAACCTCTCACTGAAAGGATGTTATGATGGTGGCATCTAACTTCCCAATTTTCTAAGACACCCTAAAAGTCTTACATCTGCTAATTACTTACTAGTAACCTTATAAAGTCATTTCCCTTCATTTCCTCATAGATGAAGTTCAAAGATTGGACAAGACTATAGTCCCATACTGTCTTGAATTGTTCCAAGTACAATTTTCAAACACAAACTCCATGCCACACACATAGGGTAATGCTGGTACACTTGCCTGAGGCCTGATGGAGGTGTGGTCATTTCCTCCTACTCCTTGATTCCTATCTTCGGAGTTCTTGAGAACTCTTGTCAACGAATAGATGAGTGAGTGAGGAGAAGCTAAATCTGCTGCCAATTCAGAGGAGTTCTAATTTTTCCCACCTCATTTTACATTGAGAGTTGCAAGTAGGGGATAAGAGAAGCTTTAAAACCCTTTATGAGAATGATAAGGAGAGGAGTCAGATATTGTAATCAAAATAATATTGCAATAAAATTATGTTCCAAAGAAGGTTTAATTTTACACAAATATACCAAGAAATAAAAGTAAAAAGAAAGAATTCTGGCATGCACAGCACTCGTTTAGGTTAAATCCCCCTTTTTTTCCCTCTGCAGGTTGGACACTGTTCTGTTTTTGCTGCTCTGGCTCTCACTTTCCTAAAGCAGTTGAATAAGCCCCAGAGGACAAAGGTATCACTCTGAAGGGCGTGTGCTCCGCAGTGGGCGAGCTATTGGGATTCTATTCTGTTGACTCAGTGTCTCCTCCGACCAGATGAGTGAGGGAAGCGGAGCCTGTCAGCAGATTTGCTCCCAGTTCACACACTCCTGCCAAATCAAGCAGGTAGATCATGTCTCCAAAATTCCCCATTTATGGACAATATCTCCAACTTGAAGGGTAAAACTGAAGTCACCATTCAGTGATCTGCAGCAATTCTCTCACTTAAATATGAATTTTCATAGACGAGTGTGTGTGTGGTCTAAGGCAATGATGGAATAGTTAACAGGATCAATGTTCCATAATATGGAACACCAAATATCTAACTTCATCATTTAAATAGAGTCATACTCAAATGCACAATGCCTGAAAACACAGGACTTTCAAATTACAATTAATAAACCTGGTGCACTGCAAGTTCCTGAAGCTTCCATGAAAATGAAACTATGTTCAAGTGCTGTATTCTGTGAAATATAAATTGCTCTGGTAGGTTTTAGAAAAACTTTCAACAATGAAAAACGGTGACATAATCTTCCATAAAGAAAACTTTTTGCTTAACCCTCAGTTAACCAAACAACTAAACTGGCACTGTATTTTCCTAGCTTTCAAATCATATAGGACTTTATTGTACTTTTCAAGTTCATTAATACTCATCTAAGACTCTGCGTGGAAAAGGTCAATACAATAAAGAATATGAAGTCGACTGTGGCTGCCCCTAGTAAGTTTGTACCTTATAGAACCATTCTTCCTCCTTCAGACAGAATTCATTTAAATAAAAATTCAGAAAATTAGAATTCTGTGCTTACTAAAAATTTCTGTAGAAGAAGACACCAAGATGGCAAACACTCAAAAAAAACAGCTGTGGGGCTGGCCCCGTGGCCGGGTGGTTAAGCTCGAGCGCTCCACCTCAGTCGCCCAGAGTTTCACTGGTTCGGATCCTGGACGTGGACATGGCACTGCTCATCAAGCCATGCTGAGGCAGTGTCCCACACGCCACAACTAGAAGGACTTACAACTAGAATATACACCAAGGTACTAGGGGGCTTTGGGGAGAAGAAGGAAAAAAAAAAAAAGACAACTGGCAACAGATGTTAGCTCAGGGCCAATCTTTGGGGGGGAAAAAAAAGCAATAACTTTGTTTAAAAGCCTTAATTCTCATATAGAAAAACAAAGAATTTTCCTTCAGTGAAGTACAACAAATCATTTCTTGGTACCATGCCTTTTACATCTTAAAAAAAATTTCTTTTTGTCCTCCCCTTTTCTCACCTCAAATGTCCCAACTTCCATATAAATTGGTGTTTCTTTTTTTTATTGAGATGTAATTAACATATTAGTTTCAGGTGTACAGCATAATGGTTTGATATTTGTTTATATTGTGAAATGATCATCACAATAAGTCTAGTTAACATCCATCAGCACATATAAGTACAAATTTTTTTCTTGTGATGAGAACTTTTAGGATCTATTCTCTTAACTCTCAAATATATAATACAGTATTATTAACTGTAGTCACCATGCTGTACATTACCAGGACTTATTTATTTTATAACTGGAAGGTTGAACCTTTTGACTACCTTCACATAATGGGTATTTCTTAATCATCTTCTTCAATCATGAGATAAAAAAGCCACAACCAGATATGACAGCCCAGCTATTTTCCATTCATAATCTCTGTCCCATAATTATTTATTATTTTTAGTACTATATTCACTTGTTGTTGTTTTTTTCTTTAAGGGAAATACTTTGATTTTACATGTTGGGTTTCAGTTCCAATTGGTTCTTCAGTTTACTAAGGTGACTTTGAGTTCTGAAATGCTAACAACATTTTACAGCAGAGTGAGACCCACGCCATAAAAGTAGTGCCAAAAGCATCATGAGAATTCGAAGGAGGAAGAGGTCATTTCTAACTATGAGGTTCAGGGCCGGCTGAACAGCAGAGTGAAATTTTAGCTAGAAGGGACGGGATTTGTCAGGCAACATAGACATTGGGGAAAACATTATAGTAAGAATGCAGGCAAATATACAAAAGGAGGAAAATGCTGGGGGTTTAGAGGAAAGAGTCATTGTTCAGTTTGCCTTAAATATAAAGTGCATAGGTTAACCAAGAGGTTGGAGTGGAAGATTATTGACATTTTATCATCAAAAATAGAAAAATATAATGATATATTTTCCCCCAGTGCTCATCCACAAAAAGAAAATACATAAAATGCAATCTCTGGTTGATTTTCCAGGACAAACTCTCAGGAAAATTGTTTTCAGCTTGAGATAATAATTTCTAATTACTTGTAGTAGGACAAATATTTTGACACTACCTCTTCTAGAGTATGAGGAAAATTGTGTAGAATTCTTCAGTGATACTTGGGAAAGAAAGAAAATATTTAGCGATCCACTTGTGTCTGGGCACCCACAGTATTCATATAATTTACATCTCTGGCTGATAGTGGTCTATTCAGTTTAGGTATCTAGTTTAAGGATCAGAAGACTATTAACAATTAATAACAAGCTCGAATCGCTTACGTGGTGTTGCTTCTGTGGCATTAGCTGCTTGTTTCGGCTACTTTATGTCAATGCTGCTAAATCAAATCAAAGGTTACTAAACAAGTGACAAAAAAAGCACAAGGTGCTATTAAAAATCTGCAATATCTGGGGTTTTTCTTTGTTATGTAATTCTTTTCAGCGTGAACAATTTTCTTTCTTTTTTCTTTTCTTTTTGAAAGATTGACACGTAGGCTAACAACTGTTGCCAATCTTCCTTTTTTTTCTTTTTTTTTTAAGGATTGACACTGCATGACAAGAAAAGTCCACGTGAGAACAGAGAGAGAAGGTAGCCATTTACAAATTAAGAAGAAAGGCCTCAGGAGAAACCAAACCTACTGACACCTTGACATGGGGTCTTCCAGCCTCCAAAATTGAGCAAACGAATTTCTGTTGTTTCAGGCACCCAGTCTCTGGCATTTTCTTATAGCAGCCCCAGCACACTAAAGTACTAAGGAACTTCCTTTCGTGTTTTCTAGTGTATGTCTGCCAGAGATTAAGTCTTAAACATATCATCCATTTCATACATACAACTTTTGTTTGTATGAAAAATTCTTTATCTCCCCTTCATTTTCAAAATATATTTTTGTTGGTTAAAGAATTATGGATAGAAACTTTTTTCTTTTTCCTTAAGTACTTTAAAATTATTGTTCCATTGTCTTATGGTTTGCATAATTTTTGATTATCTGTGTTTCTCTGTATAAAATGTTTCTTTTTCTCTAGCTACTTTTTTTTTTTTTTTTGAGGAAGGTTAGCCCTGAGCTAGCATCCATGCCCATCTTCCTCTGTTTTATATGTGGGACACATGTCACAGCATGGCTTGATAAGTGGTGTGCAGGTCTGTGTGATCTGATCTGGTGAACCCCTTGCTACTGAAGCAGAGGGCATGAATTTAACCACTACACCACCAGGCTGGCTGCTCTCTGGCTGCTTGCAACATATGCTTGGGCCAGTCCCAGTGGCCTAGTGGTTAAGTTTGGTGTGCTCAACTTCAGCATCCCAGGTTCAGTTCCCGGGTGTCGACCTATACAACTTGTCTCTCAGTGGCCATGCTATGGCAGTGGCTCACACAAAAAAGAGGAAGATTGGCAGTGGATGTTAGCTCGGAGCAAATCTTCTCCAGACCAAAAAAAAAAGCTTTTTCTCTTCATCATCCATTTTAAGCAATTTGTGCTGCCCTTGGTGAAGTTTTCTTTGTGTTAATACTACTTGAGGTTTGTTGAACTTCTTGGACCTATGGGTTCATAATTTATATCAAAAGTAGAAAATTTTCAGCATTATTTCTTCAAATATCTTTTCCATACCTCCCTCCTTTACTACAACCCCACTTGTATTTTCATTAGACTTCTTAATATTGTCCACATGTCACTGATGCTCTGTTGTATCCCTGAAGTTGAATTTTTCTTTCTTGCTTCACTTTCAAGTGTTTCTATGCTGTATCTTCGACATCACTAATATTTTCTTTTGCAGAGTCTAATCTGCTCTTAATATCTTCCTGCTTTGGATTTCTTTATATCTTCCATTTCTCTCCTCAGGATGATTCTATTTTCTTCTACTTTCTTGAACATACGGAGCATATGTATAAGAGCTGTCTTAACATTCTTATCTTTTAATTGTATTGCCTCAGTTTTTTGTGAGTTTTCTATTGAGTTTTTTCCTCCAATTTATTGATTCTATATTCTTGCTTCTTTGCATACCTGTTAATTTTTTATTGGATAAATTACATTGTATACGATATGATTTTGATTGCTGTCAGGTGGAGACACAAAATATCCCCGGTCCTGTTGTGGCCCCCGAAATTAGCTGATCTATTGCTTTTGGGTGATTCTTTCTTCAGTCTTGGGTAATTTCTTCTTGTGAATGTATAGACCATTACTTGCCGAGGAAACCCTTACGCAGATCTCCGGAGCTCCCGCTGTGTGCAGTTTCAGCCTCTCTGATACTCTGACGGAAGTCTAGCTCCTTGGCCTCCCCAAGCATGATTCTCTTTCTCTTCTACTCTATAAAATTGTCAGGTTCTATTTGTGTGCCCCATCTCTATGCTGTGGCCTGGAAACTTCCCCTAGGCAGTAATGTGGAGCAGTTGAATAGAGTCACCTTTCTCTCACTGACCAGTTTTGTACTGCCTGCTGTCCAATGTCCAAAAACCCCTGTTTCATATATTTTTGCTGGATATCAAAGAACTGTGGTTGAGCAAGAAGATGAATAAATATCAACGAGAGACAAATAAAATATAGTCTGAGACTTTGTGTTTCATACTATAGGAGGAAGGGCATGTTTCGTTATGCAAAGTTTAGTTGTTTCAGGTTAGAGGGAAGCATATTGTTATTGATTTTATCCAGAAGTTATATGTGGATAAAAGCGGTAGTTATGATGCTGAGTTGATAAAAGGTTGGAGTATATGGCTATGTAGAGTCACATACACACACCCTGTCTCTTTTTCTCTCACTTCCACTCACACACAACACACACCACATACACACTGTTTATTTCCACTTGAAAAGACTGTTTTTCAAAGAGAAAGCAATTAATAGATTTATAGCTTCCTCCTTGCCTGGAGAGTTTTTCTCTAGGGCTAGCACGTTTAAAGTATTAGGAGATTTGATGTCATTTGTTTTCACCTTTTCCCGGGAATTTTTTAGTTGCTTTAAGATCATGATAACAAGTCTCTAGAAACCACTAAAACCAATAAAATTTGGAGGCTATTCAATCGATAGTTAAAATTCTTCCTCTAAAGAAAACAAACCTGAGAAGTTTTGCTGGTCATCCAAAGTTCTAAAGAGCAAATAATTCATTATTAAACAAAAATCTTAAAAGAATAGAAAAAGTAGGAATCCATCTCTCATTATATGAGGTTAAATGATTTACTTTCACAAAAACACTAGAGGGAATAGTATGATAAGTGAAAATTGTAGGCCCCTTTTATTAATAAGTAGAGATACAAGATCTCAAAAATTATTCAACACAAACCAACACTTTATATAAAAGATGATACACTATGATAAAATTAGTTCTATGCCAGTAAAGCAAGGATAGTTTAATATTAGAAAATCTACAAAAGTCATTCACTATATTAACAGTGTAGTGTTATTACCTCAAAAGATGCAAAGCCATAGACCTAATAAACTTAGGACTTAGTATTCAAAGTGTAACAATAACAACAAAAACCAAAACCAAAATCCAATTACTTCCCCTCAAAAAAGAGAAAAATCTCACTTAACTCTTGGATCAAAGAGAAAGTTTTGAAAATTAAAAACTATGAAAAAAATAAAATTAAAATACTTTAAATCCAAACAATGATGTGACGAAAGCTCTATTTAGAGATAAATTAATAGCTCTAAATTGCTTTATTATCAATGAGTAAAAAATAAAATAAATATTGTGTTCAGTACAAGAAATCAGAAGGGGAATAACAAAACCTAATGGAGAAAGAATATAAATAATGGCTAAAATCAAAATGAAATAAACAGATACAGTTCTTATATTAATGAAAAAACACAAATCTAAGGATGTAAAAATCATTACACATTAACAAGTGAAAAATTACTTTTTAAACTTTTTTTGGCCCGTGGACCTGTATTTTACAATTTCCCGTATTTTATGGATACAAATTTTCACAGTAAGTTGACAAACATAATCAATTATTATGACCATTTATTAATCTCTTCCTATTATTTCTAAATATTTATTTTCCCACCTTGAATATTTATTTTAGTCCATTTAGGTAACAGTCACCCTGCTGCTCTTTATCCTCCCCAGCAGCACTCCCCGCCCTGGCCATCAGCAAGCCGTTTCTTGTATTTACTGTCCTTGTTTGTTAGTTCATTTAATTTCCTCTTCCCATATCAGGTCTCCATCTTTGAAGTCGGGCTTTGAAGCAGCATGGAAAAAGCATGTGCTGTGGGGTGAGGCTGACCTTGGCTCGAACTTTGGTTCTGCCAATCACTGCTGCCTCGGGCAAGTCACTTCATATCTTTGAGCCTCAGTTTCCTTGATAGTTTAGATGGAAATGCTAATACTTATCAATGAAACTTGTAATGGGATCCAAATGAAACACATGAAAGAATCTACCTTAGAGCATGAGTCACAGTAAATTGTGGTTAAAAACTAGTTTTTCTTCTCTTTACCTTTATCTGTCTTGGTTCTCTTTTTTCCTGCTACTTTGAGTCCTTAATTCGTACTTTTTCTCTACATGGCACAGGTATTTATCCTACTAGTCCTTCTCTTCTGACAGGCTTACATCATATCCCAACTATCTAGATGTGTCCTTTTCATCTGACTTTCCTACCCTGCACAGCTTCCCCTTTAAAATATCACGTAGATTTTCTCACTTTCCGAACTAGAACATGGATCAGTAGCCAGGATTAATACAATATGTAATCATGCCTGATTAGGCATTTTTAAACAAAAATGTATCCAGTCTTCAAAGTTTACTTGTTAAACTTAAAGACTGGAGTCCCTGAATGACAAATTACATCTGGGGAGGCAATGATCAGAGAAATAAAGAGGATGAGGTTTGCAGTCATGTATATTCTGATTTTAATACGAGCATCACCAAACCAACTCCTGCTACATTATCTCAATTATTTTATTTCTGTGATCCTTGGGTTATTCTTGTAGAAGGAACGAAATAACATTTATCTTTGGAGTTTTTGGGAGAGGTAAGTAAGTTAATGGATACTGAGCACTATTATAATTCCTGTAACAAAGACAAGGTCCCCCTTCCCCTTTAGATTTATAACAGAAGAGCCAAGTGAAGGTATTATTTATTCCTTCCTCACTCTTCTCACCAAGAGTTTATTTAGACCTACTATGTGCCAGGCCTTGTGATGAAGCTCTTAGAATTCAGTGGTGAGGGACCGGCCCTGTGGCCGAGTGGTTAAGTTTGTGCGCTCCACTTTAGTGGCCCGGGGTTTCCCTGATTCAGATCCTGGGTACAGACCTAGCACTGCTCATCAAGCCATGGTGAGGTGGCGTCCCACATAGCAGAGCCCGAAGGACCTACAACTAGAATATACAACTATGTACTGGGGGACTTTGGGGAGAAGAAGAAGAAAAAGAAAAGATTGGCAACAGATGTTAGCTCAGGGCCAATCTTAGAAAAAAAGGAAAGCCTTAGAGAGCAAGGAGACCCCCTGATGTAGGAACCAGGAGCCCGGGATCCAGTCCATGTCTTAAAAAACAAAAAGCAGTAATGAGTAACTTCTGTTTCAAGGGGCTTATGGTACAGTGGGGAGAAAGAGACAAGTAACTAGGCAATTACAATTTAATCATTCCTGAAGTATCTGTTGCCTGCCCATTCTATTTAAGCAACAATATTAATAGAAATATTATGCAAGCCAAATATATAATTTTAAGCTTTCTGTTAGCTGCATTGAAAAAGTAAAAAGAAAAAAATTTTAAATGTATTTGATTAAACATATTCTAAATCATTTAACATGTAATCAATATAAAAATTACATTTTTCTTTTAGTACTAAGTGTATTTTGCATTTACATATTGATCCTTACTAGCCACGTTTCAAGTGCCCAATAATCACATGTGGCCACTCACCATAATATTAGACAGCACAGTTCTAGACAATACCAAGATGTGTAAGATATGCCTCTGGCCTTCAACAAATTTACAATGTTGTAGGATAAAGTTAAGAGATCTACTCGAATAAGTACAATACCATATATGCGATGTGTTGTATCAATGGTAGAAGCCAGAACAATTTATTATGTGTATATGTCCACCTAAAATCAATAATCCCTGGGTGATAATAATAATAAACACTAATTCAGTATTACTCTATGCTAAGATCTAAGTATATGACATGTGATACTGTTATCCTAAGAGCTCTATGATATGTACTAATTTTACCGAAGAGGAAACTGAGGTCCATGAAGTCTAAGTAACTTGGCCAAGTCGCACAGCTAGTAAGTAGAACAGCCAAGATTTTAACTTAGTCTGATTCCAGAGTCAATGCGCTTAATTAATGAGATAGTTTGCCTTCAAAAATACTTACCCATATACACCAATTAGAAAATACTACCCAAGCACCTTACACTACTAACTAAAGCATGTAAGAGTTTAAATGTTCTCTTCAAAAATAGCTTGTAGGGGTGGGTCCTGTGCCCAAGTGGTTAGGTTTGCATGCTCCGCTTCGGCGGCCTGGGGTTTGGATCCTGGGCACAGCCCTACACACGGTTCATCAAACCGTGCTGTGGTCATGTCCCACATGGAAGAACTAGAGTGATCTGCAACTGGGATGTACAACTACGTAATGGGGCTTTGGGGAGGAAAAGAAAAGTGGAAAATTGGCAACAGATGTTAGCACTGGGCCCATCTTCCTCACCAAAAAAAGCATACTTCAAATCCCTAAGCTTCTCAGTGTTTGAGAGTTTAAAAAAAGAACAAAATGGCTTGTAAACTGTATCATACCATATGGTCTGGTGTCGGTAGCCAGTAGGATTGTGTTCAGTTGGGAGTAATAGAAACTCCACCCAAAGATTGGCTTTAAGCCAGTAATAGGATGATTTTTTAAAAAAGATTTTATTTTTCCTTTTTCTCCCCAAAGCCCCCCAGTACACAGTTGTATAGTTTTAGTTGTGAGTCCTTCTAGTTGTGGCATGTGGGATGCCACCTCAGCATGGCTTGATGAGCAGTGCCATGTCCACACTGAGGATGTGAACCAGTGAAACCCTGGGCCGCCCAAGCAGAATGAGCAAATTTAACCACTCAGCCACAGGGCTGGCCCCATGGATGATTTTTTAATATAACAAAAAGTCCAAATGTCAGCAGACAAGAGCTGATATGGTGGCTTAAAGAGGCCAAGTGGAACCCAGACTCCTTGTGTAGCTCTTCTTAACCTCAGTTTGTGGTATCTATCCTTGTGCTCTGAAGGTGACTCTTGAATCTCAAAGCATCTTCTGTGTCCTACACAGGCAGAGACAGAACAGCAGAGGGAAACGCTCACAAGAACTAGGCCCAGAGACCTGCCTCAGTCAACAGCTTTCCCTCAAGTTCTACAGTATGAATTCTCCTTGTATCTCTGCCTGGAAATCTGTCACAATGGATAATTCTAGCTGCAAGGGAAGCAAGGAAATGTGTTTTTTTTCACTAGGCACACTGCTTCCTTATCCAAGCGGGGAGGAAGGACAGAAAGGATATTGCAGAAGGCAGTTAGTAATTCTCTGTGCAACGGTTCTGTATTCAGCAACTTGTGTTCTTAAATTTTGCCACCCACTTCTGAGAGTGTATGGTTATTGGTACCAGTTGCTTTTTTACTTATGTTTTATTGTGATCCATAGTAACATATCTTATTTTGCCACAGTTTGTATTTTATTTTCAAAGAATGATGCCACTGATTTAATTAACTGAGAGGGTGTGAATGAGAGAAAATCCAGGTCTTAAACATTCATCACCCTGAGTGTGCTTGGATTATCCTATTAGCGGATAAAAACTAGGGTGGCGGAAAGGAAAATCTCTTGCACTTGAGAAGTTAACACTTAATTGAAGAATTGGCCTGAAACTTTTGCACAAAAGAAACAGTAATAATTTTTAGAGCCACACATGGAATGGTTTATCAGTCACTTATTTCCCATTTTCCATAATGAGATCACTTTTCCTGAGATTGTACTTCTGGTCCACCTGCTTTTAATACTGCGACAACCCATTTTTCTCCAGGCTTTGTATCTCCCTGCCCACACAGGCATGCGTGTGGCGATGAGAGTCACTGCAGTGTCATGGAACTAGCCGTGTTTCATGACTCAATCTCCAGGAAGAGTTGTAGGTGGTGGATTAAAGAAGCTGGTCCTTACAGCCAGCTGTAGAAATCTGCTGCAGGTGCAACTTTCAGAGCTGTATTAGTGACTGGGACTCCCATTTTAACTTTCCACTTCATCAAAGAGAGCAAGGTATTTAAAACATTATTTAATTCAGGTTTAAGACTATTATGTGAATAGCTAGTAATCAATATGTATCAAATAATCATTGACAAGTAGTGATCTAATTTGGAAAGCCTTGCTTTCCATTATTTTTTTTTTTAAATGTGTATACATTGTTATAGGATGATAGAGTAAAAGTAGAAAGTAAAATTTCTTGTTAGTTGTGTCTTGTCAGCGTATTTAGTGAACATGAGCTAATTGCTTCCTTCCCTAAGACCAATCCCAACGGAACACAAGGACATGTCAGAAGCCTATGAGATAAGGAGGAAAACAGGGAGGAAGTGCTGAGGAGAGAGTGTGCTCCTTACCGTGGTATGTGTGTGGAGGGGGTGAGAGTAGGGGCGGCCCAGAGAATGAGGAGGCTACAGCTGGTAAGGGGAGGGTAGCTGAGGACAAAAGGAGTTTGAGTTCTGCTTTTGACTGTCCCCTGTGCCCACCACTACCTCCATTCTCATGTTGCCCTAGACAATGAAAATGCTTACCCCTCGCCTCAGGCATCATGGCTGACGGTGGATCATCTGATAAAGGAATCCTCGGGTAAAGTCTGGCCAGTGACACAGGCCCTGCTAGGGAGAGGAGTTGAAGAAGACAGTGGGAACTGACTAGGCCAGAGAGTAAACTGTCGCCCCTCTCTCCATCCAGCTACCAGCAGCGCTGCATCCCAGTTAAAAGGGTCCTCTGCTAGTGCTACTTCTCCCTGGAGAGATTGGGAGAGGCTGGGGGTAAAGCCCAGGCCCGAGTGCTGGTGGCGAGGAGAATTGATGGCTGTGGTTTCCTGGAACCTGGGGCTCTCCAACCCGGTCCTGTCCTTCAGCCCATCTGGGTGGTCATAGCCTTGGTCTGTTATCTTTCCCTAATACGCACCGCTGGACAGAGTAGCCGCATACCAGGGGAATATGAGTTGACCGTTCAAAATAAAGAGATGTCTAGGGAGTGTATTTTTATTTCAAAATAAAAACATCTTAACCTTTTACAGATGTCAACAGAAACAGGTGTTTTCAAATATATGGAATTTAAAACAAGCATAATAAGTGCTCAAGAGCTCTGGGAAGATAATATGAAAAAAGAATAGACAGAATTAAGAAAATCAAGTGGAATTATTAGATGTGAAATATATTAGATGTGAAATATATTAGATGTGAAATAAAGAACACAATAGTTTGTTGGGGTTTTTTTTAATGGAATGGATGTAGACAAAAAAAGAAATAAGAAAGCTGGAAGATAAGATTGAGCAATTCTCCCAGAAGAAATGTTAACAAATATGAAGCCTATATAGAGAAAAATCAATATTCATACAAGAGAGATCACAAAAAGGAAAAAAAGTGGAGAAGATAAAATATTTTTTAAAATTATGAAGAGGAATTTCTTACAACTAAAAAAAAATAAAAGACCTCATATTAGGAGGATGCAGTATGCACTAAAAGGAAATATAAAGAAAAGCCATATCTACATACAGTGAATATTAAGAATATTTAAAAATTCTAAAATTTTCTGTGCAGAAAGAACAGATCCCAGATAACGGAAAAAAATAGATGCAAGAAAACAATGGAGTAGTACTTTCAACGTATTGAAGGAAAGAACTTTCAATCTAGACCCTATATCTGGCCAAATTGTCATTTGAAAGTGAGGGCATTGTAAAAAGCTTAAGTGTACAAGGACAGGAAGCTTTCTCTCACAAAAATCTCCATTTAAAACTCTTTTGGAGAAAGTATGGAATAAAATGGAGAAAAACATCCCAGAGATGCTGTGAGAAATATGTTAATTAGAAAGTGATTAAATATCTAAAGTTAATAATTAAAACAATAAATAGTTAAGACCAAAAGAAAAGAAAAAGTAAAATCGTAAAAACCCAGAAACAAAATTCTGGACAACCATCAAGATGAGGAGTGTTGGGATGTGAGAGACCAAAGATCATAAGAGAATATTCTTGTATTTTTAAAGAGGAGATTTAGATTTTTAATACAAAGAAAGCAGTAAGAAAAGTTTAAAAGGAAATTGAGACAAACTAAAGTATAAACTAAGATTGGTGAGGCCAACCTAAATATATCAAAAATCAAAATCCATGATAATAAACTAAACTTGCCAGTTACAAGACAGGGATCACCAAGTGGGAAAATGAATGCAGCTCTAATGACGGTGTCAGGTTGCCTTCTGGCCCATCTTAACAAACAAAGTCCAAATCTCAGTGGCTCAATATAATAAAAATTTACTTCCCACTCGCATTAAAATCCAAAGTAGGTCTTTAGAGAGTTGGAGAGTGGGATGAGGAGAAAGGAGAAGCAGGGGCAGGAGGGCAGCCGTGCTCCTCGCAGCTAGTCTGGGCTCGGGTCCCACTCAACTGGTGGAATTCTCCACGGACTCTTCTGGATCCAGTGAACAGGCAAGAGAAGACAGAGAGCATGCAGCATACCAGGGGAGATTTTAGGAGAGTTTTAGTGGTTTACATCCTCTCACTCCATTGTCCTGAATTCATTTTTGCAGCCCTCTAACTTCAGGAGACTGAAATTTGGCCAATTTTTATGCTAAGGAGTAAAAGAAAATGTATTTGAACAAACTGTGTTCTCCCTGCCTGATCTGCTCTTCTGCTCCTCAAATATGAGTTTCTCTCTTCCTTCCACATAGAGAATAGCCTTTACCCCAAAAGAGAATCGCAGGTTCCTTCCAGTCACTGCATCTGGCACAAAGACAGGTCATCTAGATGATGAACAGTTCTCTACCTCAGATCCATGTGCAGCTCTCTTTGGTCTGAAAGTTATGAACTAAAGGGACAGGTTATCTGCTGCCACCCAAAAACCTACTTAATGTATGTTGGAGGAGCATGGGCAGGTCACAACAAAATTCTTATTTGGCAAATGGGAAACTTGTCAAACAAACTATGCTGAAAAAGCAGATATGGCTATATTAATATCAGACAAAAGTCTTCAAGACAAAAAGCACCATGAGGGATAGAGATGGTTACTACATCAGCTTTGCATCTAATATAATAGTCTCAAAATATGTAATCATTAGTGGATTAAATTAGAGGAAGTAACTGCAAATCCACTTTCATAGTGGAATATTTCAGATACCTCTCAATTATTGATAGACTAAGCAGATAAAACATTAACAAGGATATAGAAAATCTCAAAAAACTATACAGTAAGAAGCTTGACCTAATGGACATATATCAAAATCTACAGGAATGAGAGAATAGAAATCTTTCTCAAGCACAGCTGGAAATTAAAAAAAAAAATTATATACTAGGACATAAAATAAGCCTCGACAAATGTCAATGAATATATAATTGCAGACTACTTTCTCTGACTACAGAGGCACTTAAGGTAGAATTTAATGACTGGATAAATTTAAAATCGTTGTACATTTAGAAATTTAGAAAGACACTTGTAAATAACACACAGATTAAATATGAAATCATTCTAGAACCTGGCAAATAGCTAGAACCGAATAATAATGAAAACACTCCACAACAAAATTGTGGGGTGCAGCAAAAGCAGTACAACGAAGAAAACTTATTGGTTTAAATTAAGAGAGAAAAAGGTGAAAAGAATCCAATTTAAGAAATCATCAGAAAAAAACAATAAAACCAAATAGAGTAAGTAAGCCAGGTATGCTCGTTCTAATCCAGCTCTGTATGGTTTAGACTATTAAAGTGTGACAAAGCCAGGCAATGCCTTTCACAAGGCATTAAAGTGTAGCTAATTAGCAAGTTATAGCTGAATCATTAACTTTGTGAAGTGCAAGGTCAGCCAGTCCTCTATAGAATTTCAGGAGAAAAACCCTAAAGGGAAAGTTTTCTTTTGTTAATGCTGCCATGTGGAAATCAACTACATACTACAAAAACCTAAGAGAAAGGGGATTTTTCCACCAAATTTTCCTTGGACAGCCAAAGAAAAGCATAATCTGAAAATGACCCTTATAAAATTCAACCAATGCAGAAGTTAACAAAAATGAATTCTGGTATAATGTGACTGTTTTCTGTGTTAATTCTCTCACTTCACCTTCACAAGTGTTGAGAAAGCAAAGGAAGCATGGACATACCAGATAAATTCTAGTATTTCATCAAGTCGACTCACTTAAAATTAAGTAGAAATACCCATATTTGGTTTAAATTCTGACTCAGAGTGATCAAGGATTCAAGAGACAGTGGGAACAACATAGCCCACTCTCAGACAGGCTTAGAGTCTGATCGAAGCCCTGCCATTTCTCAGACAGGTAACGTTATGCAAATCCTATAATCTTTCTTAGGCTCCACTCTCTCTCCTAGAAAGTGGATACATGTATAACCTGAGTCATAGTATTCTTGTGCATATTAAGTCAACTAATGTTTATTAAATCTCTTCTATGTTGCAGATAGGACAGCATAGAATAATATATTGAATATTTTTGGCACATGGTGTTTTATTGATAGAAATTATGAAATGATCATGCTGTTATGTTCTAATAATGCTCTGCCATTTTAATGAAAGAATATAAAACCATGTTTCGAGAAGAAACACAGTTCTAAATTATTCCAACTATTTGTGAATCCATTAAAATATCAAGATCAATGAATTAGATTGTTATGCCAATCGTCTAATAGAAACCTAAATGACATATGTAACTTAAAATATAAAATCCCAGCCCTGTTTTTATGTTTAATTAGCATTATATGGTTATTTCATAAGACACATGAAGGAATATAAATATTTCCATATGTTTACCTAAATAATTTTAGCACATTAATACACCCAATTAGGAAATGTGTTGTTATCTTGAACTGGTCTCAAATTTTCCTCAAACAATTTCCAGTGACTGTGATTTTAGACACTTAGAAGCACATTGTTGGAAAATAGTGCTTTGCATTAGGATTGAGGTAATAAAAAAGAACTGCCAGTTTTGGGGGAGTTATTTCCTTCCTTTTGATAGAGGAATTGCAAAGGAAATTAAAATCCAGGTTTAATTGTATAAAAAGTCATATGGTTATATTATACAATGTTTATCCCATATAATCAGATAAATTTTAAACTTGTATTGCACATACATAATATTTACCAAGCCAACTGTATCATTTATGGATTTTGTTCTGCTGCATATAACAGGAAAAGTAAAAACCAACAGAACACAGCGGCTTAAACAAAATAGAAGTTCTTTCTTCATTAAAAACAATCCAGATCTAGGCAGTAGAAGCATATCCACAGTGTCATTAGGGCCCCAGATTTTCTTTTTCTCCTCTGTGATCCTTGTATATGGCTTTTCAAGGTCACTGCGTGGTCCAAGATGCATACCAAAGCTTGAGGTATCACATTTATGGCAGCCAAAAATGAAAATGAAAAACGAAAAAGCAAAATGGGGATTTCCTGGAAATATTACACAGTGCTTCAATTCCATTGAACACAATTAAATCATTTGGCCACACAAAGCTGTAAGGGAGTCTTATTCAAGGCATCGACGCACTCAACTAAAACCGAGTTCTGGTAGTAAAGTTTCTTGGAGGTAGGTAGACCTTCCTACCACTATTTGGTATGATTTCAGTTTTTGCAGTGCTATAGAAAAATTTAAAAAACCTCTATGCTGGAATTGGTGCTGGAAAATACACTGCAAAAAGTTACAGATGGGTGCACTTTAAGGCCGTTTGATTGGTTGGGAGGTAATAAGAAAATTTCTCTCTGATAATTTCTGTTCCTGCCCATGTGGAGTTGCCCATTTAAAATACACGATGATCCATTTTAGTTAAAACTAGTCCACTCACTTGTGGGATTTCTCTTTCCAGCCACAGTAGTTTCTTTTGCCTTCATGTTAAAAGGTGAATGATTCATTAAAAGTTTGATTTTGTCAGACAGTTAGCAGAGAGGGAAAAAAAGGGTAGAGAAATTGAGCATATTTACAAAGGAGTTTTTGTAGTGAGTGCTTGTAGTGATGGACCGTAGAATCTAATCCGGACTAGGAGGAGAATGAATGCAGAAGGGGCCAGTTTGGTAATGAGAGAATCACATGGTAAAGAAATTGGTCCTCAGTGAAGTTGAAGAATGATTGTAATGAGTGTATTTTTGCAAGTGAGATAGAAAAATAAAAGAGGGTCATTGTAAAGCAAAATGGTTGAGATGGAAATTTTGTAGTTGATATAGTTTCAAGAGGAGAAGCATCTAGCATATGTCAGTGGTGATTTGTTAAGATGGAGATGGCAGTAAATGTCATTTAAAATGAGCTCAAAGAATGCATGACAAGGGGTTGGATATGTCTTCTTCCTGGATTTTAAACTCAATTACAATGTTGACAGAAGTAGGCTGGCCCCGTGGCCAAGTGATTAAATTCGCATGCTCTGCTTCGGTGGCCCAGGGTTTCCCTGGTTCAGATCCTGGATGTGGACCTAGCACCACTCATCAGGCCAAGCTGAGGTGGCGTCCCACCTAGCAGAACTAGAAGGACCTGCAACTAGAATATACAACTATGTACTGGCAGAGCTTTAGGGAGAAGAAGAAGAAGAAGAAGAAAAAAGATTGGCAACAGATGTTAGCTCAGGTGCCAATATTTAAGGAAAAAATACCTTGAAAGAAGTATAGAGAAGTAGAAAACAAAATGGTGGGTCAGGAATAAAAGTCTGTAATGAATAGGGGATTGGGTAGAAATGATCTGGTTGAAAGAGCAAGAGAGGAAGAGCCCTGTGCTTGAGGGGGCTGCAAAGGCTCAGCTGGAGCAAAGCAGCTGGAGGAGATTTGCAGGGAAGATGCTGAGAACATAGGGGAGCTTGCTGATCACACAACAGTCATTCAGAGATGCACTGAGTTTGGAGCAGGCGGGTGGGAGCAAAGGGGGTATACTTCTCTAGGCATCCATCTACATTGGTCTTAAGACACTAACATCTGTAGTTTCTAGAAGAGCAATACCACACAGGGAGAGAGAGACAAACTTATTACATTGTCCCCAGACACCATTTATACTTACATGCCCACTAGTTCTACAACACACAGGGGAAGGGTTTAGGAGAGAAGGAAGTGTTGATGGAACAGGCCAACTAGAGGAATATTGCGAGCAAATGAGGACGAGAATGTAGGTAATAACGGGTGATTACAGTAGCAGTGATGAAGTTAATAATAGAATTAATTATCCACAGGAGATGGGCAATCTGTGTTAGATTCTAGCCCTGTGGTATCAAATGATTCATTCTATGCACTGGCAGATTCTGGATTAAGCTTCTCTCAAGGACATTCTCTTCACTTATTTTACTATTGAAAGATTTTTAAAAATATTTCTTATATTTTCCCTTTCTGCTCTAATCTTATCATGGCAAAGCAGTTAAGATTTCAGGTTTTACTGCCAGAAAAGTCTGGACTTGAAGAGTAATTTTTCTACTTGTGGGCTGTGTGACTAGGGCACATTGCTGTCTAAGCCTAAATCCTCTCAAAATGGGGACAATATCAAATGCTGTACCTCATAAATTAATCCTGAGGATCAAATGGGATTGTTCATATAAAATGCCTAGCACAGAAAGTGGTACATAGTAATTCTTAATTAACGTTCACCTTTTGTTTTTGAGGAAGATTAGCCCTGAGCTAATATCTGCTGCCAATCCTCCTCTTTTTGCTGTGGAAGACTGGCCCTGAGCTAATATCCATGGTGCCCGCTTTATATGTGGGATGCCTACCACAGCATAGCTTGCCAAGCGGTGCCATGTCCACACCCAGGACCTGGGCTGGTGAACCCTGGGCCGTCAAAGCGGGACGTGCGTACTTAACCACTGCGCCACCAGGCCGGCCCACTAACGTTTGCTTTTATTAGCTATTACCATTCACGCCTAAGCCCTTCCACTTTGATACCATAGCCGGTTGGTTGGTTTCTCTACTTCCACACCCGCTTCCCTCCCCAACATCCCTCTCAGATTACTTTTCCTATATTTCGCTTTCATCTTCTCATTCTTTTGCTTCAGTCCCTGGAATAACTTACTGATACCTTCCTGCCTGAAATCTAGAATTCTGATCTGTGTTCTTAGGAGATTCATCTCAGTGTGCTGGAAATAGTAAATGATTCAGAGCCGAGAAGAGCTGGATTCCAAATCAGGTTTGGCTGCTTCCTTGTGGTGGTGACTTTGCATTCCTAACATTTATAAGCATAAATTTCCTCACCTACAAGATTGAGAAAACAATGCATTTCTTACCGGCTGTTGTGATGTTTCAATAACATAAAGTGCTTGGCACACAGTACGCGGTCAAGTCCACTCCATTCCCATAACCTGGCTCTGCTTTATTCAAACTCAACATGGAATGGATTTAGATCTTCCCTAGACACCTTTATGCGAGCATGATTAGGTTATCAC
The DNA here is from genome assembly GCF_041296265.1 of Equus caballus. NCBI lineage: Eukaryota > Metazoa > Chordata > Mammalia > Perissodactyla > Equidae > Equus > Equus caballus. The sequence goes on along the minus strand of NC_091685.1, from coordinate 117,950,547 downwards.
ATTGTACTGCAAGAGTCTGTGTATCTCTCTTATTGGCTGAAAGTTACTCAAATGAAGGAACTGTATTTTTTATCCCATTTTTTAGAACCCCTGTGCCTACCCTAGTGCCTGCCTATCAAGAATAGTAAGTACAAAAATATCTGTTGAATGAATTAACAACTTTTGCTTGCTAAAATCACCAAGAAGTTTTAATTTAACATTCTCATTTTACTGAAATTAACACATACAGCAGTCAGCATCAAACTGATTAAATTTAGCTTAAATATTTTTGAATAAATTCTCAAAGTTAAAAACTATTTTAAGCACAGCTGCAGTCATTCTTACAGAAGATAAAGGAAAGGAGAAGAGATAAAGAGATAATTTGCACATAATTGTGTATCTAGAACTGCCACACCTAGTGAATGGCTTTAATTTAGATATAATAAAAGTTGATTACCCTCATAATCAAATATTTACAATTTACGTACTATTTACACAATCCAATGTTTATGATTTACCCTCGTTTTCTGAATATTAGTGAATTTGGCCCGGCCCATAGTGAAGTGACACTTTAATTACAAGGTCCTTGCTGGGGGTGTTCAGGAGGAGATGGTCCTGTTTTTGACAGGAGGTTCAGCTGGATGCTCCGTGCCAGGAACGATATGAACCAGGAACTCTCTTGCACTGATCTAGAGACAAAATGGAGAATACAACTCATTTAGGCAATAGTGTAAATCTCTATCTTCACTGTGGTTAGGGAAAATCTCTAAAAAATAGTATTACCTGAGAAAAACCTTTCTCTTCCTTTCTGAGTATCATGGCTGTACTACCTCTGAATATTAACATTTATTTTAGGGAGATGTATATGTTTGTGTATGTTTTCTTACACTGTTGGAAACACCCCAGATCCACAAATTTGGGTTGTCAATACCCCACCTGGCCTTTTCTGCTTCTGTCGAGTATTAACGATCATCCTAGTGAGAGCTGACACCATCTCTGTCAGCATGACTTAGTTGTTTTCTCTGGGCGGAGGGAAGGGTGTATAGAGATGGGACTTTACCCAGGAAAAGATAAAGCTAAATCAATAAATAATTTGGCTTCAAGAAAGTCCTACAAATCAGTTTATCAGAGATAAGTCTGCTCGCCTGAGTAAAGAGATAATTTCTCAAACAACAGTTTACTTACAACTTCAAAGCTGTCTCCTCCCTGTGTCCAACAGTCCAAACTGTCACATCATGGACACTGCCCCAGCTCAATCGCTTCCTTGCCTTGAAAGATCTGCCTGAAACCATTGGGACCTAGACCCCAAACCTGCCAAATTTCTTCCTTCTGAGGTGCTACTAAGACTGTCTTCCTTACTACAGTGAGTTGGAATAAACTCAGTTTGCCTTTATTAACAGGGTGTCTGATGATGCTCTCAGGAATTCGACATCAGCCCTTTCTTGCCGAAGCCCCAGCTAATGCTGTTTTACTTTCACTTAATCCTATGTATTGCCCTAATCAGGAAAAAGAGACAAGGTCCAAGGTAGTTACATTAGTGTGGGTATTGGTAGTTATTTTCCTAAAGTGACAGGGAGATTTATTCTCTGAATATCTAGTTCAGGAAGATCTCTCCTCGAGCAGTGGAGCAGGGTGAACTCAAGACGGGGAACAAGGCTATCAACTGGCTCGTGTCCACAAGTGGAGACATCATGCTGGGGTTAGCCTTTTCCTTGGACTCTGCCAGCTCGGTTGTATTTAGAATACCGTTTTAAGTGGATTCTCCTACTGTGTTATTCTCTCCAGTTGTGTCTGTCCCCTCAGGTCACCGCCACACACTGACTTTGTGGTGTTGTGGGGAATTCAAGGGATAGGTAGGAAAGGGTAGTGTTGTCTCCCCTCCATAGTCTCTGCTGAGCCAAGGCAACAATACCATCATGGCTCCAAGGGAGCTGGCCAGCAAGTGGTGCCAGGAGTGCGGTGGTCAGAGGTCCAGGGAAGAGCTAAGTGGTGGGAGAAGCAGCTGTGGCAGCATGGATGGCTCTGAAAAGGATGACAGATGACTCCCTCCCCTTTCTCAAACATAGTAGGAAAAGTATTTTCACCGAAGGAGGAATAGAAATTTAGATTACATTTACAAAGAGATAATTACAGCAATTTGTTTGAAGTTTCTCGTGCCTTTTGTCTAGGAACGAAGAAACAGGGAGTTGCTGCAATCTTGCTCTTAACCTCTGTCTCCCCATGGGTCTGTTGGTGCCTGGAGGAGACACAGCGGTCACTCCTAAAGCAAAGATGAAGGAAGGAGGTAGACGATCAGGGACAGGATGTTGTGGAGTTGTAACTACTAATGAGAGTTCATTAATCAATTCCTCAGCCAAGGGCACATAGGCAGCTGCTATTTTGATCAAATAATTATTTATCCTGACAAGGGTAGAGCGTGTGGGAAACATCTCAGCAGCAGAAATGATTTTCTTTTCTTCATTTTAGAGCAAGATGATGAATTATCCCAGAGAGTTGTTCTAATTTTCTTCTAGAATTATATGAATATATAAAAATAAGGTGTGAAATGAAGTATTATAGAGTAGATTGAGTATTAATGCAGCTCTACCTAACCAAAATAATATTGATTTTTTTTTGTAATCCATTGGTTAGTGAATGGATTGTATGATGCTGTATGATAATCCTTGTTTCAGCAGCCATCTTACTATTGATCTCCTACATAGTGTCTTTTGTGACTGACCAAGGTTGGAAATACTGGTGACCTAAGGAAAAGTTGTATTTCCCCTTGTTTTTCAGTTACAAGGTTAACTATATATTTCAAACGAGATGGCTGTTAATGATACTATGAGGAGAGTGACAGTCAGCGAATGAAGGAATGTAAGTTCCTGCCCTCACTTACCAACAAATTCCCAGGATCTTGGAAAAATCATTTAACCACTGTAAACAACAATTCCCATTTTTGTAACGCTTGGGAGTCTGATATAGATCAGAGGTTGGCAATTTTTTTTATAAATAGTAATTAATGTTTGGGTTTTGTAGGCAATTTGGTCTCTCTCGCAAATTCTCAACTTTGCCGTTGTAGTGCAAAGGCAATCATAAACAAAATGTATGAATGAGCATGGCTAGATTCCAATAAAACTTTATTTATGGACATTGAAATTTGAATTTCATATAATTTTCGTATGTCATGAACTATTATTTTCTTTTGATTTTTTTCCAACCATTTAAAAATGTAAGAACTATTCCTAGCTCGTGGGCTGTACAAAAACAGGTTATAGGCTGGATTTGACCCAGGGGCCATGGTTTACTGACCTCTTAAGAACAAAATTCCCTTTGGCTTCCTTGGGGCTGGAATGGAAAAGGAGCAGACCAATGCTGAGGTGAAGAATTACCAGGAGAACAAAGAAGGTTTTAGAAAAGTTGCAGAAGACAGACTTGATGAGGCCATGGTATTGGAAGGATGCAACAAGCAACTAGCTGAGGGGAGGGATGACACGGAGAAAAGGAAGCACTCGAAAGAGTAGACTTGTCTGGCTAATGATCAGAATATCTAAGAAAATATGCAGCTTGAATTGAAACAGGAGTAAAACTAGAAAAAAAATTTAGGGATATGTAGAGATGACAATAGATACAATATTATGTTTGTATGGACACCTTTGCATGTGTTAGCAGTCATTAATACACAGAGCTACACAGAAAATATTATGAATGAGTACAGTGAAGATCAGACATGCCTAATGTGTGCAAGAGAAGAAGAAGAAGGACATGAACATAGGAAGAGTAGGAATAAAAGCATTTTAAGTGAGCTTATAAATGAGTTGCTTTATTGTACTGCAATTTGATTTGCTTGAGAAATAAGCTGTGTAGCGATAAAGAAGTATGGCAAGGGTGGGTTGGTATATTGCATACTGATTTGTGCATATGTCAACAAGAGACAAGAAAAAATATTATTTAAATGGATAACAGACATTGATTTCATCTCCTGCTTATAAAGAAGTTGATTCCTGTTATCACTGTCTGGGCAATGTGATAGGTAATGTTTTCAATAGACGATGAATTTTTTTTTTTATACAGTTTTTTTTTTTTTAAAGATTTTATTTTTTCCTTTTTCTCCCCAAAGCCCCCCGGTACATAGTTGTGTATTCTTCGTTGTGGGTTCCTGTAGCTGTGGCATGTGGGATCCTGCCTCAGCGTGGTCTGACGAGCAGTGCCATGTCCGCGCCCGGGATTCAAACCGACGAAACACTGGGCCGCCTGCAGCGGAGCGCGCGAACTTAACCACTCGGCCACGGGGCGAGCCCCTAGACGATGAATTTTTTAATAAACTTACTGACATGGCTTGGGTCTCTGACTTGCCTTATTCTTCCTGGCCCATACTTTCAAGGACTTCAACCTGATCAGCAGAGATACAGATATTTATTTATTTTTCTGCCTAGTAGCAATTAGACAAGGACACTCCACAGAGATGTCTTGCTTTGGCCACATATGAAGATAAACTACATCACAAAGGAGTGGAATAGTTCCTAATTCAGTAAAACTGTATTCTATGACATTATATTAAGGATGAAGAAAATGTAGACACACTGGAAAGATTTTACAAACATATTTCATAAATAAAAGTAATAAAGAACACTGGAGTGTGTACCCTGAAGGGAGTTGTTACAAGTAATAAATAGGATTTACGTTAGTGCTGATTCAATGAAGATAGAGTAGCGATCTTTCTAACAGTCATAAACATTAATTCAACTCCCTCTTTGTTCATCAACTGTTCTCATATGTATAATAAGAATTCATAAAATATCATTAAGAAAAAATAAATTTTTACAACTTCACAGGGAAAAATTGCTGACAATAGGTTTGACTTAATGTAGGAATTCTTTTAATGGACTTGAAAGTATTCATCAAGAAGAAAAGTCATCAACTAGACAATAACAGGTACTGTATTAAATGCGTTTATTTTCCCATTTTAGAACTCTGCTAATAAGATTTAGTGGTATGATATATTGGGTCTTTTAGCTCTTATTCTTATCAGCCTCAACTGGATTTAAAATGTGTGGGAGCTGAATTATGGGGATGTTTACCCAGGCACGCCTTATTCTTTAGCACCCACTGAGTGAAGGGGCACCTCTCAAGTTGTTGCGACATTAATGCTCTCGGAATGCTCTTACTATGTTAAGTCACGGTGTATATTGAAATCATGAAGTTCTCTGCCTGTGGTTTGTGTTGCAACAATGAGACTGCCTCTAGAACTTTTGCTTCTCTGTATCATGTTATTTATATCTGGCCAATAGACAAGAAGTTGTGTTTTTCCTCTAAGTTTTTCCTCTTCCATTCTATTGGGAACCTCTATTCCAGGTATTGATCATTCTTGTGATATTTGATGAAAAATATTTCACTTTATAGGGGAATGATTCATAACATCCCAGTCCTTAAAACATCTATCAAGTGCAAACAGATGTGAAAATGCAGCCTCTTCGTTTTACATAAGGCTGAGTTAGTCTATAATGTTTCTTATAATATCTCTATCCCATTTTATTATTAGCGTTATGCCATCCACTTGAAACTAGTTGGAATATGTGATCTCCACCTCTATTTTCTGAAAAAGCTTGCATTAGACATTATTTCTTCCTTAAATGATTTATTGATTTTAGCAATGGAACCTTATAGGCTAGTGTTTTCTTTGTGGGAAGCTTTTGGAAATGGATTCAATTACTTTGATAGATGTAGAGCTATTCTGATTTTGTATTTCTTCTTTTGCCAGGTTTGGTAAATTACGTTTGTCAAGGTACTTTTCCTTTGCACCTAAATCATCAAATTTATTGGCAAAAAAGTTGGTTTTAATATTCTCTTATCATCTTAATTTTTAGTAACTCTGTGATGATATCTCTTCTTTAATTCCTATATAGGTAATTTGTTTTTCTTTACTTTTTATTTCTTCATCAGTCCTTGGAGGAGACCATCAGTTTTGTTAATCATTTCAAGAAACCATTTGTGGCTTTGTTAATTTATTCTGTTGGTTGATTTTCCTTTTTTCTTTTTTTCTTTTTGAGGAAGATTAGCCCTGAGCTAACTACTGCCAATCCTTCTCTTTTTGCTGAGGAAGACTGGCCCTGAGCTAACATCCATGCCCATCTTCCTCTACTTTATATGTGGGATGCCTACCACAGCATGGCGTGCCATGCGGTGCCATGTCCACACCCGGGATCCGAACTGGTGAACCCCCGGCCACTGAGAAGTGGAAAGTGCAAACTTAATGGCTGCGCCACCAGGCCAGCCCCTGATTTTCTATTTCTATAGCTTCTTAGGGTAAAAATGTATTCCGTTAATTTTTTAAACATTTTTATTGAGGTAAAATTCCTATAACATAAAATGAACCATTTTGAGGTGGACAATTCAGTGGCATTTCGTACATTATCAATGTTATGTGACCATCACATCTATCAAGTTGAAAAACAGTTTCTTCACTCCAAAAGAGCAGTCACTCCTCATTTTTCCCTTCTCCCCAAGGCCCTAGCAACCACCAGTCTGCTTTCTATCTCTATAGATTTACCTATTCTGGATAGTTCATGTAAATAAAATTGTATAATATATGCATCTTTTTTGTGTCTGTCTTCTTTCACTTAGCATAATGTTTTGGAGGTTCAGCCACATTTTAGCACATACTAGAATTTCATTCCTTTTTGTGGCTGAATAATATTCCATTGTATGCATAAACCACATTTTATTTATCCATTCATCAGTTGATGGACTTTGGGGATGTTTCCACATTTTAATGATTATGAATAATCCTGCTGTGGATATTCATGTACAAGTATGCGTTTGAGTATCTTTTTTCAGTTCTTTGGGGTACTAGCCTAGGAGTAGAATTGCTGGGTCATATAGCAATTCAAGGTTTACCTTTTTGAGGAACCACCGAACTTTTCTACAATGGCCACACCATTTGCATTCCTGCCAACAAAATATGAGGATTTCAATTTTTCCACATCTTCACCAACACTTATTTTCTGTTTTTTGGAGTAATAGCCATTCTGATAAGTGTGAAGTGGTATCTCATTGTGGTTTTGATTTGCGTTTCCCTAAGGACTAATGATGTTGGCCATCTTTTCATGTGTTGTATAGGCATTTGTGTATCTTCTTGGGAGGAATGTCTATTTAGATTCTTTGTCCATTTTTATACTGGGCTGTTTGTCTTTTTGGTGAGTTGTAAGAGTTTTTTCTTCTGGATTCTAGGTTCTCGATCCTTAACAGATATGTGATTTGCAAATATTTTCTTCCACTTGGTAGGTTATCTTTTCATTTTATTGATAGTGTCCTTTGATGCCCAAATTTTCTATTTTTGGAGAAGTACAATTTATCTATATTGTTTCTTGTTTTTGGTGTCATATTCAAGACTCTATTGCCAGATCCAAGACCATGAAGATTTACCCCTGTGTTATCTTTTGAGAGTTTTATAGTTTTAGCTCTTATATTTAGGCAATTGATCAATTTTTGGTTAATTTCTGTATATGCTGTGAGATAGGGGTCCAACTTCATTCTTTTGCATGTGGATATCCAGTTGACCCAGCACCACTTGTTGAAGAGACTATTTTCCCATTCACACCCTTGTCAAAAATCAATTTGCCATAGTTGTGTGACTTAATTTCTGGACTCTCAATTCTATTCTACTTGTCTGTGTCGATCCTTATGCCAGTACCACACTGTTTTGATCACTGTAGCTTTGCACTAAGTTTTGAAATCAGAAGTGTGAGCCCTCCAACTTTGTTCTTCTTTTCCAAGGTGTTTTTGACTATTCAAAGCCCCTTGCAATTCTACAGGAGTTTGAGGATCAGCTTTGCTCTTTCTGCAACAACAAAAAAGGGCGATTAGAATTTTAAGAGGGGTAACATTGAATCTGTAGGTTGTTTGGGAAATATTACCATCTTAACAATATCAAGTCTTAGAATACCACGAACACAGGAAGTCTGTCTATTTCTTTAGGTCATCTTCAATTTCAGTAACATTTTATAGTCTTCAGTATGCAATTCTTGTGCTTGCTTGGTTAAATTTATTCCTAGGTATTTTATTCTCTTTGAAGCTATTGTAAATGGAATTGTTTTCTTAATTTCCTTTTGGATTGTTCTTTGCTGGTTTACAGAAATATAAATGAGTCTTGGGGCAACTTTATTAAGTTCATTTATAAGCTCTAATAGTTTGTGTGTGTGTATGTGGATTCTTTAGAATTTCCTATGTATAAGATCATGTCAGCTGTGAATAGAGATACCTTCACTTCTTTCATACCAATTTGGATGCTGTTATCTCCTTTTCTTACCTAATTGCTCTGGCTAGAACTTCCAGTACACTCTTGAACAGAAGTGGTGAAAGCAGGCATCCTTGTCTTGTTTCCAACATTAATGGAAAGACTTTCTGTTTTTCACAATAAAGTATTAAGCTGTGTTTGTCATAAATGCCCTTTAACATGTTGAGGAATTTCCCTTCTAGTTTAAGTGTTTTTTTGATGAATGGAGTGTTGGATTTTGTCAAATGCTTTTTCTGCATCAACGTGATCATGCCATTTTTTTCCTTCATTCTATTAATGTTGATATTTATTTTGGTTAATTTTTATATGTTGAACCATCCTTGCATTCCTGAAATCAAATCCCACTTGGTCATATTTAATAATCCTTTTAATATGCTGTTGGATTCAGTTTGCTAGTATTTTGTTGAGAATAGTTACATCTATATTCATAAGAGATATTTGTCTATAGTTTTCTTACCTTGTGGTATCTTTGTCTAGCTTTAGTCTCAGGATAATGCTGACTTCATAGAATGAGTTAAGAGTAGTTTCTCTTATTTTATAGAAGAGTTTGAGTAAGATTGTTGTTAATTCTTTAAATGTTTGGTAGAATTTATTAGTGAAGCTATCTGATCCTGGGCTTTCTTTGTTGGAAAGCTTTTTGATTACTGATTCAATCTTGTTATTTGTTAAATGTTTGAATTTCTGTTATTTATTGTATCAGTTTTGGTGTTTTGTGTGTTTGTAGAAATTTGTCTGTTTCATCAAGGCTATCTCATTTATTTGTGTACTATTGTTTATAGCATTCTCTTAGAATCCTTTTTATTTCTGTAATGTCAGTAGTAATGTCCCTACTTTCTTTTTGATTTAAATAACTTGTCTTCTCCTTTTCTTTCTTAATCTTTCTAGCTACAAGTTCATCAATTTTGTTAATCTTCTCAAAGAACCAACTTTTGTTTTTTTTGGTTCTCTCTGCTATTTTTCTGTTCTCTATTTCATTTATTTGTTAATCTTATTAAGGATCCCTTGTACATGATGAGTTGCTCCTCTTATTGCTTTCAAGATTTTTTCTTTATCTTTTGACATTTTGATTATAATTTGTGTAGATCTCTTTGCATTTATCTGTCTTGGAGTTTGTTGAGCTTCTTAGATGCGTAGATCTATTTCTTTATCAAATTTGAGGACTTTTCAGCCATTATTTCTTCAAATATTCTGTCTGCCTCTTTTCTATCTCCTCTCCTCTGGCTCTCCCATTATATGTATGTTGGTAAGCTTGATGTTGTCCCACAGTTCTTCTAGGTTCTGTGCATTTTAGCAGTAGAGTGTAGCAAGGTCTCTCCAGATGGGATCCTGTTAACACTCAGTTGCCATCAGCCAGTGTTGGATAAAGAGTAATGCCAGTCATACCACTGCAAGGTACACCTGACAATGAGGGGCATTAAAACAGCAAGAAAGAAGTAACAGGGCAGTTAGACCTTGACAGAGAATTCTAGTTCTGACATGAAAACATTTAATCCAATCCTTCATCTGCCAGAATGGACATGGTCTTAATATTTCTTATTAGTATTATGGCTTTGATTTGTACAACCTCTTTGTAGGTATCAGGCCTCTTTTTATTAAATAAATATAGAAGAAATATTTACAGATTATTAATTTTAAAATATCCCAAGTGATTTTTTTGCCTAAGGGCAGTCATAGGTTGTGGTCCATCTCTTCATCCAATTACAGATCAGAAAAGGAGATTTGATGTACTTCCAGTTGAAGAGAGTGGGGATGTTCAAAGACAATTTATGGCTCTATTGGAAAATACCAGGTCTAAATATGAGAAAATTTGCAATATGTTTAGACTTATAACAATTTTTTATAGAACAAGATAAAAGCAATATCAACACTCTTGAAGCAATGCAGCCCTCTTCTTAAACAACCTATCACAGAAACCAAAATAAATTTTTAGAAACTGTTTGGCAGATGTTTAGGGGGAAAAAAATGTGTGTTCTCTATAAAGAAAAGGCAGGAAGTAAAAAGAGTATGAGATTCAGGGGAAATCTATTTGATAAGGAAAATTATAGAGAAGCTAAATATGTAATTGTAATGTGAGAAATTAAAATCCGTTTCAGATATAGAAAAGAGAAATTCAGGGAATAGAAGCAACAAATTTGATAAACTATCCCAGGATGCAGGAAAAAAGTTAAAAAGTACAAAACATGAAAGCTATCAAAGAGATAATGGTAGTGGTGGGGTAAAGAAAAGAGAGATGTGACATTATTTATAGGTATTTCTGAAGAAGAATCGAGTCAGTAACCTGAAACAGAAATGACAATAAGTATGTAATTTAAGAAAAATTCTTTCTTGAAAAAACACCCAAGTACATTGGTTGAAAGAGTTCACACATTAATGAAGAGAGACCTACTTTGTGATTAATTTTTCTTTTTTCTGTAAGGAAGATTGTCCCTACCTAACACCTGTGCCAATCTTCCTCTATTTTGTATGTGGGACACCACTACAGCATGGCTAGATGAGCAGTGTGTATGTTGATGCCCGGGATCCGAACCTGCGAACCCCTGGCTGCCAAAGTGGAGCACAGGAACTTAACCACTACGCTACCAGCCCAGTCCCTGATTAAATATTTTAATGATAAAGATTTAAAGATATTCAAGGCATAGTTGGACTCAAAGGAATAAATCCAGGCCAGTCTCAGTTTTGAGTATTGAAAGCCAGAATAATTTTTATAAATTTTTAAAGAGTTAATCCTGAGAGATCTATTTTGTTTACTTCTGTAGCCTTAGCAACTGGAACAAAGTCTAGCACATAGTAGACACTCACTAAATATTTTAATGAGTAATGAATGAAGAAATAGAGATTAGCTTGTTGTCCATCATGTATGAAGTCAAAACACACTGTTAACTTAGAAATCCTTCCTGGACAACCAGAGAAATCTCTTAACATTGTATTTCAGCTGATGAGAATATGTATTGTGATTCATATTTTGAGAATTAAGAAGTCATAGTATCAAGTAGACCAGCAGTGCAGCTGCTGACAAGACGGCTGGGCAGAATCACCACTACAGACCAATAGAACATTAATGAGACGAGAAGTTGGTACAGAGGTTGCTTCCCAAAGATGCTTCTGGGTGAAACTTCAAAAGAAATAATCTTACCATGATTTTTTTTCACTCATTATAGGCCTAAGCTGTAATTACCACATACAAAAAAAACCAATAATTCCTCTTGAATTGACTCTGATTTCTTTAAAAAGTCACTTCTGCTATTCAAGAGAATTTACCCCATTCCTTATCCCCAGCCCACAGAAAATGGGAATATGCCAAAATGTGGTTTTCTTGAATCTAAAAGGTTTCGGGTAAATTATTTATATTTTCTTTTTCATGTTTTCTAATTTATATGGAATAATTCTTTGTTTTCAGAAAATGAATACAAAAGCATCATAGTAGAAATTTCTAGATGTTGGCCCCTAGTGGCTAAACCTCGGTGACATGTGTAAATAAAAATAGGAATTCAGTTTTTCATATTGTTGAAAGAGAGTTCTATGTGAGAGCTCAATAAAATAGTGAGGAGACAAAATCTTTCTCTTTCATGCATATTCTGTTTGATTTTGAGAGCTTGCTAGTCATACAGGCTCTGAACAATTTTTCTCTAAGTAGGCTATTAAATTCCTCATTGTATCCTTCTGACCAAATCCACAACTCACATTAGACCTTGATCCTGCATATAAGCTCCTGGTTCTGCACTGCTTTCCCTCCACGCCTGAAAAAGCCATCACTCACTTCACAAGGCAGGGCACTGACTTGATTCAGCAGATTTGCGTGAGAGTGAACAAATGAGGCGTGGAGGTTTAGATGGAACTGTCTAACATAAGCATATGTTATTATATCACTAATAAGACTTAAATCATCACCCCTGCTCTCCCCCAGGTTTCAAAGTCGGTTTGCTTTTTTGCAGATAACTGGCCAAAGTGAGGAGTCACATTATTAATTCACAACAGGAGACACCATGTCATTTGTTACCACAATGAGCCTTCTGTTTTCTGAACCTGATGCAATCCGTTAGGTTGGACCAAAACAGGTCACCTTCAGATTTGTTGTTACAATGAAAATTATTGACCTGGGATCAGTGGAAACAAGATTATACCAACAGCCCCTTTCACATCGTAACTGACTGGTTATCGTAGAGGACAAGAAATGATTCTTTATCTAGCGGAAATAACTAGTGACCCAGAGTTTGCATTCAGGCAATTGAGTTATTTGCGAATTTGATCTGGTACAGAAAGGCTAAAAAGAATAATACAAACAACACTCATAAAGATGGCTAGCTGTCATGGGAATGAAGTTGCAAGCTAAAAGTAATTTGGATAGAAGAGAAAGTTATTTCAGAAGCGATTCATCAACATCAATGCAAATTTTGCACAAAGGAGAGCACACTGTGAATCCATTAGACTTCGCTATCGCCTCTCACTAGACTTTGTTTCAACTTGTCAAGGAAATAAGAACATGTAAGACCTCAACTAGAATCCAGGCTATTACAGCCACTTTAAAATTATCAAGATTCCATTGTATGAGACTCAGTGAGTGGAAATAGTCCTTGATGAACCATATTTCAGTCTCAAATAGTAAAAATTCAGTGCTGTCCTAATAATTTATTAAAAACCTTCAGTAACTTGATATGACCATTTAGTAACTGAGTACATGCCCTGCTAGTTTAGAAATTAGGAGAAGTGCCCTCTGCTTTTGTCAACAGTATGGTTCATCTATTCATTCAATATATATTTGAGTGCCTATTAAATGCATTGTAAAGTTGTTACCCAGGCACACTGTGACATTCAATTAGATAAAAAGATTTAAACTAAATTTTTACTGTGTTACTCAGCACCTTTATTAAATGTTATCTCTAGTAATTTTTCCATAAATTCTTTTGGGTTTTCTATGTGGAAAATCATAAAATCTTCAAACAGTGACAGCTTCATTTCTTTATTTCCAATTCCTATTTATTTTACTTCTATTTATTGTTTCATTTTACCATAATTTATTTACAAAAATTGGCAGAAATTCCTTTGGCATCAATTTTATTCCTTTATCTTTTTTCATTTTGACATTTTTAATGAAATGATCCACATATCAAAGTACATGAATAACTCAATAAGTTCCCACAAAAAGAATATCTGTGTAGCCGTCTTCCTAATCAGGAAGCAGAACATTACAGTGTAGGGGAGGAAGACATTTCCTCTATCCAAAGTGGGTTCGTCTGGCCAGAGAACGAATTAAATTCACATGAGACAGAATAGCAGGAGAAAATTAAACAAAGCTTTATGAAGACCATGGCCTGGGGCCTTTCTTCCCAAAGGAAGAAAGGGCACAGAAGAAGTGAGGTGCACAGAGTGGTTATATACCCCCAAACAGGATATTTCACATATGGTTGAAATGTCCCTCCCACAATAGTCACAAGATTACCCTGTCCTGTCGGCACAGAGCTTGATGGACACAGCAGATAGTGGGTCTGCTATCTCGGTGGGCATAGCAGGAGGCAAGTCTATTGTCTTGAGCTGGGTGGTCACAGGTGAGCACAGCAATCAATTCCTAGCCTAAGGAAAGATGCTTAATTCTTAAAGAAATGCCAACATTGGGAGGGGGAGGGAAGTCAGTTACAGGAGGTTACCAGACAAGCACAATAAACAAATGCAGATTTAAGTCCTTGCCTTCCCCATTGATTAAGAGTTTCTAGAGACAAGGTCATCTCCTTTCTTCTTCCTGGTACAGAGAGGGAGGCATCTTTACAGATGGAGAGTTCCTTTACAATGTAAATGTCTCCTAACAAAGGGCAAGCAAGTTCCACTCCTCAGAGCCTCCTTCCCTGTCCCAGTTTATCAAAAGCAATCAGCCTCAAATAATCCTCATGCCAAAGAGACATATCTTGGGGTGGCCAATTCCAGTCCCCACAACAGGAATACTGGAAGCCCCCATTAAGCCCCTCCCAATCATTACATCTTCCTTCTCTTCAAAAGAGTAACTCATATTCTGACTTTGAACATCATAGTTTAGTTTTCTTGTTTTTGAATATTTTGTAATAGTCATATACTATGTTTTCTTTTGCTGCATATTATATCCGTGAGATTCAACCTTGTTTTCATTTCTAAGTAGTTCTTTTTTCATTTTAATAGCTGTAACTATAATATGAATATAACACAGTTTACTTATATGTTCTTCTGTTGATGGACCTTTGGATTGTTTCCAGTTTTCTCTTTTTGAGGAAGATTAGCCCTGAACTAACATCTGCCACCAATCCTCCTCTTTTTGCTGAGGAAGACTGGCCCTGAGCTAACATCCATGCCCATCTTCCTCCACTTTATATGTGGGATGCCTGCCATAGCATGGCTTGCCAAGCAGTGCCATGTCTGCACCCGGGATCCTAACTGGCAAACCCCTGGCCGCCAGAGCGGAACATGCCAACGTAACTGCTACGCCACTGTGCTGGCCCGTCCAGTTTTTACTTATACAAGGAAGACTGCTATGTATACATTATCATGTGTGTTGGGTGCACATGTGCATGTATATATTTTTAGCATATACCTGTAAGTAGAATGGCTGGCTCATGGAATAAGAAAGCATTCAGCTTTAATAGATACTGATATTCAGTTTTCCAAGGTGGTTGTAACAATTTACAATTCCACCAGCAGTGTAAAAAAAATCCTGTTGCTTCGTATTGATGCCAGCATTTGGTATCGTTAGTCTTTTTTTTTTAAGATTGGCACCCGAGCTAACATCTGTTACCAATCTTCTGTTTTTTCCTTCTTCTCTCCAAAGCCCCCCAGTATATATCTGTATATTCTAGTTGTAGGTCCTTCTGGTTGTGCTATGTGGGACGCCGCCTCAGCATGGCCTGACGAGCCATGTCATGTCCATGCCCAGGATCCAAAACGGTGGAACCCTGGCCCCAAAGCTGAGCATGTGAACTTTTTTTCTTTTTTGAGGAAGATTAGCCCTGAGCTAACATCTGCCGCCAATCCTTCTCTTTTTGCTGAGGAAGACTGGCCCTGAGCTAACATCCGTGCCCATCTTCCTCTACTTTATATGTGGGATGCCTACCACAGCATGGCTTGCCAAGCAGTGCCATGTCCAGAGCCAGGATCTGAACTGGAGAACCCCAGGCCGCCAATGCGGAAGATGTGCACTTAACGTTAAGCCACATTCACTGGGCTGGCCCCTTGGAGCATGCACACTTAACCTCTTGGCCATGGGGCCGGCCCCTCAGTCTTTTTAATTTGAGCCATTTTGGTAGGTATACAGTTGTATCTAATGTTTTCAAAAATCATTTTCCGAATACTAATAGGTTGATTATCTTCATCTCCTTATTTGTCATTTGGATATATTTATAGCTTTATTATTTTGCCTGTCGCATTTAGATCTATAATCCACCTGCAACAGATTTTTATATATGGTGTGAAGTAGAGACAAAATCCTAATTGTTTCAGCACCACTTTCTTTGGTGCTGCCTTGACATAAATCATGTGTGTGCCAAGGACTGGGTTAATTTCTAGTCTCTCTGTTATGTTCCCTCGTTACTTTTGTCTGTTCTTGTACCAATATCATGTTGTAGTAATTATACAGGTTTAGAAATAAGAGTTGATATCCATTAGAGTAAGTTGTCTTACCATGTTCTTCTTCGAGATTATCTTGATTACTCTTAGAGTTTTTGTATTTCTATGGAAGTTTTATAGTCATATGCTAATTTAAAAACAACTTGTTGAGATTCTTGAGATTGCATTTTGTCTCTAGGTCAATTTGCAGTGAATTGACAACTTCAAATTTTTTTTTAGGAAGATTAGCCCTGAGCTATCATCTGCCACCAATCCTTCTCTTTTTGCTGAGGAAGACTGGCCCTAGCTAACATCCATGCCCATCTTCCTCTACTTTATATGTGAGATGCCTACCACAGCATGGCTTGACAAGCAGTGCGTAGGTTCACACCCGGGATCTGAACCAGCAAACCCCCAGCTGCTGAAGTGGAACATGCGAACTTAACTGCTGAACCGCAGGGCCAGCCCCAACAACTCCAAATTTTGAGTCTTCCAATTCATGAACATAATCTATCCTTCTCCTCACTTAATTTTTCTTCTGTTTCTCTGCATAACATTTTATTGTTTTCTCTTTTCTATGTATTTTCTTGCACATCATTTTTTTTTCCAATTTGTTCTCAAGAACCTGATAATTTTATGGTATTGTTAGTTTTTAAAATCATTTTCTTTTTCTGGAATGTAAAAAATTGACTTTTGTACATTCTTTGATCTTGTATGCAGCAATCTTGCCAAACTAACCATTAATCTAACAGTTTATGTGTACATTATTGTACAGTACATTATTGTAGATTTTCTGAACTTCCAATCATACTATTTGCAAATGATGACAATTTTCGTCTCCCCAATCTGTTTATTAAAAAGGAACCATTTTTCTTTATTGCATAGTTAGAATGTCCCGTACAATGTTGAAGAGCAGGATGTTAGTGGAAATTTCTGTCTCTTCAAACATTGTTTCTATGCATTCATTCTCTTTCTTCTCCTTTGGAACTCCAATTATACAGATGTTAAAACTTCTCACTGTATCCTCCATTATCTTACCCTTTCTTCTGTATTCTCCAACATTTTGTCACTCACTGATTCATGTTCAATGTTCTATTCTAATCTACATTAAACGTTCATTAACTTTCTCTCCAGTTGTATCTAATTTATTGTTAACCCATCCGTTGAGTTCTTAATTGATTATATTTTTCAATTCTACAGTTTTCCACTAGTTCTTTCTTTTTCTTTTATAATTTCAGTTCTTTGCCAAAATTCTCCACTTATATTTTGTGTCTATGAACATATTAAGCACAACTATTTGAAAGTACATATTTGCTAATTCAATTATCTGGATTTTTTGTGAGTTTTTTCTATTTTTTGTTGTATCTCTTTGGTTTGGGGCACACTTTTACTTCCTGTCTCTTTAATACTAGATATTTTATATTTAATACCAGATATTTACATGAAAAATTATAGAAATGTATAGGACTTAGAATGATGTCAACATCTTCCAGAAATGATTTATAATTTCTTTTTCCCAAGAGGCTAGACTCAATCTTAGACCACCTTAATCCAGTTCTGGAATCAAGAGGATTGGAAGCTAGACTTTAGTGAAACAGTCTACTTATTTCTGCTTTACCTTTACTCCTAGGGCTTAACTCTTGAGTACCTACCAAAACCTGAAAATTTATCAGTACCCTTCTCCCACTTGTAAGCTCTGAACAGCAATTTTTGGCCTCTTAGTCCATTGAGTTTGTTGATTTCTTCAGTTTCTTATCGTCTCAGTTTTCTCTTCCAGAGTCTGTATATAACTCTAGTGAAAAATTGACTGCACTGCCACTCACCTCTCTGCATTTTCTTCATTCTCACAGATTTTACTTCCACGATTCCTCATTGCTTTTTTTGTTTGTTTGTTTTTTTAACTCTTTCAGTGCCTTCAAATGTATGTTTCTTGTATTGGTCTACTTTTTTCTAGTTATTTTCAGTTCAGAGGTGGAGCTTAATGACCTAATCCTCCTCTGCTGAAATTTAACGTTTCTTTCCTTTATTTCTTATTTCTATTCTAGCTGTGAAAGACAATTGCCAGGAAAGAAACTTTCAACAAAAGGGGACACATATTAACATTTATTGAGCACCTATCGTGTGCCTTACTGTTAGTATGTGTTTTCATTAATCATCTCCAAATTCTGTGAAAGTATTACTTTTAATCTTTTTAAAGATTAAAAACAAAGCAACCCCTCCCCTCAAACAGTGGTTAGACGATTCTACTTCATGAGTGCTTCTCATATATTAACATGCAGACTATTCACACGGGGATAGTATTAAATGCAGAGAGGCTGAGGTGTGGCCTGAGATTCTGTATTTCTAATGAGTTCCCAGGTCAGGCTGATGTTGCATCCCACAGCTGACACATGGAGTAACAAGGCACAGCAGCATACCATGAAAGCAGTTTTTCATCTTTGCCTGTAGAGCTTAGTAAATCTGATCAGTCCTCCCACTCTTTTGGAAAGTATATCTTATCCCTTTCCCACACCTATACTCTATTCTTTTATATTCTAAAACAACTTCCCTTTCCCTATATTTACCTGCAGTCATATTCTAAGGAGGTTCCCTATTCATCATTTTAAGCTCATCCACACCTTATTCCCCCTCTGGCTGCCTATTATTCATCCAAACCATCAATTTGCTTCCTTCCCTGGCACACTCCCATTCTTATTCAAAGTTCACATTACTTGGTCTGATTGCAGCCTTAAATAGAGCTTAGTCAACAGCTTTTTAGCTTCATGCATTCCAGTTTTTAGTTTTTCTACTTCTGACTTTCTTTTCACTATTTATTGCTGTCCAGGGAGTGAGGATTGAGTGTTAGCATGCAAAACACAGATGAGGAAGAGCAGCCAGACTTTCTGCGTACAGAAATCAAATAGAAGGAATTCTAGCTAGCATTTCTCAAGGTGAAATTTAGAAACTTCTGCACCACACCCAGATTGGTTCATGGGAAGAGAGGGAAATGTTGAAATGGATGTTTTTGGGACTATTGTGAGTAGAAACAGGCTGAGAAGACTGACACAGAGAAGAGAAGGGAAGGAGTGTGGGATGTTGATGTTACGTGAGAGTCACTGTAAGGGGTTTGCAGTAAGGGAAATCAGTTACACAATCATCACCTCTAGATTAAGCATGGTTTCTTAGTCTTCTTTCCGTCCTCCTCTTCCCAACTAAACACATTCTAAAAACATAGTAAATGTCTGCTTATTTGAGTTGCACAATAAGTGAAAAGGAAGAAAATTATGTCAGAGAAGACACCGACTTTATGTGATCTCATGGCAAGAGCCTTCAGCTTGCAGTATCTAACTTTCTAACTTTCTCTTGATTCTACATTATAAAGAATGTCAAGTTCACTCTCCTGGGAGAAAGCAAGAGTATGTTTTTATTAATGTTAAGAATGATCATCATTTTATTTTGCATAAATTTTAGTTTGAGTGAATTTTGATTAAATATTCAGATGATTGTTAGATTTGGTGCCAATTCCCAGGACTTCATTCATTCTGAGACTTCCAAGACTGTGGTGGTTTCTAAAACAAAAGAGCAACTGGATTTAAAATTCTCAAGTCAACTCAGTGATAGCTGGTATCAAAGAACACAAAGTATTAGTAGAATTCCCATGCACTCAGATAAAAACACCGGATGGCAGTCTGGAAGAGATATGTGCGGGGAGATTGAGATGGTAAGTGTGTGTTAAGGATAAAAAGGATAAAAAGTTTTAACCTTTATTTCAATCCATGTGTCTGTGTAATCTTTTTCTACTAAATAACCTAGATCTCAGTAAAATATCACCTAACAAGTTATATATTAGCAACAAGGCCAATTGTTACTTTACGAAATAGTTAATTAAAAAATAGGTTACTTTATTTTGATAATATTTTCTGAATTCATATTTCTAATATCTGTACAACTATGAACAGTAGTATAATGACCTTAAATATTTTAGCTGCCTTAACTTTGATTAAAAATAGTGGCGTGGAGGAGGGACAGTAAAGAAACTAATTTAGGAGACAGTCAAACACATGTCAAAATATGCAGTCACTGATTCTTGATTTTGACTCATCTTTCATTCAAGTTAGTTTTTATTGTATTCTGAATGATATTGAAATTTTTCTAGTAGACTGGATTTCTCATTGTTTAGATAGTTCTCAAATATAGATTCTGATGGCTACTTCAGATTTAAAAAGCATGAAGAGTTGTCATTGGTCCCTCTGGGTATATGTAACCCACGATAACAAGTGGTTCATTCACTCATTAGTTGGAAAACGTAGATGTAGCTACATCTTTAAAAGGCAATATATATATATCTCATATTGCATATATATGATATATATATATATGAGATAATGAAGAAATTTTGGAGCAATAAAATATAAAAACGATCCAGCAACCAAAATGAAATAAGCATAAAGAAAGTGGTTTTATAGCTGTTTTAAAATAAAGATGTACTGCTACTTGCCCTGCCCAAACTCTAACTTTCCTTATCTCCAATGCCTCTGAAGGAGATCAAGTGAGAATGTGTTTGGCATAGCAAAGCTACTCCTAGGGAAGAAAAAGAAGCCAAATAAGCATCGTGATGATGGTGGTGCTCAAAAGCCTTGTGAATGAGGAGACCCAGCTGCTCAGTGGCAGCGGTGGAAGCATCGTGGACAATGCTGGGCATTCATAAGGAATGTGTTCTGTTAATAGGGAAATCCCAGGAAATAATATGTTGCTGACTCTAAAGATGAGAAAGGAAGTGAGTTTGTTGGGACATAAATCTATCTCTTCCTCCTCTCTGTGCACTTTGTTCTTCCCTCCCCTTCTCACAGAGGGTGAATAAAAATTGGATGGCAACTGGACTAACTTGGAGAAAGACACCTGGGTAAGCACCCAAACTAACTGACTTCCAGACCTCTCCTGAAAGATTCCAGGCATTTTCAAGTGTGCAAGAGCTGTTAATCTGGCAGGCAGCTAAACTGCCAAGTCTGTTTGGTTACTGTGCTTCTTGCGTTTCTAAGCCCCTTGCCTACTTCCCCACCCTTTTAGACTCGTTCCTTCTTTTTTCCAGACAGCCAAACATCAAAACCTGCTAACTCAAAAAGTCTGCCTTTTCCCTGTTAAATTCCCTTACTTTTAACAAACAAAATCACAACTAATGTGGAAATGGGGGTTATCAGTGAGGTTAAATTGACAAGAATTTGCTTTAGGGTATAATCGTCTGTCCCGGCCATCCTACAGACACATTACTTCTCCTCATCTCCTTCTGTTTCTTCCCACCTCTTTAGTTTACAGGAGACAAAATCCCATCAAAGCCAAATGCTTTCATTGCCTGCCTGCCTTTTTCTCTCTGGATGGGGGTGGGGGTGGTGGTAGCCGAATCTGTAGAAGGAGTAAGCACAATAAAATGGGCAACTTGAAATCTTGAAATTTATGGCAGGGTGGATAAATGCGAGTAGGGATTTTGCTCTGCCAGAATTTAGCAATTGTAATTTGTGTATTATAGCCATTTACTCTGAGCAGGAGATAAAGCCAAAAAATATGTTCTAAGCATCCTCTAATTGAAATAAAAGGGATCTCACTATATTAAAGCAAAGAGTGATTCTATTATTCAAGGTGCAAAAAAAAATTCTGCACAAAAAAAAGTAACAGACTTTTTCTTAGTGTATCAGGATTTTATATGACGGTGACAAAAGCAATCAAAGAATTCTACAAAGTATTGATTTACGTTTCATTTTTCCTCAATTTATAAAACTAGGAATTTTCAGGACATCAAAATAGAGGCCCGTTTATTCCCTGATTTGCTTGTTTATTCATTATAACACAATATTTCTGAATACCTATTATGCCATTGGTGGCACCTGATGGTTGGGATAGCCTTGGGGCCCATCCCAAGCTACCTCTTCACCCATTCACCTTGGAAACAGGATTTCTCTATGTAAATCAACATAAAATGGAAATATACAAAACAATATCAAAGAGACAAAGTCTTCCTCGGGCTTGCTACATTTTTGTTGAAAGTTTAACAGATTTAAAGAAACAGTATCTATCAAAAGGAAAGTTGGCTGTCAGTCATGGCATTATAGAAGACACGTGCACGGAGGCAAACATCAGTCCTTCACACCCAAGAACTGTCCAAAGAAAAGGGATCCCTGGTCCGAGGACTTGAGTTATCGAGTCTAGTGGCAGATATGTCTTCCATGGAAAAAGCTGCACTTGCCTGATGCTTTTAAGCATCATTTCAAATAATTTTCCCTCTTGGCATTTTTCTTTCAACATGCAGAAATTATTTGTTTGTAATGTCGCTGTGTCTCTAACTTGCTTACAGGAACAGAATCCACTGGTTGGAAAACTTGTAGTGTCTAATTCTTTCAGCATTTATACTTATCATTGTACCTTAATAAAACTGACATTCTGATTCTCTGTATTTGTCTAAGGAGCCTTACTTGAATTATTCAGACTTCTTAAGCCTGATCAAGTCTGGAACACCTAAGGTGACATTTTCAGACTGTTCTAGGGAACACAACTGTCCCAAGAATTGTAAAGAGGTGTTTCTGAAATTTATATTCCACTCTTAAATAAATTTAGAACTTGATTCGAATTCACTCTATCTTTCTCCTCAGTAGTTATGTGACCTTCATCAAATACTTACTCTTTCATAATCTGAAAAACATCCCATTGTAATTATTATATATATGTAAGTTTTGAAAACTAGATTTTAAAAAAAGGTAAAGTACTTAGCCAATGTATAGCACTCAGTAAGTGCTCAGTGAACAGTAGCTAGTTGTCAGAGCAGCAGCAGTAGAAAGTAGCTCTTAAGTTTCTGTATCTTTTTATGTCATCATATTAGAAGTCATTGATATTATCATTACTAATGCAGTTTTATATAATATTTTATTCATTTGTACTTGCAGTCCCTTATGTAAGCTGGAAAATAATATTAAGCTAACTTATAGAAAAGTCTTCTAACAGATTTCAATTCAACATCAAAAGACTTTCAGGCAATTAATCACAGACGTGAATGGTGGTGAGTGTGATTTTGTAAAGGATATTAAAAAATATATGAAGGAGGGGCCGGCCCTGTGGCCGAGTAGTTAAGTTTGCGGGCTCCGCTGCAGGCAGCCCAGGGTTTTGTCGGTTCGAATCCTGGGCACGGACATGGCACCGCTCATCAAGCCACGCTGAGGAGGCATCCCACATGCCACAACTAGAAGGACCCACAACTAAAAATATACAACTATGTACCGGGGGCTTTGGGGAGAAAAAGGAAAAAAATTAAAAAATCTAAAAAAAAAAACCTTAAAAAAAATATATGAAGGAAACATGACTCATTGAAAAGAGTAAACACAGCTCTATTGACTAAATTATAAGGATAAAACTAAATGATAGTGATAAGACATTATATGGAGTCATATAATAGCATTTATTAGGGCAGCTGTGCATTCAACCAGTGATGATAAAAGCAAAATATTAACAGAAAAATATGGGCAAAGATTATAGTTTCGGAAGTTGGGATTAAGAAAGCTCTAAAACCTCTCATCAGAACATTTACTTCAAATTAAAATGCTCTTTAATAAAAAGCCAGTTTGCATTCCAAACACAACTACCGATCAATTAAGCTTTCTCCATCAATAGGCCCTGTGACTCATTAGACGAATGATATAGTTACAGTCAAACCAAGAGTGTTGAGCACAAAAAAAGAAGCTTCCTCATACCATATTAGATTGACACAACTTTTTAATGCTCTCTATTTTTTCACATCAATAAAGATAAAAGTAAAATGCAATGTATTAAATTAATCTGAATTTTTAACTCTTATAACCAAAGTTTAAAAGCAAGCAATAAAAATGAAAATTTATTTTAAGCAAACATTACAAAAAACTAATATTTTTATATCTTGGCCCAAACAATCTATAAGTTAGTAAAAACCATTGAAACCACAGTAGTTACAAATGGCTAAAGCACATGAGCAAACAGTTGCCACATGAAAAAATAATTGGTGAACAGGAAAAAGTTTTCAACCTTGTCTGATATCAGAAAAACTGAAAACAAACATAAGGTACTAACTTTGTTTACTAAATCAGCAAAAATCATGGAAACTTCTAAAGTAAGAATACTCAGTGATGGCCAGGTAGACTAAAAAGAACATAGGCTTTGGTGTCTGTTAGTTTAGATGTGAATCTTAGAGCTCTAGATCTTTCCATTGCTGTGTGACTTTAATAAATTCTTAGCTTGTCTGAGCTTCTTTTTTCTTTCCTGCAAATCTATGGATAAAAATATTTTCTTCCTGGGATTGCGGTAAGGAGTTTTCTCACCAGTAACTCTCAGTATTTGGCATACAGTTGTGACTCATTTAATATTTTTTAAATGAATAAATGGGTGAATAGCTAAGAAACACGAAAAGAGCAGTAGGCAGACCTTTCCCATAAATGTTTATTTGTATCCTTTTTTTTTTTTTTTTTTTGCAAATGTTGCAATAAAACTTTGCTGATGGCAATGTAAAATGATTCAACACTTTTGGAAATTAATTTGGAAACTTGTTAAAAGTGACACCATTTTTCAAATGAAACGATCCTTCAGGGAATTTACACTTCAAATTTATCCTAAATAAGACAAACGCTTTATGTAAAAACATCTTCAATAGTAGTGCTTAGTGTAAGAGTGAAAAAATTTAATCAACTTGAGTGTTCCCCAACCAAGAACTTACTGGTTAAAATCTAGTATATTCAATCACTTGGGTATTTTATAGACCATTTAAAAGATACGTTTGAAGGTCTTATATCAAAATAGAGGATATATTTTGTTTAGTTCTGGTTTTATTTATCCTAGTAGTACCTTTAAGAGTTTATTGTGCTTTATCTTACCTTTTTATTAGAATACGGAAAAAGCAAAATAAGGGAGTAAATCTAACCCATAATCCATTATTTTATAAAATTATCATATAAAGTATAAAGTGAATTGTGATGTTTTTTCCTGATGTTAGGAAAGATCACATAATCTATGTTGGTTGAAATCATCAGGGTACAAAATTGCATGTGTTCCAAGTATACGACTATGGATAGAGCTTTATGTGTGTAGATATAAGCATATGAAAAAAATGAGTAAAATATCTGCAATGGGTACTGAGATTATATTGATTTCCAAACTTTCTTCGATGTGATTATAACGACTCTACAAAATAGAATACCACACAATGAGATAATTGCCTCCGGTAGACAGCTAAAGATTGACATAAGAATTAAAGTGATATTTCTCAGCTGACTAATAACTTTTTGGCAATTGTTTTTATACAATACAAAAAGGAAAAAGATGAGAACACTTTTGAGGATCTGAGAGATGAAGAATGGTGCCAATATGGCGTTAATCTCTACAGCAAATTTATGTTATCTAGAGCCGTGCTTGCATTCAAACTGTGTACACATCCTGAATATTATCAGATATTAGTGATTTCTCTGTCATTCTCCATATGAATATTAAGAGAGGCATACCAATACTGTCAAAGTAATATAACTTAAATAATATACCAACCTTGCATGGAATCAGAATACCATTATTTGAATAAATTTGTCACTATAACCAATAGGAAATGTTATCCAAGAGAAGTGAAGTCTAGCTGTGTAATGCTGTAAAACAACAGATGGACAAACCATAATAACAATAGTTAGGTGGTTTATTCAGGTGTCAGACAATTTATAAAATAAAAAAGGGATCAAAAATGTTGATGGTCCAACCAATGAACATTATTGACTCGATTGCAAAAACATTTCCTGTGTATTCTAGTTTGGAAACGTTTGCCGGTCACATTGCACACCTTAGCCAGGCTTACACAATATACTTTATGACTATATGTATTATCTAGGATGATTTTGAAGTAATTAAAAAAACCCAGAAAACAATTGAAGCTGATTTAAATGGTAGGAAAAGGTATTGTTGGCTAATGTAACTGAAAATCAAAGCGAGGCAGGCTTTGAGTTTGGCTGACCTTGAGCACTCTAAGAATGTCATCAAGCCCCAGTTTCATTCTGTCTCTCTGCTGTGACCTCCATTGTCATCTTCCTTCTAATTTAATCCCTTACCTGGTCCTAGAATGGTTGACAGTGGCAACTGAAGATACTAGCATATTTGTATGCAGCAAATGTAAGAGAGAGAGTGGCTTCTGGAAGTTCTTGCAGAATAGTGAAAAAGAACTTTCCCACAAGCCCCCTGAAAATCACTGTTCAAGTCTCAGTATTCTGAATGTTGCCCATGCCTGTCTCTGAGCCAAAAACTAAAAATGCAAGTGAGATTAGCATTAGAACTACCAGGCCCACTCTTGGAGTTTTCTAGGAGGCACTTAAGCTAAACGGCTGAGATGTAGGTAACTAAATAATATTAGGATTCAGTATGGAAGGAGAAAGAGATAATGAAATGACAGTGGAATAGCATGTCCACTATGACATCCCCAAAGGGAAAATATTTACATATTTTTAATGTCAGTGCACATATGAGGGAAAAAAGCATGAGCCAAAGGATAATTTCCAATGACATCATTTATTGTCAGAAGTTGTTGCCAAGGAGTAGATAAGCTAAAATTCAAGAAGTTCCAAGATGTGCTTGTAGATGGGGATTTCCTGGTGGGCTCCAGAAACACCTCAGTGGGACAACCAGGGCCTGGTTAGGTGTCCTTCAAGCTATGCCTCTGCCCTCTTGTTCTGTAGGAGGCCTGTCCATTTTCTCTGAGCAGTTTTCTCTCTGATGGCATGGCCCAGACACTCAAATTTTGAAGTGACTGAATCATCTAAACCAGAAAGCATGATATTCCTGTCAGCTCAGCTCAGGGCTTGCGCCACCAAAAAATACTCCCTGGCCTTATGTAGCAATAATGCTTCATGCTCTTCAACTTTTTGACACTTACCTAATGTTACCAGACTAGAACTTTGTCCAGCTTCCTATAAATTCTGGCCATAATTAAATGGACATTGGTTTCCAGATTTTTCAATATCTTTTATAAATATATTTTAATTTATTCATTAGTCTGTTCTGCTATAATGCAATAGTTGAAGAACTAAGAACTCTCATATTATCAAAAATTAAGTTAAAAACAATTGTTTTGCTGGGCAAGAAGAGTTTCAAGAC
The DNA here is from genome assembly GCF_041296265.1 of Equus caballus. Lineage (NCBI taxonomy): Eukaryota > Metazoa > Chordata > Mammalia > Perissodactyla > Equidae > Equus > Equus caballus. The sequence goes on along the minus strand of NC_091685.1, from coordinate 117,923,621 downwards.
CTAGAGAATTTAAGACAAAATAAAGTTCTTTACCCTATAGTTATTTCCATTTTAAAGGAGATGACTGCTCTTAGATCATAGTTAAAAAGTACAAATATCATTGACCAAGTCCAGCTGGAGTTCTTATCCATATCACTCTTATATTTTCTCAGTGAAGCAGAAAACCTTCAGTTAAACAACTGCATTGTCTACATGACATTTTTTTCATACTGATGCAGTGGCTTTTTTAAATTTCTGCTAATTCTGGATCTTGCTTGTTTATAACCAAAAATGTTAACGTAAACTAATAAATACATAAAGTATAGGGCTCTCTCGACTTAATCACTTGGATTATATTCAATTCTAGTAACACAAAATGTCCTACTCTAGGGGGAAAAAAGCCTCAAATAGATTTATATTGTCTCCATTTGTATTAGTTTATGGTGAAGACTACAGCAAAGAGGTCCAACAACGCAATGGTTCAAACAGAGATAGAAGTTTCTTTCTCTCTCACTTGCAAAAAAGTCCACAGAGAGTAAATGGGCTGGACTCCAGGACATCATCCAGAGACCCTGACTAGCGGGGCTCTGCTCCTATCCTCCAGGGCATTGTCTTCATCTGTATACTGAAGCTGGTCACCAAGATGTCCAGTTTCCCCCAGTGGGAAGGAGGGAGAGTACAAAAGGGCACTCACGCAGTGTGATAAAGCCCAGCCAGGAGGTGGCACAAGTCCCTTCTGCTCACGTTCCATTGGTGAGAGCTCACTCACATGTTTATTCTGGTTGAAGGGCATGTGAGAAAGAGTAGCTCTGGTTGAGTGACCAACTATGGTTTTAATGCTCTGGAACTGTTTTTAGAGGACAAATAGTCTCTGGCACGCTATTTGTAAACATTGACATTTTTCATTTATTTTGTCATATATCTGAATGTGAGAAATTATCCCAACTTGAATTAGATAAGTTTGAAAGAAAAAAAATGAATTCAGTATTGGATTATTGTTTGTAAATTTATTGATCATGTCTTCTTAGCTATGATAGTATTCTTTGATGAACATGACTTCTGAGGAAGGAAACCAATATTATTTATCAAGAAATAATTCAAAATTTCCTTTAAGTTTAAAAGTAGAATCACCCTGGCTTATAAGCAAAGTTGAGTGAGGACGCTGTCCAGCCACGCAGATACCCACCGCTACTCCCATCACGGCTGTGGGTCCAGTCAGGTGTGGGGACAGCTTCAAGGCAAATATTTTGGATGCAAAAACCAGTTCAATTTTGTTTCTCCCTCAACTTATTGCTTTACAATCCATGGTCCTCAGATAGAATTTAGAAATTTAAATTATTACATCTGTGAAAAAACATGTTTTACTGAATTTGTAACTCAAAAGTAACTAGAGCAGATGTTTTTCTTCCACAAAGAGATGAAAAAGCATGAAATAATAAGGAAAGCATATTGAATGGAAAATTCTGAATTTCATTTGAATTTGATTGAGAGAAGGAATGTGTGTGTGTTTGTGTGTGTAGGAGGGTGTGAGTAGAATCAGGGAGGATGATCCTCCTCCCCACCCCAATGAATAAATACATCTTTCTAACCAACAGCAAATTGTGAGTCAAACACCAGTATACTTAGCTGGAACCCTTTTAGACTTAGAACAAAACTATGTGAAAGTTTAGAAGGATGAGTGGTAGGGCCTCTCCCAGCAGAGAATTTCTGGAGCTCTGTAGATCCAGAGATTAGATTATCTAAGAGTATATCGGACCTCTGTCAGCAACTCTCTGCTTTTATATTTAGCTTAAAGATGTGGAAAAACTAAACACATACATTTTTTTTTCATATTCCTTTACCGCACTGTACTTGGCTAACATCACATCATTGACAAAATAGGTAATCTTATTACAAAATTCTAAGAAGCAATTCTTGGCAGTTCAGAAGTTTAATGATGATTAAAAATAAAAGTTAGTGAACTACCTTTCCTGAAAAAAATTACTCAGTAGCAACCTTTTAAGTCATATATTGTCGAATCACAAAGAAAGGGAGCTGCAGTCAGCCCCGCCATGCGTGAAATATTCTTCTTTACACTTCACATGGTTCGTATACTTTGAATCTATTTCTTTCTATTATAACTACGTGGCAGATGGTGATCAGTTGGTGGTTTTCACCTTTATAATGAGCCATCTATGTACCATGGCGCTGTTAGTAAGCTGCTCATCTTTCTTCAGGATGAAGAACATCCTTTGGTTGCATGATGATCTTACGGTCCAACTCATTTGAGTACAGTTGTGGCCACATATCTAAGCGGTGTGCAGTATATAAGAATGCATAAAATCTTAAATGGACTTCAAAGAGCACATATTCCTTTTAATAATCTATTTAGAAGAAAAATATGTTTTAGCTTCTTTGGACTGAATCCATGGTGAAGGGACAAGAGGGAAGTTGTTCCTGGGCTGGCATGCTTCTGGAAATTCAGACACAGCCTCACGGGAGCCCCAAATTGTATGCCCAAGGACATGCCTACAGCCAACTTACAGGTTCTGCAGGGAACACCTACATCTTGCTTGTGCTCTAATATGTTCTGGAAACATAGTCCTAAGCAAAGTTTCAAAGTGAGAATTGTCTATGGCAGTTTTTCATTTCCCATTTATCTTCATTCTCTTCTCCATCATATTTTACACCCCAGAAACCCAGTTCTCTTGTCTTAGTTCTCATTTATCCCCCTTATACTATGTCACCTGTCAGAAGCTACTTTGAGTTACCATGCTGAAAAAGGTGTAACAAACAAAAGAGAGCTAATTTTAATGACTGCAACATTCACTATTACACCTTGTAAAGGCAGCTATGATGAACACATATCTATTGCTTAGCTCAAAATAGTAAAACTTAGAGGTGGGCTTTTAGGCAGAAGTACAAGCAGGTGAAGAAACACCCCAGAGAAAGAGTCCTTTTCCTTGTCCCCTAAACCCCACCACACAGACGCCACTTCAGCTGGGTTTGCATTTGACACGGCTGGCAGAGCTACCTGACTTATTTAAGGTGTGGCTTGTATCTCATGTCATCACTACATTGCCTAATTTAAGCAAGCTGCCAGGATACAGGAGCTCCATTAATCTCTGAAACATCCTCCTGAAGCTCTAGCCAGAGAAAGGATCCTGTTGCCCAAAAGAGATCTTCTGGTAAGTCTATGGGAATAGTGACTTTGGGTCATGTTAAAATAGGCAATTGCCAAGGTGGCCAAAGCAATTACCTATCTATAGCTTTATAATTAAGACGTGTATTTAGGCACGTGCCTGGAGCTAAGATTCCCATTTAGGCACCACTCTGGGCATGAGGAAACGTGAGTGGGTGCCTGCTTGGGAAGTGAATGGAAGAGTGTTTCACAGATTAAATGAGAAAAAAATAACTGTAACGAAAAATCTCAGGGAGACATGGCTTGTCCAAGAAAAAGAGATTTAGTAAGTGTTTTGTAAAACTGGGCAGCAAATCACTAAAGGGAGGTTTATATGAAATAGTAGATACTGTCATGGTCTGTAAGATAGAAATTCAATAAGATTGGGCATATAGAACAATGTGACCCAAAGACATATATAAAACTGACTCTAACCAAACCTAAAGTAAAAAGTTCTCAGGAATGGCTTTCTGAAAGGGTATTCATGAAGTTACACCAAGTTAATCTCACTGTCAGAAATGATGTGATGGATGACAGGTGACTGACATGAGAGAGAGTACTGTATTTTTAAAATGCCACCCTGCCATCTGACAGTTCAAGTGGTCTAATAGAGATTATGTGATAACGCCTGTCACTATTTAACTTTTTGTGCTGAGAAAATTCCAAGACGATGAGGTATAATGGAATGGACATGGAAATGGGAACTGGGAGACTTTAAGGTTATGGAAATTCACAATCTCTCTGAATCTTCGGCACAGGATTAGAGTGTGTAAGTACCTTTCAGCTCCATAATTCTTTAATTTTCATTCCTGAAATATAATGAAAGCACCCTCAAAATGTACTGGCATAAAATCATAGAATTTTAAAGGAGTGTTTTATCGTGGTGTGGTGAATGAGTACCTTAAAAATGTTTTACTTGTGAATTTTATTTTCAGTAAGTTTTTAAATAATTAGATATTTCTCCTGATATTTTAATTTTCTATACTTTGTCAAAAGAAAACCAAATATGTGTTACTGCAAAGCCAAGAAAGGTGACAAATGGCTATTTGAGATAATCTGAGCCTTAAACCCATTCTGGGAGTTGAGTTGCCTGCCTTGGACCTAAATCTCTGACATCAGAGAGCATAACCTCTTTATCTGTGTGAACATAAATTGAGTATCAGGAGTCTTGGGGAACGTGGAGAAACACAGAGATACTATCCATCTCACGTTTCTACATAGAGACGCCTGTCCACTTGGGCCTGGTCTGGCTCGCTTTTAGCAGGATAAGGAGAGCTTTCAGGCTGCAGAGCTGAAGCAGCTCAAGAAGACTACTGCAGCCGGCAGGATGGGAATGGGTGGGGGAGGGCAGGATGGAAATGGGTGGAGGACAGGATGGCTGTCGTCAGAGTAAACTCTGCCTTTCCCCTTGCATCTTATAACTAGTGATGCTTATTAGCAACACAGGAAGGAACGGGCAGACACCTTGTGGATGAAGTAACTTGCCACATGTTTAACAACATTCCAAGATCATAACTCTTTTTTTCTTTTTTTGAGGAAGATCAGCCCTGAGCTAACATCTGACAATCCTCCTCTTTTTGCTGAGGAAGACTGGCCCTGAGCTAACATCTGTGCCCATCTTCTTTTACTTTATATGTGGGATGCCTGCCACAGCATGGCTTAATGAGCGGTGCCATGTCCGCACCCGGGATCCAAACAGGTGGACTCCAAGCCGCCAAAGCGGAATGTGTGAACTTAAAGACTGCGCCACTGGGCAGGCCCCTGAGATCATCACGTTTAAAAACACTGATGAGATTGTAAAGAACTTTTTGACCCCTGCTTTTTTGTTTGCTGAGGAAGATTCGCCTGAACTAACATCTGTTGCCAATCTTCCTCTTTTTCTTTTTTATGTGAGCCACTGCCACAGCATGGCCACTGACAGATGAGTGGTGTAGGTCCATGCCCAGGAACCAAACCTGGGCCCCTGAAGCAGAGCATGCCAAACTTAACCACTAGGCCACCAGGGCTGGCCTTGATCTATTTTAAGATAATTTTTTATCAGTGTAGTACTGTAGCTTAATGGATAGGAGTTCAACTTTCATTTGGAGTCAGACTGCCTCAAAATGTGCTTAACCATTTACTTGGAGCAAGTCATTTAACCTTCCTGTGTGTCAATTTCCTTACTGGTAAAATGCCGATGAAAATAATATATACCTCATAGGATGGTGGAGAGGATAAAATGAGTACTTAGCAAGTACATATCAACTAACTAACATTTATTAATTATTATTATTGTTATATTTTATGTAAAACGAACTCTTTGGTACAGATTTCTGTAACTAAAACCTCAGGCAGCTGGTAAACGTGTTTGCAAAATTTGAACTCCACTAGCATTTAATTTTCTTTCATTTCCATTAGTCACAATTTAGAAGTACTATTCCAGAAGTCTTTCAAGATTCTGATTGCTCTCAGGCCATCCCTTTGCACCTGTCATTCAATTTTCTGTAATTCCACATTTTTTCTCTCTTACCAGCTTTAAGCAAAGTTGTGAAATGAGTGAAGTTAGTAGACACTAACCTTAACCCCGTTATCCCATACTCCAAATTGTTAGCTTTAAGTGTTTCTTCTTGCCTGTCTTGGTTCTATATTTTATTCTCTCAAACATTATAAAATCTAGCTGGTAAATATCTCTTAGAAATTTGGAACTATAAAGCTCAAAGTTTCAATCCCTTTATTTTATAAATAACCAGTTACAGCCCCCAGAGCATTGAGACTGTCTCTCAAAGATTTTCTAGCTAGTGCTGTTAAGACAGAAACTTCAGACTCTGTGGTTTTTGTTCATTTCTCTATTTAGTGCACATCTTGTCTGCTGCTCCTCTTCTTGCAGAATTCTTAGCAGTGAGTAGAGAGCTCTCACTGGCATTAACAAGGGAGAAATGACAACATTCCAGTGTTCTCTCTCCTAGTAGAAACAACATTAGCCTAAAAGAATGCATGATGATTTCAACACTGTGGTAGGCAGAGGAAAAGACAGGTTTAGATACTGGGAGCTTCTCCGGACCATATAAATCATTATATGCAGGCACTGTTTATTCTATCAATGTCTCTAAGGAAATTACCTCTGAAAATAAAATATTTTCCTTGTTTAGCTCAATTCTGCCTGGCATGATATTTTACACAAGGTTTACAAAAGATCTTGCTAAGACAGGATGGTTTTAACCTGTTGTAATTTTTCATCGCAATTAACTCTTATGGATGATGTTGCTAACATATACTGCATGTTGATAAAGGCAACAAATCATTTTTTATAATTTTAGAATCACTTCCACTTTTGCATAAGCTTCTATAAAGACCTAGCACCTCAATTTTTATTTCACTTTCACCTAGAACATCTTGCTAACAGTAAAAAACATCTCAAAGAGGCAAAAAATGGAATGAGAAATATGATCACGCCTCTGTTCTTCAGAAAGAAGAATAATCATCAATAAGCATTTATAGAGTGCTGAGCACTCTCCAGGAACTGTGGTTGGCACTAAGGATATACATTTTTTTTGTGTGTGAGGAAGATTGGCACTGAGCTAACATCTGTTGCCAATCTTCCTCTTTTTGCTTGAGGAAGATTGTCCCTGAGCCAACATCTGTGCCAGTCTTCCTCTATTAGGTATGCGGGATGCCACCACAGCATGGCTTGATGAGTGGTGTGTAGGTCTGCACCCAGAATCTGAACCTGTGAACCCTGGGCTGCCGAAGTGGAGTGTGTGAACCCAACCACTAGGCCACCAGTCTGGCCCCTAAAGATATACATTTTAATGAGGTATTCTCCCTATTGTCAGTTAGTTTATAACCTATTAGAAGAAACATAGAAAAATAAAAAGTACACATAATTATACGTTAGAAGTATGCATAATCATGTAAGAATAGAAGTGTGCCCAAGGTACCATAAGAGTTCAAATGAGGAGCATTTAATTCAGAATGTAGGTACCAGAGAAGTTTTCCTGAGCAGGAGATTTTCACTGAATTTGGTTGTGTATGTGTGTTAGAAATTAGCCAGTCATGAAAAGTGGAATCTTGTTCCAGGAGCAGGAAAACAGAACATGAGCATTGTCCATGAGAAATAAAATAGGCCCAATGGTTCCAGCATCCCATTAGTTGCTCTAACATGGGCTGGAAGATGAAGAAGATAGTAGAATGGGGACCAAAGGCTCATTAGGTGTCCATAGACCCATGGGTTGACCATACAACAGCAGAAAATGAAATGAGTAGAGTCATGGACTCTTGTTACTGTGTTGCTCTCCACCGCTTCCAGTTCTGCCTGTGCCTCACTTCCCTCCATCTCCAGGAGCTTGACAGTCTCCATAGCTCTTTACTCACCCAGTACCATGCCTGGCAAAATGACCCCCTTTGGCTCTATCAGTGGCCTTTTGAAATTATCTCAAGCTCTGAAAGGAACCAGAATCGATTTACAGTTGGATGTAGGTGGCCAAGATTATCATCATGTTGCTTCCATTCTCTGCACTACACGCATTCTTATAAATACAAGGTTCTCTCCTATCATGTTGGAAACGTGAGCCCACTCATGACTAAGGTCATATTTAATACAGACCCAACATTTTATTGGCTCTCCCTAAGTGTTAAGTATTAATGAGAAGAGATGAAGGAGTACAAGAACAAGAAAGTAATTGAAATAGATCCCAATGGGCTCCAGCTGTATTAGAAACATAAGGGGAAAAAGTGAACACCTTATCAAAATACAAAACTGCAAGTGTTGCTAGGAAAGTATGGGCTAGATAGCTTTGAACTGAAATCCTTTAAAACTAATGCAACAAAAAAGTAGTTTCCAGATGTCCTTTACATGGATGCTGAGGATGTAAAAAATGTTTAGTTATAACTAGGATCATATTAAAATGTGAAGTTTTACTCCTCATTGTTTTAGGTAATCTTTTAGTCAGGTAATGAATAGCACATGGTACAGAAAAAATATATATACATTTTAATTTGAGCTGTTCTGAAGGCCATTGTTCATTTCAGGCCGCCTTACTGAGAGTCCTTGCACTGAACGCCTCTGGTGGCATTCCGCTAAAGACAAAGGCATGTTTTAGGGACGTACCTCTCACAAAGAGGTATTGATGCACCAGGAATCAGAGTTTGGACAAACGAACATTTCATTAAAACACAGCCTAATTGTTAAAGCTCTTCTTATTGAAAAGAATAAAAATTTCATTAGTCATCACAGTCGCGCGGCACAAACCCCTCCCCTCTTCCCCACGATGCACGGAAAGAATGGCCGTTTGAAGCTCATCATTGAACATTTGGGAAGCTTTGGTTCTTCCTGACTTTCGCTCTAAGTGCATTAAGAAGTATTTTAGCAATAATTATGAAATAACTTCGGTAATAATTTTAAGCCTAAATTTTATGGATGGAATTGTTAAAAAAAAGAAATCTCTGCAATCACAGGCAAAGGCAGATCAAGTTAAGAGCTGCCCCGAGGGCCTGCTCTTCCGTGTTCAAATCCCAATTTTATGGGATTACTAAGGATTCATAGGGCCATCCTGAGGCTCAAAGAAGATAAAAACAAAGTGCTTTAGAAACTGTTAAGTGTTTTGTATATATAAGGGAATAAAATTTGCATTGGTGATCCTTATCTCCACACAGCTTTTGATTTTAGTATCTTTTCAGCTTCTCCAGGAAAGATATGTATTGATCACTGCCCTACACGTAAAAACTGAAAGAGGAAGGACCAAGATAAAATAAAGATGACTAATCTGGGAATCAGAAGTCCTGCCACTAATTAGATGATAATATTGAATAAATCATGTATCCTGTTGGAAGCCCAGTGTGTCCAAGTGGTGAAAACATGAAGGTTAGACTAGATGAGCACCACAGTGCATGGCAACCAATAGCCCTCACACCTGATCAGGCATTACTAACTGATGATAGAAGTGTTTCTGGCTAAGACAGGACGCAGTCTCAGAGTCTTCGCCAACACAGCCCCCCAATCAAACTCTCTGAGTTTAAACCTATTTGACAGGCTGGGGTTACGGACAATCTTTTTTTTTTTTTTTTTTTTTATTTTTATTTTTTTTTATTAATGTTATGATAGATTACAACCTTGTGAGATTTCAGTTGTACATTTTTGTTAGTCATGTTGTGGGTACACCACTTCCCCCTCCGTACCCTCCCCCCACCCCCCCTTTTCCCTGGTAACCACCAATCAGATCTCCTTCTCAATATACTAATTTCCACCTATGAGTGGAGTCATATAGAGTTCGTCTTTCTCTGACTGACTTATTTCGCTTAACATAATACCCTCGAGGTCCATCCACATTGTTGTGAATGGGCCAATTTCGTCTTTTTTTATGGCTGAGTAGTATTCCATTGTGTATATATACCACATCTTCTTTATCCAATCATTAGTTTCTGGGCATGTAGGCTGGTTCCACGTCTTGGCTATTGTAAATAATGCTGCAATGAACATAGGGGTGCAACGGACTCTTGAGATATCTGATATCAGGTTCTTAGGATAGATACCCAGTAATGGGATGGCTGGGTCATAGGGTATTTCTATTTTTAACTTTTTGAGAAATCTCCATACTGTTTTCCATAGTGGCTGTACCAGTTTGCATTCCCACCAACAGTGTATGAGGGTTCCTCTTTCTCCACAACCCCTCCAACATTTGTCGTTCTTGGTTTTGGATGTTTTTGCCAATCTAACGGGGGTAAGGTGATATCTTAGTGTAGTTTTGATTTGCATTTCCCTGATGATTAGCGATGATGAACATCTTTTCATGTGTCTATTGGCCATATTCATATCTTCTTTTGAGAAATGTCTGTTCATGTCCTCTGCCCATTTTTTGATCGGGTTGTTTGTTTTTTTGTTGTTAAGCAGTGTGAGTTCTTTGTATATTATGGAGATTAACCCTTTGTCGGATAAGTGGCTTGTAAATATTTTTTCCCAATTAGTGAGCTGTTTTTTTGTTTCAATCCTGTTTTCCCTTGCCTTGAAGAAGCTCTTTAGTCTGATGAAGTCCCATTTGTTTATTCTTTCTATTGTTTCCCTCAACTGAGGAGTTACAGTGTCTGAAAAGATTCTTTTGAAACTGATGTCAAAGAGTGTACTGCCTATATTCTCTTCCAAAAGACTTATTGTCTCAGGCCTAATCTTTAGGTCTTTGATCCATTTTGAGTTTATTTTGGTGTGTGGAGAAAAAGAATGGTCAATTTTCAATCTTTTGCATGTGGCTGTCCAGTTTTCCCAGCACCATTTGTTGAAGAGACTTTCTTTTCTCCATTGTAGGCCCTCTGCTCCTTTGTCGAAGATTAGCTGTCCATAGATGTGTGGTTTTATCTCTGGGCTTTCAATTCTGTTCCATTGATCTGTGGACCTGTTTTTGTACCAGTACCATGCTGTTTTGATCACTGTAGCTTTGTAGTATGTTTTGAAATCGGGGATTGTGATTCCGCCGGCTTTGTTTTTCTTGCTCAGGATTGCTTTAGCAATTCGCGGTCTTTTGTTGCCCCATATGAATTTTAGGATTGTTTGTTCAATTTCTGTGAAGAATGTTCTTGGGATTCTGATTGGGATAGCATTGAATCTGTATATTGCTTTAGGTAGTATGGACATTTTAACTATGTTTATTCTTCCGATCCATGTGCAAGGGATGTCTTTCCATCTCTTTATGTCATCGCCTATTTCTTTCAAGAGAGTCTTGTAGTTTTCATTGTATAGATCCTTCACTTCCTTGGTTAAGTTTATCCCAAGGTATTTTATTCTTTTCGTTGCTATTGTGAATGGGATAGAGTTCTTGAGTTCTTTTTCTGTTAGTTTATTGTTAGTGTATAGAAATGCTACTGATTTATGCACGTTAATTTTATACCCTGCTACTTTGCTGTAGTTGTTGATTATTTCTAATAGTTTTTCTGTGGATTCTTTGGGGTTTTCTATGTATAAGATCATGTCGTCTGCAAACAACGAGAGTTTTACTTCTTCGTTACCTATTTGGATTCCTTTTATTTCTTTTTCCTGCCGAATTGCTCTGGCCAGCACCTCCAGAACTATGTTGAATAGGAGTGGTGAAAGTGGGCACCCTTGTCTTGTTCCTGTCCTCAGAGGGATGGCTTTCAGCTTTTGTCCATTGAGTATGATGTTGGCTGTGGGTCTATCATATATGGCCTTTATTATGTTGAGGTACTTTCCTTCTATACCCATTTTACTGAGGGTTTTTATCATAAATGGGTGTTGGATCTTGTCGAATGCTTTCTCTGCATCTATTGAGATGATCATGTGGTTTTTGGTTTTCATTTTGTTAATGTAGTGTATCACGTTGATTGACTTGCGGATGTTGAACCATCCCTGTGTCCCTGGTATAAATCCCACTTGATCATGGTGTATAATCTTTTTGATGTATTGCTGTAATCGGTTTGCCAAAATTTTGTTGAGGATTTTTGCATCTATGTTCATCAGTGATATCGGCCTGTAGTTCTCCTTCTTTGTGTTGTCCTTGTCAGGTTTGGGGATCAGAGTGATGTTGGCTTCATAGAATGTGTTAGGGAGTTCTCCATCTTTCTCAATTTTCTGGAACAGTTTGAGGAGAATAGGTATTAAGTCTTCTTTGAATGTTTGGTAGAATTCTCCAGAGAAGCCGTCTGGTCCTGGACTCTTGTTTTTGGGGAGGTTTTTGATTACCGTTTCTATTTCCTTACTTGTGATTGGTCTATTCAGATTCTCCATTTCTTCCTGATTCAGTTTGGGGAGATTGTAGGAGTCTAGGAATTTGTCCATTTCTTCCAGGTTGTTCAATTTGTTGGCATATAGTTTTTCATAGTATTCTCTTATGATCTCTTGTATTTCATTGGTATCTGTTGTGATTTCTCCTCTGTCATTCCTGATTTTATTAATTTGCGATTTCTCTCTTCTTTTCTTGGTGAGTCTGGCTAGGGGTTTGTCAATTTTGTTAATTCTTTCGAAGAACCAACTCTTTGTTTCATTGATCCTTTCTATTGTCTTTTTTGTTTCAATATCGTTTATTTCTGCTCTTATTTTTATTATTTCCCTCCTTCTACTGACTCTGGGCCTTGTTTGTTCTTCTTTTTCTAGTTCTGTTAGGTGTCGTTTGAGGTTGCTTACGTGAGCTTTTTCTTGTTTAGTGAGGTGAGCCTGTATTGCGATGAATTTCCCTCTTAGGACTGCTTTTGCTGCATCCCAAATGATTTGGTATGTCGTGTTCTCATTTTCATTTGTCTCCAGATAATATTTGATTTCTTCTTTAATTTCTTCAATGATCCATTGTTTGTTGAGAAGCGTGTTGTTTAGTCTCCACATTTTTGCACCTTTCTCTGCTTTTTTCTTGTAGTTGATTTCTAGTTTAATAGCGTTATGATCAGAAAAGATGCTTGATATTATTTCAACTCTCTTGTATTTATTGATGTTTGCTTTGGTTCCCAAAATATGGTCAATCCTTGAGAATGTTCCATGTGCACTTGAGAAGAATGTGTAACCTGCTGTTTTTGGATGAAGTGTTCTATATATATCTATTAAGTCCATCTGGTCTAATTTTTCATTTAATTCTATTATTTCCTTGTTGATTTTCTGTCTGGATGTTCTGTCCATTGGTGTTAATGGTGTGTTGAGGTCCCCTACTATTATTGTATTGTTGTTGATGTCTTCTTTTAGATCTATTAAGAGTTGCTTTACAAATTTTGGTGCTCCTGTGTTGGGTGCGTATATATTTATAAGTGTTATGTCTTCTTGGTGGAGAGTCCCTTTTATCATTATATACTGTCCCTCTTTGTCTTTCTTTATCTGTTTTGCTTTGAAATCTACCTTGTCTGATATTAGTATAGCGACACCTGCTTTCTTTTGTTCATTATTAGCTTGGAGTATTGTTCTCCATCCCTTCACTCTGAGTCTGTGTTTGTCTTTGGGGCTGAGGTGTGTTTCCTGGAGGCAGCATATTGTTGGATCTTGTTCTTTGATCCATCCTGCCACTCTGTGTCTTTTGATTGGGGAGTTCAATCCGTTTACATTTAGAGTGATTATTGAGACGTGGTGGCCTACCACTACCATTTTGTGTCTTGTTTTCCGGTTTTCTTCAGTTTCCTTTGTTTCTCGTCCCATGGTTTAATCTGTTCTGATGTAGAGCTGCTACTCTCTGTTGTTGTCCTTCTACTTATCTCCTCTGCTCTTGGTTTTGTAGTCCCTTTCCTTTTTTGGATTTTTCAGGAATGAGGGTTTTCCTGAGGATTTCCTGAAGAGGAGGTTTTGTGGCAATGAACTCCCTTAATTTTTGTTTATCTGGGAAAGTTTTTATTTCTCCATCGTATTTGAAGGATATTTTCGCTGGGTAGAGAATTCTCGGCTGTAGGTTTTTGTCCTTCAGATTTTTGAATATATCATTCCACTCTCTTCTAGCCTGTAAAGTTTCTGCTGAGAAATCTGCTGATAGCCTGATGGGGGTTCCTTTGTAGGTTAGTTTCTTTTGCCTGGCTGTCCTTAATATTTTCTCCTTGTCGTTGACTTTTGCTAGCTTCACTACTATATGGCGTGGAGTTGGTCTTCTTGCATTGATAAAGTTTGGAGATCTATTGGCTTCTGTCACCTGAAGATCCATCTCCCTCACCAGATTTGGGAAGTTCTCAGCCATTATTTCTTTGAATAGGTTTTCTGCCCCTTTCTCCTTCTCTTCTCCCTCTGGTATACCTATAATCCTTACGTTGCATCTCCTAATTGTGTCTGATAATTCTCGGAGAGTTTCTTCATTTCTTTTAAGTCTTGCTTCTCTCTCCTCCTCTGCCTGCAACAATTCTATATTGCCATCTTCCAAATTGCTAATTCTTTCCTCCATATTATCGGCCCTACTGTTCAGAGCATCTAGATTTTTCTTAATCTCCTCTATTGTGTTCTTCATTTCCAGTATTTCTGTTTGGTTCTTCTTTATCGTATCAAACTCTTTTGTGACATAGCTCCTGAACTCGTTGAGTTGTCGGTCAGAATTCTCTCTTAACTCAGTGAGTATTTTAATGATGGCTGTTTTGAAGTCATCATCATTTAGGTTATATATCTCATTTTCTTTGGGATTGTTTTCTGTGTATTTGTTACTTTCTTTCTGTTCTGGAGATTTGATGTATTTTTTCATATTGCTTGATGATGTTGATTTGTGCCTCCGCATGGAGATAGAGTTTAGTTGCTCCTTTCACTTGTTTCAGCTGCTGCGGTGGGGGGAGCAGCTGTTTATACTTCACCAACCAGGAACCCTGTCCGTAGTTGCTAACTGGGCCTGGGCCCCTCTTCGTAGCCACAGTGGCCCTTTGGATTCCCTCCTCTGCCGTGGGGGCCGTCACGGGGGGCTTCAGACTGCAGGTGCCTACTGTTGTTGCCCACCTAGATGCGCTCTCTCCTTGGGGTCTGCAACGGTGTTATGGGCTTTTCCAGCGGCCAGGGGTGGGATCACTTTTATTTGTCGCTCGGTTGCTGTCGGCACCCACCAAATCTCACTTGTCCTCTATGGGTCGCAGGAGAGCTATTGGCATCTTCTACAGTCTGTGGTTAGTACACCTAGCTATGCTGCTTTTGCCCTGGGGTCTTCCAGCCTTGTGGCTGGCGGCTGGGTGCCTTCTACTGGTGCTGTGCCGAGGCTTTCCCTAAGGCTTCTGTGAGCCTGTAGGGTTTCCCCCTAGGCTACTAAGCTGGGTCTCTGGAACTCTCTCCAGCCCCAGTCCTCTCCGAGATCTCCGGCAATCCCTAGCCTCACCTGGTGGGCAACGGCAGCTGGGGGTCGCCCCGCCCTCTGGGCTTCTCTCCGGGCCTCTGCCGGGAGCTCTGAATGCTCAGCGTGGCCCCTCTGCTACCGGCAGACAGAGAGTTTTGTCTGCTGCCCGGGCGGAGCTCCGGCGCTTCTCCACCGGATCGCCGGACCCGCCTTTGAAAGTTCCCCCGCCCCGGTCCTCTCCGAGATCTCCGGCAGTCCCTAGTCCCACGGGGCGGGCAACGGCAGCTGGGGGTCGCCCCGCCCTCTGGGCTTCTCTCCGGGCCTCTGCCGGGGGCTCTGAATGCTCAGCGTGGCCCCTCTGCTACCGGCAGACAGAGAGTTTTGTCTGCTGCCCGGGCGGAGCTCCGGCGCTTCTCCACCGGATCGCCGGACCCGCCTTTGAAAGTTCCCCCGCCCCGGTCCTCTTCGAGATCTCCGGCAATCCCTAGTCCCACGGGGCGGGCAACGGCAGCTGGGGGTCGCCCCGCCCTCTGGGCTTCTGTCCGGGCTTGTGCCGGGAGCCCTGAGTGCTCAGCGTGGCCCCTCTGCTACCGGCAGACAGAGAGTTTTGTCTGCTGCCTGGGGGAGCTCCGGCACTTCCCCTCCGGGTCGCCGATCCGGCCTTTGAAAATTCCCCCGCCCCGGTCCTCTCCGAGATCTCCGGCAATCCCTAGTCCCACGGGTCGGGCAACGGCAGCTGGGGGTCGCCCCGCCCTCTGGGCTTCTGTCCGGGCCTCTGCCGGGAGCTCTGAATGCTCAGCGTGGCCCCTCTGCTACCGGCAGACAGAGAGTTTTGTCTGCTGCCTGGCGGAGCTCTGGCGCTTCCCCACCGGGTCGCCGGACCCGCCTTTGAAAGATCCCCCGCCCCGGTCCTCTCCGAGATCTCCGGCAATCCCTAGTCCCACGGGGCGGGCAACGGCAGCTGGGAGACCTCCGTGCCCACCGTGTCTCTCTCTGGGACCCTCCGGGCGCCCCGAGCACCAGGCCGGGTCTCCCCGCCAATGGCGGGGAGAGACTCTCCCCGCGGGCTCAGGTGTGCAACTCCAAAGTTTCCCTCTGCGTTTAGGAGTAATTGCGGGGGGTTTAAGTAGGGTTCTGGTCACCTGTTTCCACCGTCGCTCCTCTGTTGTGTTCTCGCTCCTGCCCTAGATGTGTGTGGATCCTCTGGGGGCGTCCGTTGGAAGAAAGCCGCTTGCGGGTACTAGGCTGCCCGTCGGGGTCGGAGAGTTTTCACCTATTTCCACATCCTCCCGGAGGAAAGTCCGTCCACCTTCCGATGTATAGTCGCGTGGGTGTCTCAGACGTCCTGAGATGCTGTCTGGATATCCTTTGTCAAGCGATAAGTGTCCAAATAATTGTAGACTCGAAGGGCGAGAGACAAAGAGGACTACTCACGGCGCCATCTTGGAAGAATCCCCACGGACAATCTTTTAAGCTGTCTTTCTTGCAGGTCTAAGAAGCTATAGTTGTCATCTGTGATTGTAGGTGAATCATGTTACTTCTCTGCTCAAAGTTTACAGTGACTCAACTTTGCATCCAGAGTCAAAGCCGTAGTCCTTACGTGACCTGCTATTCAGTCTCACCTTTCTTGTCTCTCCTCCCTCATCTCCCACCCGTCTCTCTCACTCAACCTGCTCCAGTCAGGCTGGCTTACTGTTTGTTCCTCAAACACATCAGTTTTGCCCGTGTCTCAGAAACTTTGCAATGACTGTTCTTTCCATCCAGAATACTCTACTCCTACATACCCAGGTGCTCACTCCCGTATCTTCCTCAAGTCTTTACTAATCCCAACCATTCAACAGTCGACACAGGAGTTGGCAAATTGCAACTGATGGGCCAATCTGGCCCCCTGCCTGTTTCTGTATGGCTCACAAAGGAAGAATGGCATTTACGTCCTTAGCTGAAAAATACATGTCAAAAGAAAAATTACATTCTGTGATGTATGAAAATTATACAAAATTCAAATTTTGGTGTTCATAAATAAAGTTTTATTGAACTTTTTGTGCTAAAGGCTGCTTTTGTGCTCCAATGGCACAGTTGGATAGTTATGGCAGAGACCACATGGTCCACAAAGTCTAAAGTATTTACAGTCCGGTCCTTTACAGAACAAGTTTACCGAACCCTAGGACAGACTTTCATTTCTTAGAAATTGCTGGAAGCACTGGCAATCCTGATTCCATCTCTTTCTCTCTCAATTTTTAAAAATAACATTTATCACATTATACCATATTCTACAAGTTCTTTGTATATTATGTATATTTATTGTCTCAATATCCATAAGACATTCATAAGAGCACAAATTCCATGAAGTCAGAGAATTTGGTCCATTTTATCCACTGATATATTCCCAGTACTCTGAACAGTGTCTGGCACATAGTAGGTATTCAATATACCTTTTTGGAATGAATGAATTCTATGGGAGATACCTGCATTAGGTAGAAATATTACACAGGATAGTCAGAGAAGCTTCCAGGGGAGGATGATATTTGAATGTTAAAAGGTACTAAAGACTTAGAACAGAGAACATTTTTCCTAGAAGGAGTATTAAATGAAAGAAAACTTGTGCAGGATAGTCTGAATGCAGTGTAGAGCCCATGAGGAGGAGAAGGGCTGGAAAGTAGGTTGAGCCGGGTTGTGGAAGAACTGGAATGTCTGCTTAAGATGCTTGAGTTTAAGTTTCATAAAAAATTGGATATCTTAGGGGGATTTGTCTGATAACGATATGATATACAGTATGGGGTGCAGTGGGTAAAATATATATAAGAATTGTAATAGTCTGGGTTCAGATTTCTCAAGGTTTAGCATTAGACATTGGCAAACAAAATAAAAAAGAATTTTGGGAGTGAGGAAGGAGGAACCAATGGTACCTTCATTATTTTGATCCTTGGTAAAAGAAAAATGTCATTCTCAGAAATTGAAAGGTAGCAGAAAAGAGAAAGCATTTGGAAAAAAGAAACAGCAGCTGCTTCAGTTCTTCGTGGCTTATTGAATAAATATGCACGTAATTCCCATGTGCAAGAGTTCCGAGGACTTTATGCCACACAGAAGGCCTATGTGACTCTAAACCTGGCAAAATAAACCCAATTAGATTTTAGTAGAGTTAGATTAGTTGAAATACTTCAGAATGATGTCAGAATAGGTTTCACTCCGCTGGATTTCAAAAATCACTTGTGCAATATATCCAAGGATACATGATAGTGCCTAAAATTTTTTTTTTTTTTTTTAAAGATTGGCACCTGGGCTAGCAACTGTTGCCAATCTTTTTTTTTTCTTTTCTGCTTTTTCTCCCCAAAACCCCCCTGTACACAGTTGTATATCTTAGTTGCAGGTCCTTCCAGTTGTGGGATGTGGGATGCCGCCTCAACGTGGCCTGACGAGCAGTGCCATGTCCACGCCCAGGATCCGAACCCTGGGCCGCGGGAGTGGAGCACGCAAACTTAACCACTCGGCCATGGAGCCGGCCCCTAAAATTTTTTTGTAAAAGTAGTCAGATAACATAATCCTAAGAGAAGAAAATTATTATATACAATTTGATTCCATTTATGTAAAATTTTTTATATATTTAAGATGGGATTTTAGGCTGTGTTCTCTTCTCCATATTTTCTGTATTATTTGACTTTTTTTTTCATAATGGCTATATTAGTTTTTACAGTCACAAAAAGAAATAAAGCTATTTTTTACATGACAATAAAAAATGACAATAGGGGCCAGCCTGGTGGCACAGCAGTTAAAGTTTGCAAGTTCCGCTTTGGTGGCCTGGGTTTCGCTGATTCGGATCCTGGGTGTGGACACAGCACCGCTTGGCAAGCCATGCTGTGGCAGGCATCCCACATATAAAGTAGAGGAAGATGGGCATGGATGTTAGCTCAGGGCCAGTCTTCCTCAGCAAAAAGAAGAGGATCGGCAGCAGATGTTAGCACAGGGCTAATCTTCCTCAAAAAAAAAAAAAAGCAATAGGTTAGATGTATAGCAAAAATCTCTGTAGATTTGTTTAGATATTAAAAACAGATTCATGTTACATACTAGTTATTTGCTGTGAAGAGAATTGGGAAGTATTTAGGAAAGTTTGAGATAACTGTCAACGTTTAATAAGCTGACAGTTAAGTACAGCTTGCCTCATGTCTAAATGGGGATGATAATCTTTTTCAAAGGGTTCTCTAATGGAATTAATATGATAAAGGATATAAAGCACCTATCTAGTGAGTAGCTGTTAAGAATCAGGTAAACAGGTAAAACAAATAAAGCATCTGAGTTTGAGAATCAAGCTACATTTATGTAATCCCTCACTCAATTTATTCCACTTAATGCCATGAACCGTGCAAGGTGCTGGGGAATACATGTATTATCAGGGCCCGGTCCTGTCTTGAAGGAGTTACCCATGTGTTTAAACAGGTGTGGCAGATGCCACAACTCAAGTTCCCACAGTGCAGAGAATTTAAACCAGGCCATCTCCCCAGTGAAAGCTCAGCAAATAAAACCATGTGCTTTTGTGTGCCCTGATGCTTTTCACTAAAAATATACATAAAAGCACTTCTATTTGGCCATGCTTTTACTCATTCATTCGACAGTTACATATTGAGGATCTTCCATTTTCAAATTTTCCTCTTGGAGCTATAGCAATGAAGACAAACAAGACTTCTTCTCCAATGCGGGTTTCAATCTAATGAAGGGACAAAAATAAACAGAAAACAAATAAATAGACAAAGTAAGTTCAGTTAGCAATAAATTTGTTGTTATGTGCTGTCAAGTTGGCTCCGACTCCTGGCAACTCTAAAAATGAGTAATGTCCAGTGTCCTGTCCTCAACAGCCCTACTCAGCTCCTGTAGACTCATACCTATGGCCTCCTTTATGGAGTCACTCCATCTCATACTTGGTCTTCCTCTTTTCCTGCTGCCGTCTACTTTTCCCAGCATTATTGTCTTTTCCAAAGAATCCTGCCTTCTTGTGATGTGTGCAAAGCAGGACAGCCTCAGCTTGATCATTTTTGCTTCCAACCATAGTTCAGGCTTAATTTGCATTATGACCAAGAAAACCAAACATGGTGGTATGATTGACTGGGCTAATTTAGCTTAGTTGGAAGACTTAGGTTGTAAGTCTTTCCTGAGCAAGGGGTATCTGACCTGAGACCTGAATGATGAAACTCCTACCATGTGGAGAGGGAGAATTTGGAAGAAGGGAATTCCAGGCTCAGGGAATTCTAGTACAAACCATCTAAGGCAGAAACAAATGTTACTAGTTCAATAAACAGCATTGTTTAATGGTATGGAAGAAACAGGGGAAGAGGGGGAAAGCTGTAAAGTCAGCTTGAGTATGAGCTTCTCAAGGTAGCAGAAAGTGATAGAGAATGCTGACATTTCCAAATGCAAGGATTTAACTCAATGTTCTAGAAAACCTGAGGTCATCTACTCTACCCTAATCATGTAATTCACTTATTTATTCAATTAAAAAATATTTGTAAACACCTACCAAGTACAAAACCCTCAAGAAATTTAACCCATAGGAAAGCTCAGATGTATACACTTAGCATCAGAAGTTAAGGTCGCTTGCAAACAGGGAAAGATCCCTTTCAGCTGTGCAAATCTGAGATTTCATGGTCCAGTTGACATTTGAGCTGGGTATTCAGAAGGCATTCTAGGAACTAGCATGAATAGAGGCAGAGAGATAAGTTGTTTGGGTAATAATAGCATGGTGTTTGAAATTCTTATTACAAAACAACTTTGAGTTTTAAAATTCAACAGATCCTTGCGAAACCTAAACTTGATCTTGTCACATTTTTTGTTTCCCACATTCCTTTGTAAGAACTATGTGCTGATCAGAACTCTGTGAGCTACA
This sequence comes from Equus caballus, assembly GCF_041296265.1. Classification (NCBI taxonomy): domain Eukaryota; kingdom Metazoa; phylum Chordata; class Mammalia; order Perissodactyla; family Equidae; genus Equus; species Equus caballus. The sequence continues at coordinate 117,902,926 of NC_091685.1, read as the reverse complement.
TCACAGGTCTTCCAGATACATTGGGCAGTAGAGCGAGATGGAATGGGTAGGTCATTTATCTTAACACCTCCCTGTATAACCATGCTGAGTCTTCTGCTAAGCAGTAAAGTGCAAAGGAAAGGCCAAAAGAGTGATGGTCATCAGCTACAGAGTTCCACAAAGTTCTGGGAGATTGCCAAGGCCATGGGTCACTGGGTAGCCCATGCTCACCAGGACCAGCAAACCAAGAAGTGATGTTAAGGAAATGGAAACTGGCTGATTTGTATGAATTTGTTTAATCTGTTCTCAATAGGTAACATGATTTACATCAGATCATCTATTTATGACACACCTGGATTCAGAAATGAAGTCATTAGGTTATGAACTTCATCTATTTCCTTTTTGGAAAAACTGACCTCACCCATTAGCCCATTTATAAAGTAGCTTTCCTAAATCTTACCACTTGTCTCCGCGATGCCTCCCCAACTGTGCACAAATATTGTTTCACAAAGTTACGTATGTGCTTCTTCTCTAATATGTCAAGTTTGCAGGGTTATTATTGCAACGTTTCAGAGTGATTAATGTGAGATCAAACAAGTAAGATTAAACTGCTGATTCCTCATGGATAGGGTGGGGCTGACAATGACTGCCAGCAGATAAAATAGCTGAAGACAGAACAAGATTATAAGTTATAATAGAAACGTGGGTCTTCAGTCCCAAGTAATAACTCCTTTATTATGGATCTATCCATTTACACAACTTGCAGTCTTCTACCCTTTTGCAATTGTCAGGCACCTATCATATGTCAAATAATACAAATAGGGTTGATGTTTGGGCAAATGGGGCAAGAGAAAGCTTTTAAGATTTAATCTTATGGGGGCGGTAAAGGGTAGAGTTTTCATGAACATTAGTTTCCCAGAATTTTCTTTCATTCTGTCGGTGGCAGCAATATTCTTCCATTTATTGATCCAAGGAATGTTTACTGGGCTCCTGCTCTCTAACAGCCACTGTGCTGGAAGTTAAAGATCCAATGTCACGAAAACACAGAGTTCCTACATCACTGGACTACACGACAGTAAACATCAACTACGATACAAATGATAAGGACACTGCAGAGAAGTAGGAAACCAAGGCTTTGGGTCTCAGGGCCGGCTTCTTGGAAGAAGACCCAAGTAGAGGATCAGGTGCTAGTGAGCTGATGGACAAAGATGAGTCCCAGAGGTGTGAAAACAAAGCTCTTTTCAGGAAAGCTATGTCTGGAGTATTAGGATTGAGGTCCCTGGCTAACCAATCTAAATCGTGTCACTCTCTCATACTCTTTCAATGTGCCCTCTGCTTTTTCTACATAATACTTAATACAATGTGTAATTCTATATTTATATGATTTTTAAAAAATTCCTATCTTCCCACTACCTGTTTTGTTCACTCCACTTTTTGGCCCACGGTAGGTACTCAATATTTGTCGAATGAACAAATGCCTGAGAGCTGATGGAGGGAATAGTATAAAAGATGCTAGAGAGGGAGCCAGGAGACAAGTTAAGCTGGGCTTTCTTGACCATATTAAGGAATTCTAACCTTCATTCTAACAGTACATAGTAGGAGACAGAGAAAGAGCTTTAAGCTAGTTTGCATTTTAGGAAGATTGTTTTGACTACAATCTAAAGAATAGATTGGAAAAGAGTAGGAGTCAGTCTGCTACAGACCTGAGCAAACTGGGATTATACCAGTGGAGGTGGACTTGAGAGGGAGTTAGGAATAGAAATTGGTGAGACTTGGTGATTGGGTAGGTAAGTAGGGGGTGAATAATGGAGTTCTCCAAGATGACCCATAGGTTTCTCCACTGGGCAGCTAAGTGAATCGTGAAGAAAATAAATGTTTTCTCTTTGGTTTTAGTGATGAAGGGAGAAATGATAGATTCAGTTTTGAGCATATTAAGTTTCAAATGCCTACGGCGTCATCTGAGACATGCTCCGGAGGAAGTTGGATATATCTCTCTGAAGCTCATGAGAGAAATAGAGATTGATTGGAGATACAGATTTGTGAGCCATCAGAAGATAAATAATTAAAGTTGCCTTTTGCTGATGAAGCTGAAAGGACTCTTGCAAATCGCTTCCTTTGACACAATTTTAAAGTTCTCTCTTCTAGGCTGACTCCAACCAGTCCATAAACTGAGAAATAAATCACAGAAGGTTTATAACATTGGGAAAAGTCGTGTGATCTTTTTCAGACATTATAGAGACCAATATGATGGGAAAGCCACCAAAGTGACAGCTCGACTCTGTAGGTCTCCACACCCTACTTCCAAGTTCACCCTTTCAGCTCCTTGCAGGAAATGATTCTGTGTCACTAGTTTTCTTTGAGCATTTCCAAGTCAGACACACAGCCAGGAATTGTTGTCAGGCACCTATCATATGTCAAATAATACAAATAGGGTTGATGTTTGGGCCTAGGCATTGTTATCCTAAAATATTGAATTAATCATGTCATTCTACTATTTACACATACAATTCCCTTACACCTTAAATTTACTTTGCTTTTCTTCTTTGCTACTTCTCAACCCTGACTTCTCATTTCAGTTATGCTGGGACCCTGTAGCAGGAGGGGATGACATGTGCCTTTGATGTGTTTTGTTTGATCTGTTTAACTAGTTGGTGTTACACTTAGTTACAGAACAAGCTCCTTCACACCAACTGTCTTTCATCCTCCCTATTTCTAGCATTTCTGTATAATGCACCCTCTGTAGGTGTTTGCTTGGTGACTCCTGCGCTACAGCCCTAAGGTCAACAACAAAAGCGCCTGCATGGTCTAAAAGTAGAACTGAAGAGGAAAAGATGAGCTGACGTGTGTTGGGTACTGGAAGGAGGACTATTTTATCAAAACCTTTCTGAAGAGGTTTTAAAAAATAAAAGTGGGTGTGCCATTTTTCCAGGTAGACCTGGCAGACGGAGCTACATAATCAAAGGCAAAGCATGAATGGAGGAAGTGTTTCCAAGGATGTCTAGGCAGCATGATGTTAACAGTATGTGCTGTTTGCAGGAATAATGAAGGACCCTGAATGCCACGGTAAGGGTTTTGGAATCACCTTAGACACTGGGCAAGCAGAAAAGCGTTGGATGCCCAGGAAAACATGATCTGACTTTCATTTTAAAAAGAGTACCTTGGCAGAATTATGGACCATGGATTTGAAGGAAATAAGACCGAAAGAGCTGTATGCCATTTTTGATGGCATCCATGTCTACACAAATTCAGAATCCACGATAGTACTGAAACTTTGACCTTTGAAATCACTGACCATGACCTCTTGCTCTTTTGTCTCCCAGTAAACACAACTCACATTATTATTTTTTTAAAAAAATTTTTGTGAGGAAGATTGGTCCTGAGCTAACATCTATGCCAATCTCCCTCTATTTTCTGTAGGATGCCACCACAGTGTGGCTTGACAAGCAGTGCTAAGTCTGAGCCTGGGATGTGAACCCCAGGCTGCCAAAGCAGAGCCTGAGAACTTAACCACTACAGTGGGCCGGCTCTGACCCTCGCTATTTTTAAGGACCAATAGCCCCTTAAACTTTCTTTCTTGCCCAAGACTACTCTCTTTCTTGGCTTCACTCCTGTCCCTACTCAGCCTGTGACGCATGGATCAACATTTCCACTGTACACTTACAAATACCTTAGATTTCTTTTACCCCTTGACCTGAGCCCTGCCTTTTTGCCAATCCTTAGTTCAAGGTACACTCAACCAAATACACCTGTCCCTTGGCTATAAACAATCTTTATGAAAATCATGTGATTAGATTACCTTCATGCTGAGCCCTCAATGTTACCTTCCAATCTGTTTACTCATTCCTAGTTAACTCCCTGGTTTCTAGTTTCCCATACTGGAAGTTATTGTTATAACTTCTTGAGAGATTGCTCTCTCTCAAGAGGCTTGTTAATTTTAGAACCCCAACCCAGACTTAGAGAAACAGAATCGCCAAGGAAGTCTGTGTTTTAAAATAATATTCTAGCTGATTTTTATAATCTGGTAAATTTAGGAAACAATGCGTAGATAATTACGTAATTCCCAAATAGCAACTCCTTTGAATTTATTTCACAGCCTTAAAGCTACAGCTCAGCCCTCCTCCTAATTTGCCTAATTTAACACCAAAAAAGTGAAACAACTCCATTGTTCTTTATTCTCCTGTAACATTCCTTTACCCATTTTCCCTTCCTGTCCCTCTTCCTTTCAAAGCCTGACTCATCTGTTATAGACTGAATGTTTGTGTGCCTCCTTAATTTATAGGTTGAAGCTCTAACCCCCAATGTGACTGTCTTTGGAGACAGGACCTTTAGGGAAGTAATTAAGGTTAAACGATGTCATAAGGGTAGGGCCCTGACACCATAGGATTAGCATTTTTATAAGAAGATACAACAGAGAGGGAGCTCTGAGACAGCCCTCTCTCCCCCCTCCCTCTCTTCTCTCCAGTCTCGTCTCTCTATCTCATTCCAAAGAAAGGCCATGTGAACCCGCAGCAAGATGGTGGCCATCGACTAGCCTGGAAGAGAGCTCTCACCAGAAACGGACCATGCTGCCACCCTGCTCTCAGACTTCCGGCCTCCAGAGCTGTGAGAAAATCAATTTCTGTTGTTTAACGCCCCCAGTCTGTGGTATTTTGTTAAAGCAGCCCAGGCAGACGAAAAGACCAACCTTTTCTTAGTTTTGGCCCAGGCCCCTCTTATCTCCTCTGAGACAAGAACTTATTGTATCCCTACTAAGTGCTCAACAAGATGCCTGTGGTTCCTGCCCTCATGAAGCTGAGTCTGGGAGGAGAGGATCAGATATCAGATAACTAACTCTTATTTTTACTTCTCTCTCTCTCCTTCCTATATTTCGTCTCCCTCTCTGTCTTCCTTCTCTCTCTCTCCCATGCATACTTCCCTTTTCTCGGTAGCACTCCCTTCTCCTTGGGCTCTGAGCCTTCTCTGTCTATCCCTTTGAACTCATTCTCAAGAAAGAAATCTCTCTCTCTCTCTTTTTTTACCTCTCACGTTACTTGCCAATTCCTTTCTTTCCCTGATATCCAAGACACTCAAAAAACAGTCTTCCGTATACATTCACCTGCCCCACTGACTGTCTTAAAGAAAGAGCTTATAGTCTACTGTTCGAAATGTTGACCTCTCCCCTTTCTGGTTCACTTCCCTAGGTTCTGATCACTACTTCCCAGTGCCTACTAGATAAAGTCTGAAGTCTAGCTCCAATTTGTACCTTCCACCATTCCTATCTCAAACCAAGGAATTCAGTGTCACCTTTTTCATACCATCTACCTTTCTCTGACCTGACATACTTTTCCCACCTCTGTCTCCATATGGAAAAGCAGTTCTTTCTAAATCATAAGACCAAGCTGACAAATCACCCTTCTTGAGAAGCCTTACCTGGCACTCCCATGGCTCATCTCCCCTTGGGTCCCCAAAACACTGGGAACAACTGTAATGGTATGTTTATATGTTTAGTAGACAAGCAGTACCCCTATTTCTTATATTCCCAATGTCAGATACTTACTTAATATTGACTAAATATGTATTGAATGAATGAATGAAAGCAAACTACTTTGTCAATTCTATCATATACCATATAATCCTGTGTCCATTCAGATCAAACTAGCATAAACATTTGTTTCGCTATGCTTTTCCTCATGCTCCTTCCTCTGGAGGAACCTGGAACATACAGATCACTCCTGACTCACTTGGCTAACTTCAAAGGCAGCACCTTCTTTACCCATGAAATGAAATTAAATATGAATATTTTTGATGTGACAGATAATGCTGTCTTACTGAACCCAAATCACCAGTGCTGGATTCAATGGTAGAAAGATGTAAAATCAGATTTAAAAGGTTTCCATATTTCAGCTTAAATACTACTATCTCTTTTTTTGATCACTTAGTATACACCAAACACAATTCTAGGTATTTTTCATGTGTCACTAATTTAATCTTCATAACAGCCCTACAAAGTAGAAATTATTATTTTCATCATTTTACACATCAGGAAATCAAGAGACAGATGGTTAGTAACTTGTACAGTAAAATGATCTAGACTCCAGAACTAAGATTTGGATCCAGGCATCCTAACTCTAGAGCCCAAGCTTTTGACCAGGAAGCTTTATTCCATCTCTGTTTGCTAAGTCTGTATAATTAAATTTCATACTTAAAGTGCTGTCAAGCAATATATAAATGATAATTTAATGAGATATCATTTGATAACTGTACAGGACCGTCTTATTCACTTAAAGATAAATATCATGGCAATTATGAAATCCACTGGAATACAGTATCTTATCTGATGATTACTGGAATAAGGAACATAAAAATTACTTTTTGGCACATAGTCATGCCCTGCATAGCAATGTCTGGGTTAATGGTGGATTGCATATAAGATGGTGGTCCCATAAGATTAGTATCATATAGCCTAGGCGTGTAGTAGGCTATATCATTGAAGTTTGTGTAAGTACACTCTGTGATGCTTGCACAATGATGAAATAGCCTAATGACACGTTTCTCAGAATGTATCCCCGACTTTAAGTGACATTTGACTGTATTTATTACTTCACTTACGTGTTTCCCAGAATGAGCCATAGAGCTACCATTTCCACTATTTTAAGTTGTTTTGCACAAAGAAGTGGATGCAAACCAGAAAAATATCCAATTACAGTAAAAACATAGTCTGAGTACTACAGAGTCTATCCCACCACATATTCTGTAATGACAGTTATCCTCCCATTTTTCTTTACTTGAACCACTGCAAACTTTTCTTCCTATAGCCTCCTGTGTTGTTATTTGGCCTTCATTTGATGAGAACACACATATGAACACAAACATAAATGTCGGTACTAGCATAAAAGATTGTCTCCAAAAGATACAAAATGCAATAAGGTTAATTTTAATTTCTCATGGAGAACTCTAGGATGCTAAAGCATACAAACCAGTTGGAGAATTTCTGGCCTAGATGAAAAACAGGCTGTTCCTAGGAACACATATCCTGTTCATGAGGTCTCAACATCACAGAGATTATAGTAAAAGCAAGATGAACAGAAATCAGCAAACAAGGGCCAAGAGAAGGTGGAATCTCTGTAAAAGGTTACGACACAGTTTACTAAATTGCCCGGCTTTATCTTTTTGACTGAGTCCCTACTCTTAGCCTGAAAAGACTCAAGGGAAGGGAACGATAGAAAAGCTGTACAAAGAACAGACCAGAAAGACTTCTAAACCTTCTGTGTCACAACAAAAGCTCCGTCCTCTTAGCACAGTTTTATCTGGCCAGTGTTTTACTCCTCAGAGGTGAATGAGGAGGGATATGTGTGTTGAAGAGCAGACAGACAGTGTTGAGCAGTTTTAAGAGTCCTGGGCTGAGAGTCAGGAGGCAGGAAAGCTGGCATTAACTCCTTGTGTGACTTGAGGCAAATCAGTTCATTTGTTTGTCCATCAGTTTCCTTCTCTTTCAAGCATGGCAGTTGGACTAGCCCAGGGGTCTCTGCTGTCCAGTTCAGATGTAAGATCTTATGATTCTGTGAGATGATCACAGAACATGATGGGAGAAATCACAGGTAAGGTTTCCTGGACTCCGACCACGGTGCTATGCTAGTGTCTGTGTTGTAGGATATTACTGAGGTATTTTCGTAAGTAGCTCCCTGCCCTGTTGGACAGGGTTTAAGACAGGACTTCTCTATGTTCTGCACTCAGTAGAACGTACATTATGTTCCGGTTTGGTTTTTTTGGAAGGTGGGGTGGAATCCTTCTTATTAGGAACAAGTTGCTTCACTTTGATTTCTAAAGGGCTTGATGAAGATGAATAGTAAGTTTAAACCAGGAGAAGCAATTTTAACCCCACACCCTAAAAACCATCTTTCAGGGAAGTAATTATCTCAACACATTAGTAAAGTAACAGTAAATCTTATTAAAATAATAACTTGTCATTTATGTTTAATCCTTATTTCACAATATAAGGGTACAAATGCTACAGTGTGTATATATATATGTTTTTGTGTGTGTATTTAATGCAGTTGTCAGTGACAACTAAAAGTAGGCAGTTTGAGCTAACAAACGTCAGAGTCATCAATCCCAAATAAGAGAAACCTACCTTTTTGCACCGTTTAGTATGAAGTCAAATGTGGATGGTTCTTTAAATAATTTGAAATAGATCCCTATATATCAAATTTAGTAACTTTCAAACTTTGTGTTCACAAGAATCATCTGGAGCTCGTCCTAAAAATACTGATTCTTGGTCACCACCCCTGACTTCTGGAATCAGTCTCCAGCACAGTCACTCAAACCTCGACTGCACATTGAAATCACAGGGGAGCTTCAAAAAAATACTCACACCTGAGTCCTAGAGATTTTGATTCAGTCTGCAGTGTGGCCTGTATGTCTGGATTGCTAAACGTTCCCTAGGTGATCCCAGGGGGCGGATGAAGCTGGGAACCACTGTTCTAGGAGACAAAGCCAGGAACGAGCTGCTTTACAGAGTTCCCCAGCTGATTCCAATCATGAGGCAAGGCTGGAGAGCAATGATCTTCAGATGGTCATCTTCAGGGACAATGATCATCTTCCCAAGACTTCTTCAGAACCCAGGTGGATTTAATTGACATTATGTTCTGATCTTAACCCTGAACGGCACGTGTCTCCTGGTTTACTCTCACTGTGTGCACCTCGCTAATCTTCAAAGCAATGAGTCGGTTGCATTGGAGCTTCCCAACCAGTAGTCACTCTTGAAAAGGCAGATTCTGGAGCCACATCCCAGGCCTAATGAGTGAGAATCTCTGAAGGTAAAGTTCAGAAATATGCATTTCTAACAAGCCTCCTGGGTGATTCCTGGGTACAGCAAAAGTCACAAACTAAGCATTAAAACTTGCCTGGAAATGGAGAGCAAGAGAAGACAATGAATGTTAGGAGCCCAAAGGCAGATATCAACATCCTGCTCTCATTTCCTCCCAGTCACACACCTTTCACAGAGTGAAACTAAGCCACTCTGTAGCAATACTGAAGAAAGTTTTAAAAGTATTTGGTGTGTGGATTGTGAGAACTGTACATATGAAAGGTAGATATGACTCATGAGACAATGAAATTGCACTCTGTTACTCCACAAATATAGTTGACTATGTATAGACATTTTAGTTTGGGGGCAAAGCCTAAAATTAGGGAAGCTAGGATTATCACCATATGGTCACTTTGTAGCTCCTTGATCTTGCTGAGGTTTCCATATAAAGCATGAACTTGAGGTAATGAATTTATTTTCTAGAAAAAAAAATCTTGAAATTTTGATTACTTATCATCCAGTTTTATATTTAGAATATTTTCTTATTTTCATCAAAGACCCCCCAAAAAACTCAGAAATAAGTGACCTAAAATTAAATACTTTTTATAAAATACCCATTTGTGTAATGTCTATCTCCCCTGCTAGACCGTGGGGCAGTGCAGGAGCTACATATTCTGTCTTGTTGCACAGTATAACTAGCACTTGGCCCTGTACCTAGCAGAGAAGTGGGTAAAATAGTGGATGACCAAATGAAGGCCATATATATCACTTGTTAATAATCCTCCAAATATGAAAACTTGAAAAAATTTTCACTTAAACTTCAGCTAGAATGGTGCCGAAACAAGTGAATAGCAGTAACAGTGGCAACAATCTAGTAACTGCAAACGGAGAAATAGAAACTCACAGACTGCCTTACAGCAATTTTTCTGGAGAGGAAGACGGACAGTTATTCTAATTATCCATTTTGGATGTGAAAAGTGATGAGTCTCGATCCTCTCACCAAAAAATAAAAAATCTCAAAGCTCAAGTTAGGAGTTGGACTAGTTGGTTTTTTCTAGCTTTATATTAGCTATATAATTAATATTAGCTATATAATATAGCTAGTTAGCTACAGACATCTACAGATAGATATCCACCTATAATACAGATGGTTGTCTAGCTAGCAATGTATATACGTTCTATATATATGGCTATAATAGAAGAGATTAAAGAATCCATGGGATGCATGACTAACAGTAGATTTAAATTTGAGAGTTTCTAAGTTTTAATTTGTTCTTGTTAATTTATTTCCTTGCTCTTTTATTATTATTATTTTGAAAATAATGACAAGTTAATGAAATTTCACAAAGGTTAGCATAGTGATAAGAGTATTTTGCAGTAAATAAGAGCAGTGGCTCGTAGATTGGGCCAATTCTAGTTCCTGACTATCACTTACTAGCTTATTAGTAACTTAATAGTATGTATAACCTTGTATGGGCCAAGGTACAGTCAGGAGGGAGAACGTTACCTAGCATAAAGTTGTTATTTAGGTAAATGAAGTAGAATTCTAGATTTCTGGAAGGATGCAAGTGCAGGAAGCAGCCTTCATCTCTAACACTGGGGGAATAAGGAGATGGAGCTACCGAAATTTAGAACCTTAGGGGAAGGGCCCGGTGGACATGGGACTCACACTTCTGAGGATGTGGGCTTAAAGCTGGCTCTGTAAGTATTGAACAGGATTCAAACTGGTTTCTCACGCAGCTAGAGAAAAGACTTCTGTTCCACACAGAAGGAACCACGCAGGCGTAACGCCCACTGGGCACGCATGCCGACAAGAAGCCCGCAGGAAGCAGCCAGGCAGGAGCACAGGACTTCTTCCTGCTTCTTCCTCCTCCAACCTTGCAGTCGCCCTCTCACGCCCCCTCTTGGCAGAGCCCTAGGCCCACCTGAGAAAGTAGAAATGTGGCCTCCCAGCCTCAGAATCACAAAGCACAGGGGAGAAAGGTGGTTTGAAGCTGAGAGATAAGTTACTATCTGGCATAGGAAGAGATAAGTATTGCGTGGCAGGTAAGAGCCGGGACTGGCAGACTGCCCAAATTTACTTCCTGATCATTTAATAACTATGGGATCTTTGGTGACGTACACTTAGACAAAATTAATGTGCCCTAAAATGGGAACAGTGTTAACATCTTGGAGTTGTAAGAAGTAAATTCAATAATGAGGTAAACTGCTTAGCATAGAGGCAAGGTAATGGTGTGACAAATGTTAGCTATTATAAATTTTACTTGCATTATACAGCATGTTGGTACCTTGATTTCTTTTAAATAAAACTTCTGACCACATTATAGATCAGTGGTTTTCAACTCACGAGTCTCCAGTATGTGGGAAGCTTTGGATTTATATATAGTAAAGTACCTGGAAATTCATATGCACATTTCAAGCAACAGGATTCTGAAAGTCTATCTACTATCATTCATTAATTCATCATTTTCCCACCATGTACCATGTCCCTGTCATCACAGAAACCACAGTTTAGCTGATGACAGAGACAATTATAATCAAGTAATCTAAGGCCAGGATAGGGGAAGTAGAGGAATGTAACAAGATGGCAACAAGGGCTCAGAGGATATTTTCCGAGGAAGAGAAACTTATGTTGAGACCTGAGTAGGCTACCCAGGCAAAGCTTGCAGGCAACAGAGGCACTCCACACACTTTATAAGATTAAAAATAATATACAAGCAAAAAGGTTTGGCACCATTAGTGACAATGGAAAAGCTAGCATTCAAGAAAGATATTAAAGATAATCCTCAGATTGCACAGTAAGACTGTTTAGTCCTATTTTTTGAAAAGGTTAGGACAATGCTAGCACTTCTTTTCAATCCTTCTAGAGAACTCAGTGAAGAGGTGACTAGATAGTCGAAGTTCAATACATGCTTGTTGGAAAGTACAGTTCTATAGTTTTATACTGTTACGGCTCAGGGTATGTCTGGTGAGATTAGTATCTATCACACACTGTGGCCTTGAATTATCAGCTGAGCATCTTGACATACTGGAACAGACTACAAAGTAGGAAGGGAAGTGAACTGTGTTCAATTAATCCAGTTCATAATAATCCAGTTTATATATCTATAATCTTTGTTGTGCTTAGTGCCATCCAGTCGATTCTGATACTACGCAACCTGTGTACAGCACAGCACAGCAGAGCCCTGCCCAATCTTTTTGTGCCATCCTTTTACCTTCTGGCACTATATCAGACAATGCTCCACTGCTATTCATGGGGTTTTCATGGCCAATTTTTTTGGAAGAGGTTGGCCAGGTCATTCTTTCTAATCTGTCTTAATGTGGAAGCTCCGCTGATACCTGTCCACCATGGGTGACTATGGTGGTTTTTGAAATACCGGTGGCAGAGCTTTCGGCATCACAGCAACATGCAGCCACCACAGTATGACAGTTGACGGATGGGTGGTATGGTTCCTTGGCTGGGAAAGGAACCCGGGCCACAGAGGTGAGGTCACTGAATCTTACCCACTAGACCACTGGGGCTAGCTACATCTATCTATTTATGTATCTTTATATATATATGAGATATTTTCAGAATCCTATAATGTATATATGAATAGCTGTGCACTCCTAAACACAATAGTTATGGGGTGATCCTTCAAAGGCTGTTGCATCACACTTTTTTCCCTCTTGGTCCTTGGTTTGACTTGGTTTTGACATTCATTGTGTTACAGAGATCAAATAATTATTGCTATGAACGTCTTGGTGGAGTTATTTCAGTGTGAAATGACTCTAGACATTCCTGACTTCTTTTTATAATTGAAATAACAACTTCATTATAAAAGATAAATTAAATTTTTGTATTTAGTTTCCATACATGATGTTATTTATTGTATAACATCATAGACCAGGAAACCTAATTTTCTTAGTTGAATTCCAGACCTGCCTTTGAGATCTCTTATTCTCTGAGCTAATAAGTCATGCTTTGTCCTAGACCATTCTTTCTTTATAAAATACATGTAGTATTTATCATCAGGCTACCTCCAAGGATCCTACAAATGATTAGTGAGACAATGATTTCAAAGCTGTCTAGAGTTCTCTGGGGGAACAGTACATTGCATGAGATTACCATCAAATAGGAGAATATATCCATATACAAATGGGAGAAAATGATAATAATCTGTCACACTTTGTGCACTCTTAAGTTTTATTAAGAATGTAATAGAGTTTTTTACAATATCTCCATCAAGAGGGGAAGGATGATGAAATATAAATGTGTCTACATATGTGTGTATGTATGTTTTGATCAGAAACTAGCATGGGGTGAATAACTGGAAAACACAGATTCTTGATGCCTTAATTTCCACAGAGACAGTATACACATGGGACTAACCATAGCATGCACAGAATAACCGTAAGTTGTTCAGTAATCAAATGAGGAAAAAGACTCAGAAAAAGCGAATAGACAGCCAAGAGAGAATACTGATCTCCCAGTCCAGATCAACAGACAGCAAGCACGTGCTGAGCAACCTCCTTGGGAAATGCAGGAGAAAGGTGCAGCTCCTCGGGAACATACAATGAGGATAGTTTCCGTCTCTTCCTGCATTTATACTGTCTTAAGGGAGGCAATGAAGAAAGCCATGAACTGACAGTCCTTGTGATAAAAATACATCCTTTTGAGAAACTCAAAGTAATGTGTTATATATATGTTTGTGTTACACTCCTATATAAATGGGAAAATTAAAATAACTCTTTCAGGAAAACAAAGTAGGGAAATGCAACAGGTTAAAGGCAATTAACAATACACCAAGATACTATGTCAGTTAAATACCTGATCGTCTTTCACTATTTTCTATTTGTCTGTTCTGATCATATACTAAGTTAAAGACAGCAGTAGCTCCGTGCCTGGAAGGCACACTCACATACACTAACCTATCCCTTTCTTTGTGGGCTAATTTCCCTTCTTACAGGTTGCTTACAGTATAGCTAAAATTAAACCCAGCCATTTTGTTAGGTGACCTATGCTACTGCTACTTCGGGGTAATTTCCATAAACAGTACAAGTAAGACGTAATTAGACAAAGTTCTAAATGACAGCGGTTTTCTAACTGCTTAACTTAGTAGTTGACATCTATAGGGAAGAGCAAAGCACGTACATCATTAGGGCTGTGCCAACTACCTTGATTACTTATTTTGGAACATTTTAGTTGTTGTGATCATTATTGCGGGCAGAATCCATGGTGAGATTTGCAATCCTGGATCTATGTAATTTGTATTGCTTCTGAAAACCTAGGCAATTATTCTATATGATGAAGCTTCTCTCACAGCAATGGATCTTTGAATATGACAGTAGTAGGTGGAGTGGAAAATACAGGTTCTATTATGATATACTTAAGTAGGCTACTTCTCTATGAGCTGAGTTTCCAGTACTCTACGTCAGCAGGAAAACTACATTTACTACCACATATTAATCACAAAATCATAGTTAAAAAATTTTCATTTCCAAGCAAGTGTTCTTCCGGCCCAGGACAAAGATTTCTCACTATTGAAAATATTCCTGGGGCCGGCCTAGTGGCGCAGTGGTTAAGTGCACATGTTCTGCTTCGGTGGCCCGGGGTTCGCCAGTTCTGATCCTGGGTGTGGACATGGCACCGCTCATCAAGCCATGCTGTGGTAGGTGTCCCACATATAAAGTAGAGAAAGATGGGCATGGATGTTAGTTCAGGGCCAGTCTCCCTCAGCAAAAAAAGGAGGATTGGCAGATGTTAGCTCAGGGCTGATCTTCCTCAAAAAAAAAAAAAAAAAAAAGAAACTATTCCTACGAATTGTGCCACAGACCCTGATGGCAACTCTTCAAGATTAGTTCTTTCTTTGACCAGCAGCTACTTCAGAAGTGTACACAGTTTCTCAAGGTAAGTACTTTGTAGGAGCACATTCATTTGGATGTCTAAGTTTTGGCATTTTTGTTAAAACAATCTATTTCATTAACTTATGTTACTTGATCAGGCATTGTGAATTAAAATGTAATCATTCTCTCTGTCATTTACAGTTATGTACAGATCCTGTAAATTAACACAGCTTTTATTGCCACTTCACCCAAGCTTTGAAGAGATCATTTGAAACTAAATAATAACACAATAAAGGATTTTCCGGTATTTTTATTAATTAATGAAAATCAAGGCTAATAAATGTCTGCTGTCTATGTCACAATGATTATAGAGACTACCTTGTGTGATGTTACAGACACTGCAGGTTTCCTTTCCAAGAGTTACCGGTCTTAGAATCACAAATTTGTTAAGGCAGTGATGTGCCGGCTCTGCCGGGTGAATTTTACCTGGTCTGAGCACCTTCTCTCTTTGTCAGTGATGGGCCTCCTAACCTAACCTGGCCAATGAGAAGTAAGGGGAAATCTGCTGAGAAATGTCTTCTAAGAAAGATATTCCTTATAAAAGAGAGGTACTCAAGGAGAAAGGCTTTGTTCCTGTCTGTTCCTTCTTGCTTGGGATACTGGATGTGCAGCTACGGCATCCATACTGCAACCATGAAAGCAGGAAGATTGAAAGGACTCAAATCCTGATGGCACCATTGAGTCACTGCACCAAACTTGGGAGCACCTACCTGCAAGCTGCTTCTTACATGAGATAAAGATCTCATTGTTTAGGTCACTGTAGATGGGTAACACAGTATTTCTACATGAAAGCATCCTAACTGATATAAGGGATAAGCAGCGGTTCTTGGGGGTTCATTAAGAGTCATTTTGATGATGTGTAAATGCTATTGATTCCAAAGCCATGAGAGGCAGAGGTACAGTCTCCCCTAAGCAAATATCTAACATAAATTCCCTAATTTTGATAAAATATGTCTACTAGTATCAGAGTATTCTTAATATTATATCAAGTTTTGATTACCGACTGTTTATTTTCTATAGTTGCTTTTTATATGTTGCATTGCTATTCATATATCCTGCACCTGTATTGCTTTATGGATTCCTCTTTATTTCAAGTATGTGTTTCCCCTAAGTATATCCAGTTACGGTTTTTTTTGAGTATTCACTCGACAAATGTTTGTGTGCATGTTTCTTTGTCATGTAAGAGGAAGTTAGAAGGTATGAGATCAGATGCAAGAATGAAAAGACATAGTTAATGTGTGCAAGGAACTCACATTCTACTAGGAATCTGAGATGTACATAAGTCCATACAGACCATATCGTCAGGAGAAAAACCTGACCCAAGAGTTATGGGTGTGTCAAGGGAGGAGATCTCATTTCAGGAATGCTTCACAATGGAGCTAACATTTCAATGATGGTTAGGATTTCTTAAAAAAATGGAAATGGGGAAGAGTATGTTCCATAACTCTCTATCTTTATAATACAACTTCTCCCACACAGCACATGCCCATAGCTTGGAGACTGGTTTTGCTGGAGTGAAGATCGTACAGTGGGATATAGCTAGTTTGGGCTGTATCTCGAAGAGCACATTGAACATCTGCAATCAGTTTCCACTTCTTCTTCATTCTGTTTCTGTTCAACTGTTCTAAGAAGTTGCTCTCTCTGAGTTTTTATCATATAGCTTTTGCTGAATTTTGGTCCAGCCCAGCAGGCTATGCAAATGTATGTGTTTCCAGGGGAATTTTAGTAGAATAGGTCTACTTACCTCTTTCTCAACTGCAGACTATTTTTTTGGAACTTATTTGTTCTTGTTATCAGATCCTTTCTATTTCCTAAAATTTTTCATGACCCCCATGGAAATGTGAAATGTCTAAGATTGGAGTCACCTATTCAATCAGTTTCACTCCAGCTGTATTTGAAATTATGTGAAAACCAATTGTGTCAGGAGCCGTCACATATATTTAGATATGATTCAACTGTGTAGGGAGTAAATATTTTCATTCAGGGGCTTCTGAGACTCCAGTCATTTATTCATCCACTTAACACAAGCTCTTTAGCATACTATGAACTAGGTAGTGTTCTAGGCACTGAAGATATAATAGTGAGTATAAAAACCAAAGTCCTCTTCTCATGGAGAGTAAATTCTAATGGTAGCTCTGATTAGCTTGAAAATAAGTTACTTATCAAATTCTGCTCAAATGTCATTTTCTCCAGAAAGCTCTCTCAGATATTTTTCAGGCTCTGATCCCATATTACCCTGTTGTTAGCTCTACTGGCTTTTTCTTCCTCTACAGCAATGATTTGCTCTTCGCTCTGTCTTTCTCTCTCTCTCTCTCTTCTCCCCATCCCTCCTTCTTTCACTTTACCTTCCTCAGTAAACTGCCAGCTACTTGAGGGCAAAGACCAATATCTTACTATCTTTGAATTAAAAGAGAATATATTCAATAGATGTTTAGAGAATGAATGAATGTAGTTCATTCATAATATTTGGTATGCATTATGTTTATGAAAACTTTAGGGGCCTCCTCAACAAGATTTCTCTCAATGTGTCATGGAAATCCAGTGTGTATGGATTTGCAAGAATGTGAACCAAACTTGAGATTCCATAACACAGAATGGGACTTTGATGGTAGATGTTTAATTTGCAATCAGCAGTAAAAACAAACAAGCAAACAGAAAACCTTAGCTTGAACTTCTGGGCTATAAAACACATAGTTTTTGAAATAGGATTGGAGGGAAATGTAGAGAATGGCTCCGAATGTTTCAGAAGCCCAGTTCACTAAGCTGGGAATTTCCAGAACTTAGTGTTAACACAGTTGGGTAACGATGCTATGCATTAGCTCATTGTGGTCATGCAGCATCATATTTTATTCTTTTATTCTGCTTTGGCATCAGAGTCTGTGGGAAGTACATACGAGGAAGTTGTTTCCCAGGAATGAAATTAAAATCAAGTTGCAAAGGAAAGTGGTAGTTGAGCAGTCTACTTCACTTTCACCATGTCCAATATATTGGGGGAAAATAACATTTTGAACTGTAGTAGCAACAACCTACGAGCTGAGTACCGGCTTCAGTCAGTCTAGAATCGGCCATACCCAAGTTCACCATATCAAGGCTTAGTCAATCTGGGAGAAACTCATTTGACTACTGAAGATAAATGAGAACCGAATACATTTTTTCCCCCATGCAGCATATATAAAGCTTCCTTAGAAAGTGGAAAGTATTCTCAGAAATGGCATTAGGTGACTTATAGCTATAAAATATCAGAAACTTTAGAAAATTCTCTTACATGTTACCTCATTTAATCTTTTTTCATGACAGACGAATGGTGTAGGTCCATGCCCAGGAACCAAACCCGGGTGCCAAAGCGGAGCACACCAAACTTAACCACTAGGCCACTGGGGCTGGCCCTACCTCATTTAATCTTTACAACCCTCCGTAAAGCAGGTATACTATTGCCATTTTGCAAGTTGGAAAATGGGGCATTGAAAAGTTGTACGCTGTACTTAAGTTCACACCCACCCAGTAAGTGGCAGGACTGGAGTGAAATTCTGAGGCTCCTTTCACTAGACAGAGCTGCCTCAGTGAGGCTGTTTAATATAAAGAGAGGCATCTTAGAAGACAGAACAAATCACAAAAAACCAGTTCTGACAACACGCCATGCTGACAAATGGGCTGGGTGGGACGGTAACTCTTTTGTATGGAGATAATTCTCTTCTGTGAAACTACCAGAAAGTGGGTGTGAAGAAGGTAGAAAGCTTTGAGGAAATACTTGTGGGGAGGGGACTAAAGGAGGAAAAGGGAAGCAAGAAAGAATTTCTATTCTTTTAAGATGTATGCAGCTATTCAACTTTATAGACGCTGCATGAGTGCTGGCATGGTGCAGAAAAAATATTTCAGCAACAAAACTTTAATCCTATTTAACATGAATGGGTGGGGCTGATTTTGCAATCCACTCCATTTCTCATTGCCATTTTAAGGATTTTAAAAGTAAGCATTTGTTGTAATTAAACTACAATTATTATATTGCTGTTGTTCAGTTTTATTAACAAAATTTAAATCAGGGTTAATTCTAAGCTATTTCTAAGAAACTTGTAATCACAACTTACAATCATCATTTAATAACTTCTGTTTTCTGCAAAAATTATTAGAACTAGGCAAATGCTTACAATCAAAGCACCCTAGTTTCCTCATCTGTATCATGAGGGAGTAAAAGAATTAATTCTGAAGTCTAGCTGATGATCAAAATAAAATGGGGAGATTTATTTTTAATAATTTTTAAAGTTTTTGAATAGTTTTAGATTTATAGAAAACTTGCTAAAATAGTACACAGGTCCTATATACCCCACATCCATTTCCCCTTATTATTGACATCTCACATTAATATGGTACATTTGTTACAATTAATGAACCAATACTAATACATGATTATTAATTAAAGTCCATACTTCATTGAGATATTCTGACTTTTTATCTAATGTCCTTTTTCTGTTCTAGGACCCCATCCAAGGTACATTACACTGAGTCATCATATCTCCTTAGGCCCTTCTTTGCTCTAGTAGATTCCTTAGACGTTATTTTTCATGACCTTTACAGTTTTGAGAAATACTGGCCAAGTGTTTTGTAAGATGACCCTCGAATGGAGGTTATCTGATGCTTTTTTCTAATGACTAGAGTGGGGTTATGAGTTTTGGGGAGGAAGACTGGAGATTTCCTAAAATACACATTTCTTTATTTGTTTCTAATTTGGTGGGTCTGGGTGGAGCCCGAGTATTTAAAATTTTTCAAAATCTTCTCAGGGTTTGCTCATTGATTGCATTGTCTCTTCTGATAGATGCTCTTTGCTCTGTCTAGTAACAACCAGACACCAGTTAAAGATTAAGATCTGAGAATCTAATTTCTCTTCATTTCTGGAAAATTCTTAGCAATTATTTATTTATTTTGATATTCCTTCCTTTCTTGTCTTCTGAAATTCCAGTTACATCATTGGGTTAATATATTCTGCAGGTCTCTTAACTTTAGCATGTGTGTGTGTGTTTATGCTTTTTCTCTCCTCCATCCTGAGTGAATTTCTCAGAATATTCAGATTTACTAATTTTTCTTCAGAAATTTGTAGAATTTATTCCATACAGTGAATTTTTAAGATTTCGATTCCTTTTTCATGTTCAGACTTTTCTTGGAATATGTTTTTGCTTTACAAATTCAAAAGGAATTTTTAATTTTGACTTTCAATAGATGTTATTCCTTCATTGAGTGTATTTTAAAGTCTTTGTCTAATGATTCCATAAAATTAATTTCATTTACAAAGAACTCACGCTTGGAAGACTGTGGGTTTGGTTTGTCTGCTTGTCTTAATGTGAGTTCTTCAAGTGTCTTTGGATTTTAGTATATGTTTGGTTTTGACTGGACAGGGATGACCTTTTGTGTTGGTCTGGCCTTTTCTTGTCTAACAGTTTTCGGGTGCCTGTAATTGCCTTCGCCTGGCACTCCTGAGCCACCAATTCAGAGCCAAGTTTTACATCAGCATTTTAAGGCTCCTGCCTTGAGATCTTGGGGATATCAAAGGTCCAGCCACTAGAGTCAGCTGGCAGCTCGATTTGATTCCTAGTTTTGAGCCCTCACAGCTCCCTGTAGCCACTGTTTTTATGTAGCCAGGCCTTCAGGCTTTTTATTCAGACTCTATTCCCAAGTGTGGGAGACCTGGTCCAGCCCCTGATTTCAGGTGGGAAACCTGGCCTGTGGCCTTCCTGAATGGAGAACTGAACTGATTATCCCTTGCTGCATGCCCATTACTGTAAACTCAGCCAATTAAAACAACACGTTTATTATCTCGCAGTTTTGTGCATCAGGAGCCTGATGGTTAGCTGGGTCCTGTGACCAGTGTTTCTCAAGGCTACAATCAAGGTGTTGGCCAGGCTGCCTTCTGACTGGGGAAGAATATACTTTAAAGCTCATTCAGTGGTTGGCAGAATTCATTTCCCTACAGCTGTATGACTGAGGACCCCAAATTCTTGCTGGCAGTTGGTTAGAAGCCCCTCTCAGGTCCTAGAAGCTGCCCACAGTTCTCTGCCATGAGGACTTCCCAACAAGGCCACTTATTTCATCAAGCCTGCTGGGAGAGTCTCTCTTCTCAGGGAGGGCCCCCCTCTTCTGTAAGGGCTTTTTCGGATACCCTTAAATCATACCCACCCAGGATACTCTCCCTTTTGATTGATGCATCATCACTAGATTTGGGGTCTTAACTACATGCGAAAAATTCCTTTACCTTTGCCATATTCTAATGGCTAGAAGCAAGTCAAGGTCCCACCTACACACAAAGGGAGAGAACTATGGAGAGCATGATGCCAGGAGGTGAGAATCACGGGCTTACCCTGGGATCTGTCTGCTACAAGCACCTTTAGTCCCAAGACCACCATCTGTGTCCAGTCCCAGAAGTCACAACCCTTGGCCTCACCTTGGCTCCCTGCTCTGCATTTCTGTTCTATTTCTAGTTCAGGAAGATGTTTACCTTGTTTCTTAATTCCTCTGTGTCTAATTGGTGTGTTTTTCCTTTTCTATTCTATCAGTCATTAATTTTTGTTTGAAACCGAGAGGTTATGTAAAAGCACAAACTGAGGAAGCCATCTCATTCCATCTGTGTTTTGTGAAAATTTCTACTTGATCAGGGTTAGGACAGGTTTCTGAAAACCTACGTACGTCTGAATGGTACGGAAGTATTTAATCAAGTGGTTTGGGGAATACGGTCTGGTAGAGAGGATTATTTTTGGATGAAAGGATAAGGAATTAATAAATAGAAGTAGGGACATCATTTAATTAGCAATCACATTTGAAAAACAATTTTAAAAGTAGTCTATCTGCTTGAGAGTAAGAAAACCTCGACTTCTAATTACACCCTGGAAAGACCCGCACAATCTTGAAATCCTCTCATTCTAGAAATATGCCGTCACTGACTAGGTTTTTTTCTACCTGGCTTGCCATTTTTATCAGCTGTTCCTTCAGACAGTTTATTTACTACACCATAGTTCTTTTTTTTTTTTTTTTAAAGATTTTATTTTTTCCTTTTTCTCCCCAAAGCCCCCCAGTACATAGTTGTATATTCTTCGTTGTGGGTCCTTCTAGTTGTGGCATGTGGGACGCTGCCTCAGCGTGGTCTGATGAGCAGTGCCATGTCCACGCCCAGGATTCAAACCAACGAAACACTGGGCCTCTTGCAGCGGAGCGCGCGAACTTAACCACTCGGCCACGGGGCCAGCCCCTACACCATAGTTCTTTATTACACAAAAGTAAGGGAGACAACTGGGGGCCAGCCCAGTGGCAAAGTGGTTAAGTTCACAAGCTCCGTGTCAGTGGCCCAGGGTTCACAGGTTCCAATCCTGGGTGTGGACTTACACACCCCTCATCAAATAATGCTGTGGTGGTGACCCACATACAAAAAATAGAGCAAGACAGGCACAGATGTTAGCTCAGGGCCAATGTTCCTCAACAACAACAACAAAAAAGTAAGGGGGACAATGAATGGAAAATAAGGAGAGAACAGAGATACTGAAAACAGGACTCCAACCATAAAGTAAAATACACACAGGTAACATAACGAAAAGTCTGAACCCTGGGGCAAAGTCCTTTCATTGATGCAGAATCTTTCTTTGCAGACCTGGGAGGGTCAGGCTTAGGGCTGACACTTATGAGCAGACACACAGGTAATAGCTATCTGGGAGCTAAAGGTGACTTGAAAAAGTGACTACTGAAGCACCATGATTTTAAGATAACCACATGAAATAAGAGTCACAAAATGCTGCTTAAGCCAATCTGCCAGGGCAAATCCCTCATCTCTTCTTGTGTTTTTTTTTTTTTTTTTTGAGGAAGATTAGCCCTGAGCTAACATCTGCTGCCAATCCTCCTCTTTTTGCTGAGGAAGACTGGACCTGAGCTAACATCCGTGTGCATCTTTCTCTACTTTATATGTGGGATGCCTACCACAGCATGGTTTGGCAAGCAGTGCCATGTCTGCACCCAGGATCCGAACCAGCAAATCCTGGGCCGCCAAAGCAGACTGTGTGTACTTAACTACCGCGTCACCGGGCTGGCCCCTCATTTCTTCTTTGAAAACAATACAGTTAGTTCTTTATGTTAAAAGGCAGAGAGTATAATCCTAAAAAAGAATTGTGGATTCTGGGGGTCATCTTTATCCTTCCCAGTAAATGCAAGTTGACTATACAGATAAATTAATGTTTATTTGGGGAAGCACACAGACCCTGGTTCCTGGGGGATGTAATTCAGGTCAGGAAGTTTTGATATTTTAGAGTTATGTTCAATGGATCTGAGAGCTGCTGTGGAAGGGTGATTAACAAAAAGATATGGGCAAAGATAAGCATCTATAAAAGTATAAAGCCAGTATGGTGAACGTGACCTCATTCACCCAGTGCTGGACTATTAGAACTAGTTGGTATTGCTTGGAGCCTGCAATATATTTAGGTCAAACAAGTTATGGTGCCATAATTGTAATATATTATGAAGCTCTTTATTCCCAGGCGGCATTACAAGCCAAACACAGAAAGGCTGTGGTAAGTAACACCTCCAAAATGGGTAGGACAGGAAGCTGTTGTGGACACAGCCTTAGCTTTGATGTCATATAGTACCACCTGACTCTCCTTGAAAAGCCTGGCTGGTCTCACTGGCAGAGACTCAGCATAGGGCTATATAAGAATCCAGTAGAGCAGGCTTTCCAATTCTGAAAGGCCAAAGTCCCTAAGACAGATTTGCTATTTCCATAAGTTTTCTACAACTGGCTCTGAACAGAGTTCATCATGAAGTTTTATAAATTATTTAAAAAGATTTCACTTATTGGGTACTAGATTAGAGAGCAAAGTTTCATTGATGACATTTTCTAATCATGAAAATAAATTCTGCTTTATAAGGACATATAAATAAGCTAATGATGTCTACTATCATGTAAGCTATTTTTTTGGCTTGCCCTTTATATGATAATTTAAAAAATATATATCTTTTGATGAGAATCTAAAAGTTGTCAGGTGATCTAGCCATCTCCATCACTTCTACAGTTCTGGAGATCTTTATTCCTTTATCATTCTTCTCTGTTACAATTTGATCCATTGATCAACATTTTCTAATGCCGTCTATAATGCATAATAAAACAGAATTATAGTAAAAAATGAAAAAAATTATTTTCACACATTAAAACTTAAACGTGAAGCAAATTAATTTGCATATATAAAAAAACATGAGTACGGCAGGTAAGCACAGTTGAAACTGGAAAGCAAGAAGCTGATGTTTGGAAGAAAATAAGAGATGAAGTGAAAGGAAAAAGGAAAGAGCCAAAAGGAGAAAGTGAGGATGCGATGCTGTGTCCCTTTATGTTACGGACTTTGTGCATGATCTTCTTTCTGTTTGCTCTCAAGTTTAGTGTTCTTATAAATACAGCAAGTCAGGGTCCACGGGAATCAGAAATTAAAACAAAATAATAGAAAAAATTTTAAATTGGATACATAGCGAGCCAGCCTTGATGGCCTAGTGGTTAAAGTTCAGCGCGCTCTGTTTCAACGGCCTGAGGTTGTTTCCCCGTTGCAGAACCACACCACTAGTCTGTCAGCAGCCATGCTGTGGCGGCGGCTGACACAGAAGAACTAGAAGGACTTACAACTAGAATATACAACTATGCACTGTGGCTTTGGGGAGGGGAAAAAAAAGGAGGAATATGGGCAACAGATGTTAGCTCAGGGTGACTCTTCCCCAGCAAAAAAAAAAAAAAAAAAAATGGATACATAGAAAATTAAGCTCCTCTTATCACGGAGCATTTTTGTACTGCGACTTGCTTATGAAGCAGCTGTTCTGGGGTAAAAGAGGAGACACAAGCAAGGTAGACTGGGTGCGTTACGTGCTTCTTGAATTTCCAGGGCTCCCCACGGCCAAGTTGGATTTATGTATTTCAACTTTTTCTCTGATGGAGATTTACGGTGCACTAGGAGACCCAGTCTGAATAGCCCTAGTCATTCAGGGCATGATTGTTGACTGAGACAGACTTCAATTCAGTTCCCAGTTTTGCCACTCTCCAGCTGTGACCTTGGGTAAGTTTTACTCCCTAAAGCCTCTGCTACTCAACCTTCAACAAGGAAAAGAGTAGTACCTACCTCCAGGATCTTTCAAGGATTAAATGAGATCAGTCTTGCTAACTATTTAGCATTGTGGCTGGAATACACTTTGAAACCTCAAGTAGAAGCCATAATAATCACTACTATTATCATGGACAGCAGCATCAAGTTAGACCTGAGTCTTTGTATAAATTCAGATTCTATGCTCCTCAGAGCTCCAAAATAGACAATCACATTTCAAGGGGATTTAGCAGAGCTCAAAGGCCTGGTTTGTGACATCAGTGATGTTTTCAGTCACCCGGTGCCCCATTGCAAGATAGTCATATATTTGGGACTGTTAGCAAAGAGGCTTTGGAAGGTACAGCCACCCACATTTCTCCCCATGATTGAACTTAACTCCATTCTGCTGTATTCTACATTGCATGGTTTATGTTAAGGGTCACTTGGCAGAAAACTGTGTCATTAACAACTGATTAAAGTTCAATTTTAGGAAGTCTGATTCCAGAGTTCATAGTTAATAATCACCAGGCTAAGCTAGCATGTCTCATGGGTTATTGTTTATTTTGCAATAAAATCATATGGACCTCGCTGGATGAAGAATAATAACAAACATTTTGAAAAAATTAACGACCAAGTATACCGATACACGTGGTCTACGGAAATGAGGGGATTTTAACATTATACTTGATATTGGCTAGAACTTCCTGACTACACATATGCTGTCCAATTCAACATACTATAAACTAAAGATGACAGGAAGGATTTTGTGTGAATCTGAATGGGAGTTTGGAAGATGGATTAAACATGAAAAATGTGCATTCTACCTTACAGAAGTAGCAAATGCTTTCATTTCTCCAGTCATTCAGTGAAAAATGAGTGCTAGGTGCTAGTAGATTTTTTAAAAAAGAGAGAACCTCATCAATTTCTTTTATAATTTCAAGCTCCAAAAATGTAATTGAACTAGTTATACAATGATTGACTTACTTTGTTTTAAGTTATGGAATGTTCTTTGCTGTGAAAATTCAATAAGCATTATATTAAGATGTGGAAGGCAATAGAGACAGACTAGAAATAAAAAACATGGACATATTCACACATAATGCATCTTTTTTGCAAAAGTCTGACAAAAATCTTACATGGTCAGTTTACATGATTTTATTAAGCATAGGGATGTGACACAAATTTTAGAAAGATTCATAAAATAAAAGAATTTTTGCTTAATTTCTAATCTTTTCTTAACCAAATATTTATACATGCATTATTAAAACAACTTACAATTGCTTGAATAGTTTGAAGCAATTCTCTTTTGTCATATTATCTGTTATGTTTAATGTTTATTTTTAGGTTTTTCTAATGCAATTTAAATAAGAAATATAGAGGATGGTAATCTCCTCAGGTCAAGTTCAAAGGCTGGGGAAATATTCAAATTTCTAGTCTGCAAAGAAGGAAAGCACATTCTTTCAAACTGGCATCTGAAAGTTTCTCCATCGGTGAACATTCTTTAGTTTATGGACTTTAGACCCTGCATTTATCAAAAATAGAAACAATGGTGCATGTTAGTGTTTTTTCCTATTTATCATTAATAATATATACAATAAAATAATTTTCATTTTCTTATCTAAGGGCAGAAAGTCCCAACCTCTTTCTAAAATTCAGTTTGGAACAAGGAAAGCATGGCCTGACTTGTCATTTTGTGACTTCCAGTGTTTAAACGTTTAACGTTTGTGTGCAGGGGCGGCATCTCAGCGTCTGCAGTGTAAGACCAACACGATTTTTGCCTTTCTGAAAGTTGGAACGTAAACAATTCCGTTCGCGTCGTACATATATTTACTGAATACAATGCCAATCAGGCACAGAGGAAAACTGAACAACACTATTGGATTTTCCTGGTTCCCAGGAACAATACAATCTACCATGAGACTCTTAAAGGCGCTTGGCCTCTAAGGTCTGAGGTGCCACACGAAGGCGGCTCCAGCAAGCCTGGGTACGCACAAAGTTGCTTCCTGGCCAGAACGCTAACTTGGCAAGGATCTGCTGCTGGCAAACACAGATTAGTCAGATAAAGTCGCCACAGGCTCAACCAAACAAAGCATAAATGGCCCTTTCAGCACGAGGAGGGGGGATGTTACTGAGCCCAGCAACCCAATTACTTTTTCTGGGATCCCCAAATTCGCGTTTTCTAACGCTTGACGCTTCACGCACGAGGCAGGTGCCTGATCCCCTAAGCGCCCCCACCCTTTCTTTCGCCTGTCTCCTCCACCTCTTCGCCCAAGTTCAACTTTTTAATGGGTTCGGGAGGAGTGAGGCAGGCTAGGAGGCTGGGAAGATGAGAGAAGGCTACCACCACGCAGACTGGCGCTGCGCTGGCGTGATGAAAAAAGGCGGCACCGAGACCAGACTGGTGGTGGCATGAGGGCACAGGGCACGCCCTGCAGGGGGGACAGGGGGCGGGGCCACGTGCCAGTCCCAGGGTTCCCAGCTCGAGCGCCACGGGAGGGCTCGGAAGCGTTCCAGCCCGCCCGCCGCTCCGCAGCCGAGCATCCCCGTCCCAGGACGCGGCTCCTCGGCCGCCAGCGAGCGCGTGGCACGAAGGCGCGTCCGCATCCATGCCCCGGGCCGGGGAGCGGGAGGCGCTCGCAGCCCCGGGCGTGTGATGCGAGGCTGAGCGCGTGGCGCCCGCGGCGTGCCCCGCTGACCCAGGCTTGGGACGAGAGGGGCGCGCTCCAGCTCGGCTCGCCACGCGCGGGGCGGGGCGCGGCTGGGGGGGGGCTCTGGCCACCCGCGGGGAGCGGCGGAGGAGCAGGCGCGCTGCGGACCCGAGGGAGGGCACGGTTCAAGCTTTGCCATCAATTGTGAGTCAAGAGAGTCCGTTCTAAGCTAACACACTAACTCTGCAGCCTCCCTCACGCCCCCGAACCACCGAAGGCGGCGACACCTGATCCAGCGCACAAACACGGGTCCCTTCTGTCCCCGGATACAATTACGCGGCAGAGACACACTCAAACTCACGCGCAGCAGCCGAAAGCCGAGGTAAGCGGAGGGACCACGCCGTTCCAGCTGGTGGAAGGGGGGCGGGCTGGGAGGAGGAGAGGGGCGTTGTTTGCTCCCGGAGGTGAGTGCTGGGCGAATGGCTGCGACCCAGGGGCGGGGGTAGGGATCGGAAAGTGCGGATGGGGTTGGGCTGAGGGAGTTAGGGAATAGGGTGGGAGGAGGGTAGGGAGAAGGCGGGGGGTTGGGGGAGTGTAAAGGTGGTCTTTCCAGGCTGCCCCGGATCGCGCAGGCACTCCTTTCTCTTCCATATGGCACCCGTTTGAGGGTGCTCTCGCGATCGTGCGTGGTCGAGGAGGAAGGGGATAACCGGGCGCGGATCCGGCGGAGGACCTTGCACTTGACCCTGGAGGCATGGGCACCGCGGAGCCCCAAGGCCAGAGCCCGCTGCTGGGCAGGGATGGGGGACCGGGAGGTGCTTCCGGACCTCTCCAACTCTCCTCTACTTCGTCCTCTCCCTGAGGGGCAACTAGAGGTGGGTGCATTGGGGGTGGGGATTGTCTCGGGGCTGTACAGATACACATACTGGGACCTTTCAGCGCCCTCCGGAGCCCACATGCCCGCGTGTCCCCCAGGAAGGGACACTGGTGGCAGGGTCGCGCGCGGGTTCCCGCGCGGATGGGGGAAGCACACGGCGCGCCCTGGTATGAGAGAAGCGTGTGCGGGCCGCGGGGTTGGAGAGGAGGTGAGAGAAGGACGCGCTGCAGGAAGTAGGGCGCCTTCCACGGGCCGGAGGAGCGGCGAGGGGGCCTGGGATGCCTGGTGTGGGGCTGTAGGAGGCAAACCGCATCGAAGGGCGCGAGTATATGCAGTGCGGCCGGGCAAAAGGACAGTCAGAGGTGGCGAGGGGTGACTAATCTGTATGTATAAACTCACTGGTTTAACTGAGGGTTTATAAAGTAGAGTACGGTGAACGTGCTGCTCTGCAGCGCTTCCTTGGGGACAGGACCACCCCGGTACCTGTACCTGTACCGCCGGCCTCCGTCACCTTAAAGCATCCCCCGGGGGAGCGGGGGTGGGGAGAAGGTGGGAAAACTTTTGAGACTCGAAAACTAACTCGAAGGCTAGATTGTGTTAACTAGTCCTTCTTAAAGGGAAGAGGGCGATTCACGAGGGGGGTTGGGGGGGGGGGTGGCATTCTTAATCAGGCATGACCGGAGAGTCTCCTCCATTATGAGCCATTGTTAGTAATAGAGATGGCATTTTATTTCAGTTAGTTTCCACCCAGGAAAGATGAAAAAAACCACTACCCCTCTAAAAACCCTCAGTCCCCTCAGGCTGTCACCTTGTATAATGAGTTTTACAAGATTAATGACATGTAGGTGTGGCAGTTTGGCTAGATGCCAAGTGTGCTGCTTTTTCTATTTCTGATAATTTCGTGTTCAAAAGAAGTCTCCGCTTGGAATTGGTGTGCTTTATCTCTACACATCCCCACACTGCCATTGAAAGGAGGATAGAGAGTGCTTTTTAATTGGTATTTTACTAGTAGTAGAAGTAATCACACTTTGTTCCTTGGAGATTTTTAAATTAATTGAAGAGTCCAAAACTTTGTGTTATTTGAATTGAATCATAAATCAGTCTGTGTTTTTTTCTGTCTCGGAGAGGGAAACAACAGACATAATTCTCTCCTATAGAAACTATGTCCTGGTAGTTTGAAGTTTTGTTTTAGGAATGTGTCTCTGTTCGGCAACTATTCTAGATAATTCCCGAGGGATAGACTCTAATATTGTTTGATTTGCCCACCACCCACGGGGTAAAGTTAACATCTAGTGTAGTGTGATTTACTGCTATAGGAGGGTCTGGTCAAAGCTTGATAGTGGATTAGTACCTTGGGCATAACTGAGTAGAAACTATGCTTCTGACTTTTTCTGGGTAATACTACTGTAAAGATTTGAACTCTTTTTAGATCTGAAATTTCCAGAGCTTTATGCTTGTTGTATTAACGTCTGGTACACATATTAGAATAAGTAAACCAATGGATGTAGTAGAGATATTTATAACAGAATTTGTTTTTTGTAAAACCTCTTCTTTGTATAAAGAGTTTGTTCACATTTAATTTAAATAACAAAACATTTCATGGTACCTTGTGAATAACCATCAGCTTAATTACCATTTAAATATTGATGACGAAGAAAATAATCACACTCTCAATTCTGAAACTCCTTTTCAAAGGTATTTATCAAATAATACTGATTTAATGCTGTTTAACTCACACTAGATTTCCGAAGGAAACCGGGAGGGTAAGAACTTTTGTTTTTGCAATGTATAATATCTCATTTATTTGACTCCATCTGGATTGTTGCTTATTTACATGAGAATATTTTCTAAATAGCTGACCTTTTACTCTATTAATTACTAAAACAAAAAAAAGTTAGCTATTGAAACAAATAAGCAATTTTTAAATCTTGCACTCTTCTTTGCTCCCTTGGATCTAAGTTCATTTTTTTGTTGGGTTGTCTTTATGAACGTGAATTCATAAAGAACTGAATAGTGCTATTCCTTGAGGTGTATAGAGTTGTTGTTTATGGTAAATGGTCTCAGCCTGCCTGGATGAAATACTAGAATGGAGACAGAAGTACTATTCTTCTTTTTATGGTGTTTCTGGGTCCTCTTTCTGTTATCAGCTATCACTTTCTGCTGTCAGGCTGTGAGCGGGCCCTGCTGCTGTATTATCTGTTGTCTTTTTTTCTGTGAAATGATGTGGACTATTGCCTGACTATAAAGCCTGTGGACTTTGTCACAGATACTTCCTGTCCTCATGCTTTATTTCTAGGCTGGATCGTGAGCTGAATGGTTGAGGTTCCTAGAAGGGTGACTTCTATATAAATGGTTTTAATGTGTTTTTTTAATAGAAAATTTTGTATATGAGACCTTTAGAAGGGTGTCTTAATTTTAGACAGTTTAGTCTTCTGGAAAATCTGTGCTTTTCTGAGAAATTGAAGCAGCCCTTAAAAAAAGTTTACTTTTTTTATGGTAGGCCCAGATTGTCTTTGTTTAGGAATATGTGTACTATGATATTTTACATACCACTTTCTGCCATTGAAGCTCACTAGCCACATGTAATGTTGGTAATGTTTTCCTACTCTGGAAGCCAGGAATAAGTGTGTTTTGATAATCCTGATAACCAGACTTGAGCCTTGGTGTATCATTTCCATATTATTTTGCATACCTACCTATGGAAGAGGTACATAATTAAATTAGTTTGAATAAAGTAGTTTAATTTAGTCTTGGAAACAGCGGTAATCATATCTTCTTAATCTAAAGCATGTCACACACATTTATTCTTTTATTCAACAAGTATTTATTAAAAGCACACCATGTTTTGGGCTCTGTGCTCTTGTGCTCTGGGCATATGCAGATACATAAGACCCTGGAAGGGCTCTGGGTTTAAAGGGGTGAAATAGATAGAAAACAAGTTAGTTTCCGTAAGTACGATAGAGTGCTCTAAGTTCTGTGAGTGCTGTGATGGAGATATGCACAGAGGGCCCTGAACAGGCATCTGGAGTGGCCACTTCTACATAGGGACGGAAGACTAAAGAGCCTTCATGGAGACGGTGACATAAAAGATGAGTCACTGTAGGCAGGGGCAAGATCCTGGATTGCTGTTTGCCATCCTAAGGAGTGTGGATCATTTTCTGTTCCAGGTTGTTGTAAACAAAGGAGTGATATGATGGGAGGACGGTTCTCATAGCAATCTAGAAGGATGCATCTGAGGAATGGGAGACAGGAATGGCAGTTTAGAAGGTATTGGGGTAATCTTGTGAAGAGAGTTGAGGACCTTGTACCAAAGTGGTAGCAGTGAGATGAAGAAAAGGGTTTGGCCACACAGATGTTAAGGTGGTAGAATCTCTAGGATTAGGGGACTGATTAGATGGTGGGTGGTACGGGAGGGTGGGATAGGGACTTTAAAGGATGGGCAGGTTTGAGGAGCACAGATGATGGCATTCACTTTTGGACATGTAGACTCTGAAGTGCTTATAGAAAATCCAGCTGGAGACGAGCGTCCGAGGGATCATTGCAGAGAGGTCTGGGCTCGATAGGTAGGTAGATGAACGGATGGATGGATGCTCAGACTGAATTAGCAGTTTCCAGCATACAGGTGGTTGTAAAAAAAAAAAGAAAAAAGAAGAGGAAGTCGATAGCTCTTCCAGTGCGGGTACAAAGAATAAGCGGGAAATAGAGGCCTGGGGAGATCCTACAATTTAAGAGTTGGGTAGGGAAATAGGGCACAGTGAAGAATGGGAAGGTACAGAGGGAAAGGCGGGAGGAGAATTAGGGGGAGCAGCTTTTGGTAGCTGAAGGAGGGAAGAATTTCAAGAAGTGAGAGGTCAAGGGGTAAAACGGGGGGTGTTAGACTGTCCTGGTTCTGCCCTGACTGGCTCTGTGACCTTAACCCAGAGTTTAGTGCCCTTTCGTCATTGCAAAATGAGGATCATAGTGCCTGCCTCCTAGGGCTACTCTGAGGATCAAAGGAGACAAAGTCTGTCACGCGCGGTGCCCAGAAGGTTACTGGTTTGTGTTCCATAAATGCTAGCTGTTTTTATGAAAAGCACAACTTGGATTTATCCAGTGGTTGGTGAGGTCTGTGGAGAGTATTGCTCTCAGCACTACTTGCTCTCAGGGTTTAGGGAGAATGATTAAAAGATAGACTTAAGATGAAAACTTGATCACATTTATAGGCTTTGGGGAAGAAGCCAGTGGAATAGGGGCATTTGACAGTTTTGAAGAGAGCAGAGAGCCATTGAACAGAGAGGGATGAGTTGCATGGAGAGCCTGGGGAGATGGCAGGTTCCTCAGCACCAGCCAGGCTTCCACAGCCTGGAGGGGTCCTTAGCAAAACCCTCATCCTTTAGAAGCATCTGGTAATCAAATCAAATTTTTTTTTTTGAGGAAGATTAGCCCTGAGCCAACTACTGCCAATCCTCCTCTTTTTGCTGAGGAAGACTGGCCTTGAGCTAACATCGGTGCTCGTCTTTCTCCACTTTATATGTGGGATGCCCAGCACAGCATGGTGTGCCAAGCCGTGCCATGTCCGCACCGGGATCCGAACCGATGAACCCCAGGCCACCAAAGTGGAACATGCGAACTTAACCACCGCGCCACTGGGCCGGCCCTCAAATCCAATTTTTAATGTCTTGTTTAAAGGATTCTTGGTATTGTGAGTTCTAGTTTCTTAGATAATCTAATAAGGACAAAGTTGATTCATTTTAAACGAATCTGAAAAGAGAAACATAGGTGATATTACAACTGAACAAAATATAAATATTTGATGATTCAGAAGGCACTTCCATTTCTTTTGAGGTCTTAAAAATCAACGCTATGGAAAGCAGTTATAACCTGTGTAATAGAGGAAGGACTGATTCGTAGACTTTTTTTTAATTGACAGTCCTATAGTAATATTTAAAAATACCTACTTTTTTCCTTAGAATGTTCTCTATTTGGATGAAGTAATGCTTGGTATTAGAGACACACATCTAAAATTAGATTTCTATTTTAATATGTATATGAATTTTTTCCCCCTATGATTAGTGGGTATTTTGATAAAATGTTTACGTATATGAACTGGTTTGGGAAGCAATCAACAATTGAGCATAGTGCATATTGTTGACTACTTGGTTGCAAGGAATATTGGTGGTTAATTGATTATAAGTAATATCTATTATTTTATTTTAGTTCAAATTATTATGTCTGTTTCAATACATACTTATTGTTATTCACCACTTATTGTTTGTTTATATAGTACTTAGAGCAGTACATAGTTTTTAGGACACCCAGTAATTGTTTTTTGAGTAAAATGAAATTAGATGTTCGTTATTTTTAAGGTGAACTGAAATCCATTATTCCTGTAGTTTTCGTCGTTGATGATGTTCTTTACCTGAAGTTCTCTGGCCACTCTTTTTGTTGTCAGGCCCTCTCTGTTGTGGAGTTGAGTTGCAGTGCTCTGTGACCATGGGCTGACTCCCACACCGTGTGCGGTGGTCCCGTTCCTTCAGAGCCTGGTGGTCTATGCACGTGATTTTCACCCAGGCACGTGATTTTCACTTGGGGCTTCTGAGGGGTCCGTGTTGTGATTCAGCAGCTCAGTCTTAGACTGTATTCTGTCCCTGCTCAGCAGTCCCTGACAGAGATGACAAATGCCAGGTTGAAACTGACGTAGACACGGGTGCCACACTTAGGTGAGCATTTAGGGGTGCAGAGCCCAACAAAAATGGAACCTTTGGATTTCTGAATTTCGGCAGGGTATTTAGGACCGCCTAGGTCAGTTTCTACTTTCTGGCTGGAAATTTGTGTGAGTATTAAAACATTTGGACTCAATGGAAAGAATGTGTAGTTAGGAGCATTTCAGAGACACTGTGTGTTTTGCTCATAGCTTTGTGCTATGTATCTGAATTGTTAATAATTGAAATAATCACTATATTGGTTTTATTTTGAAGGTATAATCAGTTTCCCTTGACTTGATTTCGATAACAGAAATGCATCTGCAGATACTCTAGTTCACTAAATAAATTTAC
Organism: Equus caballus; assembly: GCF_041296265.1. Classification (NCBI taxonomy): domain Eukaryota; kingdom Metazoa; phylum Chordata; class Mammalia; order Perissodactyla; family Equidae; genus Equus; species Equus caballus. Next base: position 117,868,634 of record NC_091685.1, on the reverse strand, counting down.
CTTATAATGATTTGGTAAATATTGGCTCGATTTTGGAATATTGCTGTAAAATTATTTTTCACTTTTCTATTCTTTTTTGAAGAAATTTATTACTTGAAATATTTTTAAGACATCGAGTCACAATTTTTTAGCTATTACATTGGCTGTAACTTTCTTGAATAAGTAATCGCCATGGGGCTGATTTTCCTCCAAGTGAAGCGTTTTAGTTTCAATATGTTCCCATTAATTTGAAAATTTTTTAAAAAGAAAGTAGAATCAGATGTACCAATATGCTGTATTTTCTATAATATCCTGAATTTTCTAACTTGCCTGAAAAGTTGTATAAAAATTCAGTTTTTATAAATTATAAATAATCATAATTAGAGAATTTAAAATTTTCAAAACACCTGAAGAAAATACGGCAAAATTTTAACACTTTTTAAATACGGGTGATGGGTATACAGATGTTTGTTATATTAATCTTTATACTATTCTGTATGTTTGAAATACTTTACGGTAAAAAAACAAAGTGGACAATAGTTTTAAAGCATATCATATTTTAAATGTACCCCGAGACTTTTCTATTTAAAGCGATATCAAAGTGAATCTTTCTATAAAGAATCCTATTTTGATTGATCTGTTTTGCAAAGTCAGATTTTCCTGCTCTGCTTAAGCACACACACAACAACAACAACAACAGCAAAACCTGGGCCCACCTCTGTACCGCATTTTGAGTATTGTTGCATCCACCAGAATTTCTTAAACTTCTGAACTTAAGGTAAGGGCTTAATCTGACTCTGTACCTCATCCTCATCATAATATCCCTTACTTTGGAAGAGAATGCCTCATAGGAAGAGTTTTTTTCCCCAAGCGATGGGGTGAATGATTCAGTGGTGTTGCCTTCCTGCTTTAAGGAGTGGAGGAGTGGCTCTAGGACTGGGCAGTGACAGCAGGCCCTGCAGGCCCTCGGTGGCTGTGGGTTCTCCCGCGAAGAAGGCCCTTGTGCTTTACATGGCTTTTGCATGTGTGCTCCTGTCCCTGCTGTTCATCTGTATTCACCAGCCAATCAAGAGAGCAGGGCTTAGCGGAAAACTAGTCAGACAGGTTTGCCTGTCTATTTAAAAGGAGTGGGGGCCAGTGAAATTTGTGGATAAGGTCAAGGGTGAAACTATTTTGAGGAATATTAATGCTAATCACTGTTTCTGTTTTCTCCTGGTTTCGAAAATAGTCTGGAGGCATTTGTGAGAAAATATCTTAAGGGAGGTAAAGTGAGAGTGAGGGGAAGAGGAAGAAGTAAATAAGAAATAGGGAATTAGAACAAGGTGGAGAGAGAGAAAGGAAAAACAATAGTGGAGGAAAAAAAACACAAGAGGGAAAGGACAGGTGTTTCAGTGTCCTGTCTGGGCTTTGTGTAAGCTGGGTGCCTAGAGCAGGAAACTGCTATTGATCTGAGAATGAGTTTAATTGAAACAAGCAAACGCCTGTGGTCTTCAACATCCAAAGTGGGGAACACCCGGCCGGGTCAGGGCTGATCTTTACTAGGGATATTGGTGGAAGATGTTGTAATTGCCGTCTCTGACACTAGCTTTACCTTGGAAAGACTCAATTCCCTTGAACAATAGTAAAATGCTAACATTCATGCAGCCTTTTTGTAGTTTGCAAATCCCTTCTCATACATCCCATCATTTTATCCTCGTTCTGCCCCTGAGCACTGTCCAGTGGGTAGTCACAGTTTGCAAACCATGAGTTGGGGATGCAGAGCTCTTAAGTAACTTCCGGAGGTCACCAGGACAGACTCCGGGATTTCACCTTAAAACCCAGCTTCTTGCCTAGGGCGGTGCGCTCCCTGCCTGCCGAAACCTTGACCCCACTGCAATGACTCTGCATAGTCTCTCTTTACTCCTCACCACACACTCCTTTCCACTTGTTGAGATGCCCTTCCCCTTACCCTCTGGAATGGTTATTCATGCTCATGGGATGGACTTTTATATATAAATAGATGTAGTTCTAGCTCTAACTTCCTAGGTACTCTCTCAAGACCTAGAGTTCCCAGCTCGACTTCCAAACTCAGGTCTGACCTACCTGTGTCAGTCTTCAGGCATAGTTGTTAGTGCTGGTGAATGGATTCCAACCCTTAGTGACCCTGTGGACAGCAGAGTGCCATCCTCTCCCCTTCCAGCACTTTATCACACAGCGGTCTGCTGCTCTTCATAGGGTTTTCATGGCCAGTTTTTTCATGGGTGACCTTGATGGTATTTGAAATACCCACGGCATAGCTTTCAGCATCACAGCAACATGCAGCTGCCACAGTCACTGGGAAACCAACCCCAGGCCATGATGGTGAGAGCGTGGGATCTTACCCGCCGGACCAGCAGGGCTGGCTTCAGGCCTAGACTTTGTTGCTATTTTGGAGTCCACCTTCGCCTTTGTCCATGATATTCAGTCTGGTCTCTAATTCTATCACTGTCTTCTTCATGAAGACCTTGCGCATGTTGAGATTTCCATCCACCTTCTGTTCTCTGTGTGGTCCCTTTCACTTCAGGACCGCACCGATGACTCTTTCACTGTTCCCTTGGCCTTTGATCCCTTCCCCTCTCCATCCCTCAGTTGGGATCCATTCGCCTCCATGCCTGTGCCATTCATTTTCACATGGGAAATCCTGGCTTTCAGGGCTCTTTATTGCCCAGCTGCATTCAGATCACCCTGGTTTATTTCCTGGTGCTCCCCAGCAGCGTTCCATTGATCAGTCCCATGTATCCCTTGAGGCCTTTGCTTCAGGACATTCCCCACCTGAATTGTCCTCTGGATTTTCAAATACTCATCCTTCAGGGTTTTGACACTCATGGTTAGTCCCACCTCAGACTATTCCTTCCTGGTCTCTTTCTTTTTTTTGACTTTCCTTCTTACAAATGTTGATGATCCTTTAACACGTAATTGTGTTACTTCTCCCTCTCAGGAGAGTCTGCTGCTCTTAGAGGGTGGACTCTCGCCTAGTTTCCCAATAGTGCCTTGGACAACATGCTGATCAGAGATAAGATATTCAAACATAGGGGCCGGCTCCGTCGCCGAGTGGTTAAGCTCGCATGCTCCGCTGTGGCAGCCCAGGGTTCAGATCCTGGGTGCGGACATGGCACCGCTCGTCAGCCCATGTTGAGGCGGCGTCCCACATCCCACAACTGAAAGGACTTGCAACTAAGATATACAACTATGTACGGTGGGAGGGGGGTTGGGGAGATAAAGCAGAAAAAAAAAAAGATATTCAAACATAATTGAATGATGCCTTTAGTGACTCATAAGGCAGTGAGGGAGGTAAGTTCCCTAATTTTCTGTATGAATATTGATGCTTTCTTCCTTTTTTTTCCTCCAAAACTGCAGCATTCAAACTTGAAATGTTCCCTTATTTTGTCTTTAAATGAAATGTCCTATATAGACTGCTGTATACTTTAGTCAAAACAGACAAAAATGTTTGATCTATAGAAAGTTCATATTATAGGTCCTTTGAACTCTTAATTATAAAATTTATATTCGTTTTTTATTTTGCACTTATGTTTGAATATAAGTATGCCTGATGTCATGAGACCCCAGATGGAGAGAAGAATGAATTCACACGTCAGGAAGATCTGACTTAGGAAGCATTCAAATTGCCCCTTTTCCCCTTTCCCCATGCTCCCCCCCACCCCTCCCTCAAAGACCTTTTATAACAATTAATTCAAAGCACCAACCCAGGCAGAGTTCTTTATGTCCCTCTTCTGTGCTTGTTTCCTCCTTTGGTGATTGCCGGAGTTCTCTGGTTCCCAATGTCTCCCCTTCCGTCTCCTCTGGGCAGGGCAGTCGGAGTGGGAACAGGAATAAGAGTACATTTTAAGGAATCTCTCCAGAAAAAAAAAAAAGAGAAGAAATAAACAGGTTAGGTAAGATTATTAAGAAGTGGAAGAAGTGATGTCTGATGATACTTGCCAGTTTTAAATAATTCTTGAGAGCATTTAGAGGTAACTGTGTGATTTTGATCAGTTAGACCTTGTGTGAGCATAAGCTTTGGAATGTACTTTTTGTTCAAATTTCTAAACTGTGCCCAGAATGCAGAAACACACTCCTCTGGCTGTCCTGCTCCCTCTTTTTGCTGTCCCACTCTTTTCTTTCTTTCTTTTTCTCCTCTTATACCTGTCTGCCCTTCTGGAGAGAATGTCCCTGCCTTGGGTGGGGAATTCAGAGGGGGGATCCTAGTGATGGGCTTACAAATGTGGGGAAGAAGGATGTGAGTAGAAGTGTGAGTCGGGGATAGGGGTCTGTCCATCTGGTCATTTTATTCAAATCATCCTCTATACTAGTTGTCCAGCCTCTAGGTGGGTCTTAAGTGCTTTATGCTTTCTCACTATGATTTTTCCCACTAAAAATCCTTCAGCTTATCATTTGGATAGTACTTAAATGCAGTCCTGTTCCTATTCCTGCTCATACTGCTCTGCCCAAAACGGCATGGAAGGGAAGACATTTTGAATCAGATATGTTGAATTCCTGGAAGTCTGTATAGTGAGCATCTGTAACAATAAGAATTAATTCAGCCATTCATTCGACAAGCAGCCTATTATATGATAGAACTCTTCTGCCTTAGAACCAAAATACACGGTGTTTTTTTTTTCATCTCGTATAAAATTTAGAGGTTTTACGTATAAAGTTTTAAGGCTTTAAAGTTTATTAAGGCTTTTGGAAGACAGCTATTTTGATTTGTGTATTCCAGAATTAAAGAAAAAGTCGATCTGTTATCTGACATATGGCAGTGGCATCTTTGGAGAGTCTTTATATGGTTCAGGTAAGAGACTGGATTAGGACCCAGGAAACCTGAGTGATAGTTCCGACCCTGCCAATGAGTAACTACCAACCAGTCAGGCGATGCTAGGCAACCACCCTGCAGAGACCTTGTCCCTTTCTCTACAAATGGGAGGGCTTGGACTCAGTTACCTTTAGTTTTTAAGTTGGGATTCTGATTTATTTTTTAGATGAAAATACATATTTTAAAAAATATTTGGTATCATTTCATAACAAACATATTAAGTATATTTATATTATCCTTGCAAGACTAGTAACAATGGCAATGATATATGGAAGACTTCTCTGAACTTGCTTCATTGTGTTGAATATCAGGTATGGTCCTAGATGCTTAGAAGACACAACTACGTTTTTACCTGTCTGTAAGGGAGCATCAGGAAGATGCATTCTGCCTTTCTGCAGACACTGCCAAAATCTTTCTCTTCTGGGGAATAATATAGCCAATACTCCATAACCCCCTCCTCTTGGTTACTACCCTGGCATTTTATGAGACAACAGTGGAGAAGTTTGTTATTTGTTCACTCTTGAGAACTTCCAACCAATTGAATGGGGAAATATCCAGAATTTTGTTTTTTGTTTGATTTGTTTTTTGCTTATATTGGGCCAGACATTCTTGGTCCTAAAACAAGTTTAAGACATCACATGGGAATTTATTCTGTAACTCTTAATAATGTTAATGTAGATAATGTTAAAAATCCACTTAGGCTAGTGATATTAAAGAAAGGATATTTTTAAGTAGGGGAAAGAATCCCATGGTTTTTTGTGATTCCAGTACATTTCTGAAGCCTTAAGAATCTCTCAGTAATGATGTATTGAAAGCTGTTTTCCCCACATGTGAATTTGTCTCACTGTGGGAGAAGGTGAAAATTTAATCTGAATTTCCTCCATATTCACTGTGGCATTCCACTAATTAAAATCCCAATGAAAGAAAGTTATAAAAAGTTGTAACAAAACGTTTTAAAAAAGCATCATTAAGCATTAAACATTAAAAAAGCATTTTAATCAAGCATCAGTTTTTTAAAGAAAGCATAATATCTATCAGAACTTAAAACTTCATACAATCTCAGTTATGTGATTGATGAAACTTTTCTCATTTGTTTGAGGATGAGATCAGAATCCAAACAAAGAACTTCCTTATTGTTTGCTGAATGTTTATCCTATGATGTGGATGCATGGAAATAACTGGTACCAAGTTGGTCTTGAGGAGTTGCAGGAAAAGAAACCCACACCTTATTCTTGTAGGGGATGTATGTGTGTGTATATATATATATATATATATATATATATACACACACATTTTTTTTAAACTGGGTATGTGATAAATATTGAAAGTATTTTAATACTACTATTTTCTGTATTAAAAAAGAAAATTCCTTTTTTTAAAACTGCAAACTTTATCAGTGATTCTCAAAATGGTCCCTGGCAGCAGCATCAGCATCACATGGGAATTTGTTAGAAATGCAAATTCTTGTACCCATCTCAGATCTATAGAGTCTCAGACTGTGAGGGCAGGCCCAACAGTCTGTGTTAACAAGCTCTCCACGTGATTCTGATGCATGAGAAGTTTGAGAACCACTAATCTGTGATACGAAATACAGTCAATTCAATTTTCTCATGTGACGAAAAAAATTTCTGATCATTTTAGGGACAAAAGATAAATTCAGTTTAGATTTAAAAATGCTTTCCTGGTTAACACTTTCCTGGTTGGTTTTTATAACCTAAACTTATGATGTATTTTATTTACTAATTGATTATGTAGGCATAGTCAAGTATTCTTAGTTCAGACACACACACGCACATAGTTCCTCAATTTATATAAAAACAATAACAACAACAAAATGGGTTGGAATCGTTGTTTACTTCTGTGTATTTTGCTGTGACTTTGTCAGTGTAGCTCAGTGGTGCTCAATATTATAATCACCTGGGAATCATTAAAAAAAGCAAAATATGCTAAGACCTGAGCCTCATCCCCAAAATGTCTAATTGATCTAGGTTGGGGGTGGCAGGTTTTCAGGCATGTCTAATTTTTACAAGCTCCCGAGGTGATTATAATGTGCAGTCAGAGTTGAGAGCCACTGGAAAATAGCCATATGTTCAAAGATTGGCTCACCTGCCGCATATCAATCCCTTAAAAAAATTGTATGTTAGATCCATCAGAACCTTTCGTTGTTTTAAGCAAATTGTCTTGTCTATGTATGATCAAAAAATAATTTGTTTTCCACTAAGTTATTGGTATTGTTGACTGGCTGACCGTGTTATCGATCCTGTTTTATTATCTTAATTCTACCCCTTGGCTTTACTCTAAATCCTCGCTTACTCAGGTGCAGTCCGTGCACGGGCAGCATCCCACAGTACCAGAGAGCTTGTTAGAAATAAATAGTTTGGGACCCCACACCAGACGAAATGCAGATAAATCAGAATTTGCATTTTAACAGTATCCTTATGAAATTTGTCTTCACATTAAAGATTCTCTGTGACATAATGTTTAAAATCAGGATGAATTTCATTTTTTTGCCTTAGCATCCATTGATCTGATCTTAACTACTTTTATGAACCAAATCATACCAATCTTGTTAAACCTATTCCTAAACTCATTTTTCAGATAAGTTTTAGAATTGTAAGGGATCTTTAGAACCACCTAATTTAATAGCCTCACCTGACAGGTGAAGGAAAGTAGGTGCAGAGAAAGTAAATAACTTGGCCTAAATTACAGATTTTGAGATTCATAGTTACATGCCATATATATCTTTATGTTTCCTTTCATTATAGGGACTTCATTGTAGGGTCATTTACAATATTATTTTCATAATGTAAACAACTTGAAATGTGAGCTACCTGAAAAGACAGTCTTAGGTTACTCAAATATGACACATATGCAAAAAACCAAAATTTTAAATACACATTGACGTTTATTTAAATTATCTGTCTAAAGTGACATTGATAGTACTTTACTAATATACCAATATTTCAAATTATCATATAATTTGTGTAATGAAGTGATAACAGGAAAGCTGAATGTGTAGTATTGAACTGAGTGAAAATGGAAAGGTACTGCCACGTCCTTATAAATTACTAAAACTATATGCATGTGCTCCTGGGAGGTTGCAAGTGCTTTGTTTCTTCTGAGTTTCTCAGGATCTGGAGCTGGGCGTTAGGCTTTTCCGAATCCCCGGGACAACTGGAATTTAACTCAGGTCTTTATGTTTCAGATCCATATGTCTGTGGCGTCACATATTTCTCTCATTGCACGTAAGAATTATTAGATCCTTGTCTTTCCACTTGGTGGTTGATTTGCATCAAAATCTCCTGCTGCTTATTAAAAATGCAGATTTGGGGGTTTCTCCCCAGGTTTCATAACAGCCTGTGTGAAGAGATGCTGGAATCTGCATTTTCACTAGGCACCCCGGGGGATTCTTTTGGATATGAACGTTTGAGAACCATTAGGTGATTAAATTTGTGTGTGTAATATGGTTAAATTTAGTCACCATCATCAAGCCTTAATTGGATACATATTATATACAAGGTCCTGAATGCAATGTCTGTTGGTATCCATATTATCCTATTTGTCTTTCCTCTCTATTTTCTTGTTTTTATCTTCCCTTCCCACCTGATGCTTTCGGAGAAGTGCCCCAGGTGGGCCCGGGCGGGCTGTCACTGATGAGCGAGCAGCATTGCGTTTCTCCTTACAGCTTCACCACCTGTACTGTAGATGTCTGAAAAGAGACAACTGCAGATACTGGTGGGGTAGGAAAGTGGTGAGTGCAGCTGGCTTGGAATGCTGCGACAGCAACACAGCAAAAAACGACAACAACAAAAATTCTTTATAACCTCTGTTTCGAGAGGAGGGTTTTGTGTGCCCCTTGGCGCTCATCAGAGTCCCCGGTGCAGAATTGAAGTTTTTGAATGGTATCGCCAGTGGTTTATTCCTTTCAGTACTTTGTGTATATAAAGAAAGACCTGCTTGTGTGGTACTGCTAGAAATTTATGTGCCGTATTTTCTGTAAGGTGACATGTTGCTATAGGGAATATAAGATTAATAATAGAATATTTTCCATCATGCCCTTTCAAACGATTTTGTTATTAGACCAATAAAATAAAATAAAAAGCAAAATTGCCTGTGTTAGAAATTTTGACTAAAAACTTTTGACAAGCAGCTTTGGATTAATTTCTTTTATTAAATTTGTGAAATGGAACCAAATTTCTTCCTTTGCATTCAGCATATTCCAGTTGTATTTCTGTAGTTAAACTATGCACTACCATACAAATAAATAAGTTTCTTTAATTTTTCTGAATGAACCAAAATCATTAATTTGGTAAAATGTCAGACTTTGAAAATCTGAGAGTTACCTGTCCTTATTTATTAACCGTCAACAGCCAGCTTGAGTTGTTCTACTCCCAATCTAGTGTTTTCCCCCAGGTTGCACTCTTAATTAATTAAAGATGCCAGACTATTGCCAGATCATCACTTTTTGTGTGGTGGGGGAGCATGTGCCAATAGCAAGTGGCCTTCTAAATTCTCTCTCCCTGCCCCCCCACCCCAAGGCAAGATGTTCCCATTTCACAGTATGAACTTAGGGGACTCTTTGCTTTCGTAGTTTATTTACAAACAGACAGTCATAATTAACTTCAGAACACAAGATAGTGCCTACCCATGAAAGCTAAATATTTAAACCTGGGCTATTTAACAGCCCTGTAGCAATAAAGCTGAGTTTCCCCCTAATTTTCCCTCAGTGACAATATGTTTTTTCAGCTTTATTTTCTTCCTCTCTTCACATGGTGGGATAAAAGTGGATTAAAAATGAGTACAAAACTCTGCAATGTCCTAGATGCTAGCTAGATCTTTCTCAAGTTCTCATCCTCAGTCTTATTCTCCTTTATCTGTAAAATGGGAACAACTATTTTTGCCTTTGTATGGTCTCTCTGTAAATTAGATAATGCCCATAGAGCCTGTGATGCAGGGAAGGACATGGTGCATAATACTGCTCTTTCAAGAGCTGCTGTGTACTGATAGTTTTGTGTTAAAATGTAGATCTGAGCTATAGGGTGACTAGCTCATTCTGGTTTGCCCAGGACTTTCCTGGTTTTAGCATTGAAAGTCCCCTATCCTGGGAAACCCCTCAGTTCTGGGCAAACCAGGATGGTTGATGACCCTAGTGCTGGAAACAGAGACTCAGTATAACAGTGGCTTCGAAAAGGTACTTTAGTTGCCTCGCCACAGATAATGGTCACAATGGACATGAGTGGGCAGGGCTGATATTCTGGTTCCACAGTGTCTGCTCAAGTATCTTTGTTATTACACCTTGCCTGGTTTATACTTCTCTCTGCATGGTCCAGGATGTTAATCATTACCACGTCCTCATTCCATCCAGCAGGAAGGTGAAATCTCCAAGGGCATAAATTAGAAATTGCACATATCACTTCTGCTTCCATCCCGTGCCTGTTTACTAGAACTCACTTATATGGCTAAAACTACTCCTCGAGAGGCTGGGAAATGGTGGTAGTATTTTTGGCTGTGAGCCAAGCTAACAGGATTCCGATACTAGAAAAGGAGTAAAAGATATGCCACAGCTGCATCTGACATGCTTATGTGTGGCAACAAATTTCAGCTGCCTTTCATAGGCTTGTTACTTAATATAATGGTAATTTTCTTGGTTATTTACAACATTGCTGTGAATATGTAAGAAGTTAACAAATAAGATGAAAAAAGACCCCTAGATTAAGAAAAAGTAATAAAATCTGTACTTTGACTTCTCCTTTTGTCCCCCTGACTGCAGTACCCATCACCCCAGAGGTTTTCTCTGCCATCGAGATGTGTAACTAACTTCAGTGCCTTGGGTAGAAGCTTTGGATTTAGAATTTTGTTCAGAAGCAAAGCAATTGGTGTAATTACAAGTTTATTCATTTAAAATTAAAGGAAAAAATATAGGGCCGTTAGTGGAGGTGCCTTTGGTCCAACCACATATCCTGGCTCAAAATCACAGTCACAGTCACTCATTCAGTACATCTTTATTGAGCATTTACCACATGATTAGGCAATGAGAATAAAAGAGTTAAGATCTTTTACTAAAATCTCTACCCTTTTGGAGGTTAAGTTGCACTAAAGGGATACAGAAAAATGGATTTTTAAAATTTATATATATTTAAAATTTAAAAATTTAAAAGCACTAGAAATGATGCTCGATTAGTGTTTACTTTGCTGGATTTATTTTTTGTTTTACTTACAAGGCTTCCTTACAGAAGGTGCTCTGAAGAAAGATGAAATTACTCTAACAGTATTTCATGTGGTACTGAGGTTGACCTCAGGCGGCAGTTATGATTGATACACTTTTTCATGTTATTTCAGTCCACGTAATACTAAATGCCAGGGAAACTTAAAAGTCTTAAGAATTTCAGCTGTTTGCCTTGCCAATCTACGTAATCTGCTTTGGGGACTAAATCATCCACTTCAGTTTTCTAAATAACCCAATTCACCATGTACAGACACAATTTTAAATTTCCCATTAGGCCTTATTTTGTTTTTCCTTTAATGTGAAAACACTTTAGTTCTTGTTTAAATTGATAGACTATAAATTGCTGAGCTGCCAGGATGGTAGGTGGTCAAAACCTAAATTTTTTCCTGTAGTTTATATGCTTGTCGTTTTTTCCCCCTATATAGTTCATCCTCTTCTGTGCTTTCCACTTCAGAGTAATTAATGATCTAACCCCAAATAGGAAAAGCCAGAGGAACGATTCTTTCAAGTGGTGGCCAAAGGTGATCCCCCTAATTTCTTTTTTAATAAGTAGATGGAAATAGCATTTTAAAGTAAGAGGTCTAATATGGTGTTAGACTCTGGTATTTTAGACTCTTGTTTGAGAAAATGGGAAAAATAAGAGATTCATATAGTCTATTTTTCATCTTTAAAAAAGTCTCAGTAGTATATTGGGGTGTTCTTGTGTCAAATTTTATCCATGTTTAGGAGCAGCAAGAATACAGCTAATCTAATTGCTCTTCTTTCTTTTTTTTTTTCTGCTTTATTTCCCCAAACCGCCCCCCCCCCCCCGGTACATAGTTGTGTATTTTTAGTTGTGAGTCCTTCTAGTTGTGGCATGTGGGACGCCACCTCAATGCGGCCTAACGAGCCGTGCTATGTTGGTTCGAACCGGCGAAACCCTGGGCTGCTGCAGTGGAGCACGCGAACTTAACCACTCGGTCACCAGGCCGGCCCCTGTACTTGCTTTTCTGCTCCTCTGAGGGTTTACAACCCTTCCTTTGGCTTGGAAATGAGTGTCTTGGATATGCAACATTTAAGTAAAGCACCACCTGATTTGCTTGTTGTTTTACCCAAATTAATTCACACTGAAATGTTGAGTGGCTTTCCTCTGGTGAGGGATGGGCACACTTACTAAAACTGGCATTGTTTCTTGTCTTGAATGCAGGCATAGAAATAATTTTTAATGTAAAGAAGAAAGGGTGGGCTGATGTGAAAAATGAAATTTGAAAATGAAAATCATGAAAATAAAAATTTGAATGTTGGATGTTCTTCGATACTCTGGCAGTGGGGTGCAGTCAAGTAGCAGTAGCATCTCAAAAGCCAAGGGAGAGTTTGGAGGAGGAGGGGATCCGTAGTGTCTAGTGTTAGAGAGAAGTCCCGTCAGGTAAGTGCTGGGAGAAAGGGCATTCGTGTGAACACGAGGAGGTATGTGGTGCCCTTGATGGTGAGCGTTGGGGCAGAGTTGTGGTGGAGTCAGTGCAGACTGTAATCGTTGGGGGGATAAGTGGAGCCCAGCAAATAGAGACGATGTTCTACGGCACTGGACTCCCAAGGGAGAGTGAGAGGAAGGCTCCAGCTCAAGGGGTGTGTAAATTCAATGAGTATGTTATAGATATTATGTATTTTTGGTAGATAAATTCAAAAATCCAGAAATATATAAATAAGAAAAGAAAACAAAATCACTTAATTTTACAATCCAAATTTACTACAGATAAAAGTTTGATATTTACTTTGTTTTCATTTTAGTCATTTTATGTATACTTGTATGTATGTTATATATATAATTTTGTTTCTTGCTTTCTTAGTGTTATGAGCATTTTCTCATACTAAAATTTTTTTAAAACGTGGTTTTTGGTGGTTCTGTAATATTCCATTGTAAAATGTACTATAATTTGATTGAGCCTCTACTGCTGGATTCTTTGTGGTTTCTGGCTGTTTGTTGGTGGAAGTGAATTCAGGGAACATCTTTGTACATACGCGTTGGCATTTCTGATTTAGAGTAGTCTCATAAATGTAAAATAGTGTGCCACTTGTTTTTCAGAACCTTTTATCCATTTACATTTTCATTAACTGCTTAAGACTATGGTATACCTTTGCAAGGGCGGAGCATTATCATTAAAAATGGCATCCTTGCTAATTTTATGAAAGTAAAATCTGGTTTTTCATTTGTTCAGTCATTCAGTGAGTTTTAAGCTCCCTGGGACTGGCTGGGAGGGTGAGTTCGAACTGTGCGGGGGTGGGTGTGACACATTCATGACCAGTGTCTCCAGGATGCACAGATGGCGAGCCATGTGCACCTGCCATTTACCAACATTAGGAGGGTTTTACCCTGAGTTGTCAGTTCTAATCCCTCTTCGGGCGGACTGTCCACTTTATCTAGAGAACTGATCTGCATTTTTCTTTTGGGGGTAAATGCGCCCGCCCCTGCTTTGCCCTGTGGGAGTGAAGGGAGCTGTGGTAGAGGGAAAACTGGCGGGGCTCCTCTTTCGAGAGATCCTCCCCTTGGTTTCCTCCTACCTCCCGCTACTGCCCTCCTGACACATCCACTTGTCCATTTATGCTCTCGGCTGTTCTGGAAGCACTTTTCATCTCTGCGGGGGGCTTCTCCTCTGTGTGTCCTGGGTCCTGACTTCCTCCAGTCACTTTTATTCCTCAATAAGCCATTCTTAGCATTCATTTTCTACAAATTTGTCAAAAACCCCTTCCACTGATGACTGTGGCCCTGCTCACACCCCGTCTCCTCACACCCGTCCTCAGAGACTTTAGGTCTTTTTCCGTTTTCTATTCTTTGCTGTAACTTCCAAAGGAGCTTTGGGAGGAAAGGAGTAGAACACTTGCATTCAGTCAGCCATCTTGGACTGGAAACCTCTGCTCCAGATGTTTTACACATTCCAAAAGTATTTAATGATTATGTATTCAATCTAGTGATATTTGTAATAGTAGCTTTTTTTTTTCCCTTTATGCTCAGAATTTTTTTCTCTTTCCAGAGATCAGTTAAAGCTCAACACTTTTAATGGCTTTATTTAGGAATTTTTTTGAACACTATTTGATCTGATTTACTTTGGGAAATGTCTAAGGTAAATAATTTAGTGATCTTGTTTCTCAAATATAAAGCCAATTTGTAATACTTCATATCAAATATGTTGTTCCTTCCTCATCTACTTGCGGTATTTCCTTCATCCCATATTATGTTCATATTTATTCAGGAAATTCTTACAGCCTACCTACTCTCATTTACTGATTTGAACTAGATTCTTGGGCTAGTTCCAGAGTGTTTTTTAGAATACGTTTTAATATTTACCTTGCTGTCCCAAGTCATTACTGTTTCTTTTTCAAAAGTGTATTCTCTCTTCTTTGCTTATTCTAACAAATGAACATGGGTATAATTTGGTAAAATTCCAAGCAAAACAAAATAAACCGTCCAGTAGGATTTTGAGAGGAATTTGTTCAGTCTATTTATAATATCAGAAGGATTGGCTTTTTTGGAATATCGTCTTCCATTAAAATAGTACAATATTGCTATACAGTTAGTGTTATTTCTATGCATATATCTTCAGGGAAAGGCTTGCTATACTTAGCATAGCCAACAAATATCCTTTTTAGTTAATTTTTTGTTTTTTCAGGAAGATTAGCCCTGAGCTAACATCTGCCGCCAATCCTCCTCTTTTTTGCTGAGGAAGACTGACCCTGAGCTAACATCCATGCCCATCTTCTTCCATTTTATATGTGGGGCACCTGCCACAGCATGGCTTGATAAGCAGTGTATAGGTCTGTGCCTGAGATCGGAACCTGTGAAGCATGGGCCGCTGAAGTGGAGTGTGTGAACTTAACTGCTACGCCCCTGGGCTGGCCCCGCCTTTTTAGTTAATTTTAAGGGTATTTTATCTACTTTATTGTTATTGTGAATGAGATCTTTTTTATCACATGTTATTTAAAAATGATACTTATTAATTTTATTAAGAGAAGAGTAGCTATGTCCATTGTAGAAAAAATTAAAATCCTTTATAGTTTGCACTATTCAGACAAAAACACTGCCCTTTTGGTCCTTATCGTTCCTTTGTATGTATACATAGATATCTTTTACAATAGTACATGCTGTATGTCTAGTTTAGTAACCGAATTTTCAGTCATTAGTAAATCTTGAATATCTTTCTATGCCGTTAAATATTCTTTGGCAAGATTATTTTACTGGCTGCATTGTATGAATGGATGATGATTTATTTAACCAGTCTCCAGTTTTTTGGGAATTTAACATATCTCCAAAGGCTTGGAATTAGTAACAATATAATCCTTCCCTAAAGAATGACTTCATGAAAATGCTTATGGAAATTAAATGTCTATTATGTATGTATGTCTAATATGTGTGTATATTGTGTATGTTGTAAGCATGTTGTTTTTCTAAGATATTTTCCATTTAATTTTGTTTATAGTGCATTTGGTACATCCACATCCTTTTTTTTATTATTTTTTTCTCCATTAATTTAAGGGTTTTTTTCAGGTTGCTTAAAATTTTTTTCTTAAATTAATCAACTTTATTTTTTAGAGCAGTTTTATGTTCACAGCAAAATTGAGCAGAAAGTGCAGAATTTGCATATACCCCTTGCCACCACATATGCACACCTTCCTCCACTGTCAACATCTTGCACCACAGTGGTACATTTGTTATGACTGATGAATCTGCATCGACACATTGTCTCCCATAGTCCATACTTTACATTAGGGTTCACTCTTGGTGTTGTATATTCTGTGGGTTTGGACAAATGTATAATGACATTGCACGTCTTACAGAATAGTTTCACTGCCCTAAAATCCTCTCTGCTCCACCTGTTCATCCCTCCCTCTCCTGCAACCCCTGGAAACCACCAATATTTTTACTGTCTCCCTGTTTTGCCTTTCCCAAAATGTCATGTGGTTGGAATCATACAGTATGTAGCCTTTTCAGATTGGCTTCTTTCACTTAGCAATATGCATTTAAGTTTCCTCATCTTTTCATGCCTTGATAGCTCATCTGTTTTTTAGCACTGAATAATACTCCATTATCTGGATGGACCCCAGTTTATTTTTCCATTCACTTGCTAGAGGATGTCTTGGTTACTTCCAAGTTTTGGCAGTTATGAATAAAGCTGCTCTAAATATCTGTGTGCAGGTTTTTATGTGGACAAAAGTTTTCAGCTACTCTTGGTAAATACCAAGGAGCACAATGGCTGGATCATATGGTAAGAGTATGTTTAGTTTTGCAAGAAACCACCGAACTGTCTCCCAAAGTGG
Source organism: Equus caballus (assembly GCF_041296265.1). Lineage (NCBI taxonomy): Eukaryota > Metazoa > Chordata > Mammalia > Perissodactyla > Equidae > Equus > Equus caballus. Next base: position 117,852,312 of record NC_091685.1, on the reverse strand, counting down.
CTGTACCATTTTGCATTCCCACCGGCGATGAATGAGAGTCCTGTGGCTCCATATCCTCTCCAGCATTTGGTGGTGTCAATATTCTGGATTTTGGCCATTGTAGTAGGTGTGTAGTAGTTATCTCATCGTTGTTTTAATTTGCACTTCCCTGATGACAGATGATGTGGAGGCTTTTTTCATATCCTTATTTGCCATCTGTACATCTTTGATGAGGGATCTATTAAGGTCTTTAGTCCATTTTTTTTTAAAGATTTTATTTTTTCCTTTTTCTCCCCAAAGCCCCCCAGTCCATAGTTGTATATTCTTCGTTGTGGGTCCTTCTAGTTGTGGCATGTGGGACGCTGCCTCAGCGTGGTTTGATGAGCAGTGCCATGTCCGCGCCCAGGATTCAAACCAACGAAACACTGGGCCGCCTGCAGCGGAGAGCGCGAACTTAACCACTAGGCCACGGGGCCAGCCCCTCTTTAGTCCATTTTTAAATCAGGCTGTTTGTTTTCTTATTGTTGAGTTTTAAGAGTTCTTTATATATTTTGGCTAACAGTCCTTTATCAGATATGTCTTTTGCAAATATTTTCTCCCAATCTGTTGCTTGTCTTCTCATGCTCTTGGCGTTATCTTTCTCAGAGCAGAAGTTCTTATTATAAATGAAGTCCAGCTTATCAGTAGACATACTCTGATGATTCTCAACTAGCAAGAATCTCACTGTTTGTTGATGGTTGTGTTAGTCATTCTTATGCACCACAATGATGTTTATGAAATTAAAGTGCTCTCATGGTCCTTCATAATCGATTTTGTTTTAGAACAGCAGAATTACATGCTTGTGCAAATGCTGCTTATTTGTTGATAATCAGTATTTTTGCTTGAGACATATGAAGATATAGTAGACATCATTTTTAGAAGACATTTTGCCACATGAATGTTGGTATTTTTGAAGTTATTTAGAATCTATATGTACAGAATCTATGTACTGTTTCTAACCTCATTTTAGGATGGTAGCCATGAGTACAAAATTATTTTAGCCACATGTGACTAAATTAAATAAAATTTAAAATTCCCTTCCTCAGTCACACCACGTTGCAGCTGCCCAGAGGAGGCTGCCATATTGGACAGTGAGGATATAGACCATTTTCATTACCACAGAAAGGCTATTGGATGGTGCTGTCCTAGAACATGGGTAGTTTTGCCTCAAAAAAACCATTTTGTGCAATTTCTTATTTTGTAGGAATTACTGAAATAAAATATTAAAATAAAAAAAGGAAGAATAAAATAAACACAGTGAAAGGATTTCTTTCCCTGCTATTATTGTTTGTTTTATTTCTAAGCTATTTGTGATGGATAAAGTAATAGTGTTAACTGTAGCTGAGCCAACTGAGCGTGCTCACTGTCTGCTCAGCTAGATGCAAAACACAGGCGGGAGAGCGGCTGCCCACCTTTGGTCCATCATTCCGTATATCTTCTTGGACATGCAAACAGTGGCGGGCAGTGTTAATCACAGCAGTGAGCAGTAGCTGCTGAAATAACTGTTTTTGCATAAATCTCATCCCTGAAATTAATAACATCTGCTTAAAAGCCTCAATTTTTTTCTTCCCTGGTGTTGGAAGAAGGCTACACCAGAAACACCCATTGGAGAGACAGTACAGTAGAATAAAGGCCTGCACAGTTTTCTCCAAGAGTGGCCACCTCATTCTCTTCCTTTACTGACTTTGTGATTAATGCATAAACTTACTTGATTGCTGTAGAAACGTCAGTGTTTCCTCCAAATTTGTTTTTTTAAAGCCTTCATGTTAATTTCGTCAACATTTAACATAGGCTTATATATGTTTATAATGTGCATTACTTCTGTTTCTTTTTTTTACTTTTTGCTGAGGAAGATTTGTCCTGAGCTAACATCTGTTGCCAATTTTCCTCTATTTTTGCTTGAGGAAGATTAGCCTTGAGCTAACATCTGTGCCAGTCTTCCTCTATTTTGCATGTGGGTCACTTCCTCACTGTGGCTGACGAGTGGTATAGGTTTGTGCCTGGGATCCGAACCTGCAAACCCAGACCACCGAAGCAGAGCATGCCAAACTCAACCACCACACCACAGGGCCGGCCCCTACTTCTGTTTATGCTTAATGGTATAGTGTCAACTCATCCAGAAATAGTTTGAAAATTTCCTTGGAGGGAGAGAGGGAGAAAGCTCCTGTAAAGATAATGTCCTTTATAGTTTAACCTTGATATTGGAAGAATCTATCATTTGCCTGCTATTGATTTCTTTTTTTTTTTTTTAGGTTGCTTGAAGTTTTTGAATGTTGAGAAGGTATATTTGTTAAAACTGCATTTAGATGGTGGGAATTTGTACAAGAAGGATGGTTAATGTAGGATATGAGTAAAAATAGATCCTGATTTGGTGATGTGCATATAAATGTATTTTGAGTCCTTTGACATAAAAGTGTCCAGTTTGCGTGGATAATTCTTATTTAGATCTGTATGTGGAGGCTAACTTAGAGTCTAAGTCAAAATTGTGTTGGGTAGGGTGGGGGAGTTTCCACACTTTACAGACCCCGTGGGTAGCGTACTTATTTCTAAAAAAGAGTAGAGGATGGCTCTAACTATTGCACGTGGTCTGTTAACATGAAAGGGTAAGAGAAGCGCCAGCTGTGAGGAGATCAGCCATCATCTGACTCGCCATTTGCGCCCAAGTTGTAGGCACGACACAGGAGTGTGGTCTGGGCTGCACCCTTCATCAGTCTCTTCTTCCATAGGCATTTACTGAGATCCGGTTAACCCTCTTGAACTTTGCTATTAGAAGCTTCTCTTCTACATGATGCCCTGAAATGAATCAGCAAGCTGATAGAAATTGCGTAAATAGACGCTGCGAAGATACTCAAGGGTATTTAGATAAGGGAGAAATTCACATTAAAGATCATTTTTCCTGTTGAAAAATGTTCTTTCTGTAGAACTGCTACTTGAAAGAATTGTTTTCTAAGACGTCATCTTTATTTGATATGCTTTGGTCATAATTGGGAATGTAGCTGCTGTGATAAAATTATTTAAAAAGAGATACACATGTTGCTATACCTAGAAATCAGAACTCTTGGCTCTTCTTCCTAGGCTTAACATTGATGTTCAATTAAAAGATAAACACATGTTTCACAGATATCTCATAGCTATTATTCAAAGAAGAGAGATCTTTTGTCTTTCAATCTTATAGGAGTTTTATTTCAAATTTTAAAAAATTCTTTATTAGTGATTTAATTGTGTGCTGCAACACCGATATGTTTAAAATATATTTCAGTTTATGTCAGCTTTACTGTGAATTCTGTGCTTTAAAAAATTATCTTTCAGAAATAAAGAGGTAATTAGAATAAACATTGAGATAATTTTTTAAGGTGATCTTTAAAGTCTTAGATCATTGGACACTTTGAAAAAAAGTCTCTGTGATTTGAATGGTAAAGATCGCATTCTGTTCTAAGTAGCTTTCTGGTTGTCATTTCAGCGATGAAGTCTTACACTGCGTATTTCATGCTCCTGTGGAGTGCTGTCGGCATAGCGAAGGCTGCCAAAATCATCATCGTGCCGCCAATAATGTTTGAAAGCCATATGTACATTTTCAAGACGCTCGCCTCGGCCTTGCACGAGCAAGGCCACCAAACGGTGTTCCTGCTCTCCGAAGGCAGAGACATCGCGCCGTCTAATCATTACAGCCTCCAGCGCTACCCAGGGATCTTTAACAGTAGCACCTCGGATGCTTTCCTGCAGTCCAAAATGCGGAATATTTTCTCTGGGAGATTGACAGCAATCGAGCTGTTTGACATACTGGATCACTATACTAAGAACTGTGACATGATGGTTGGCAACCGAGCCCTGATTCAGGGTCTGAAAAAGGAAAAGTTTGACCTGCTCTTGGTGGACCCTAATGACATGTGTGGATTTGTGATAGCTCACCTTTTAGGAGTTAAATATGCTGTATTTTCAACTGGCCTTTGGTATCCTGCTGAGGTGGGTGCTCCGGCCCCCTTAGCTTACGTCCCAGAGTTTAACTCACTCCTCACAGACCACATGAACTTGCTGCAAAGGATGAAAAATACCGGCGTTTACCTCATTTCCAGATTAGGGGTCAGCTTTCTGGTTCTTCCCAAATACGAAAGGATAATGCAGAAGTACAACCTGCTGCCGGAGAAGTCCATGTACGATTTGGTCCACGGGTCCAGCCTGTGGATGCTGTGTACTGATATAGCCCTGGAGTTTCCAAGACCCACTCTGCCTAACGTTGTTTATGTGGGAGGAATCCTGACCAAGCCGGCCAGCCCGCTACCAGAAGTAAGGTTTGCTGAACTTGGTAATCTTTTCTGAATATAAAGGTCAATTTGTCAGTTTTGATTTTTAGAAGAGAGAAGATTGGTTATTGTTGGATAATGAATGCTACTTTAAAGAGTGGTTAAGAAACAGAGCCTACCAAGGTCCCTTTATTTGTGGACGCGCCACTCCTCTGGAACACGTTCCTGCTGTGAGCATTTCTGTAATGCTGACAGGCTGCTCTGCCATACAGTCAATGGACTGGCTGGGAAATAGATTTTTGGTTAAGTAATACCTATAGCATGTGAGAAGAATGCAATTAGATAGTTAAAGTGAGTGAGTGTAAGTGATTTTGCTTTTAATTAAACAGAGGTCCCTCTGTTCTCCCAGGTAGCAGCATCACAGGTCTCTACGTCTAGATTAGGTTCAGTGAACTCAGAGAAGTAGAAACCGCGTGAGTGGAGACTGTTCCTTCCCTGGCCATAACGACTGGACAGTTTGTGTCCAACTATAAAAATGAGGTAATAACTTCCATCAAACTAGAGAGCCAACTAATTTTAAGTTAGTGAGCAAATGTCGTTGTTTTAAAGAAATCATACCCCATTGTGATTTCATTTCAAAGATGGAATTAGTTGCTCTTTAACATAGCCCGTCCAGTCCCTAAGGCAAACCTAAATTCTTCTTGCTGGTTGAGTTGTCAGCGTATCCCTGTGTTCTGTTCTCCATCCTGGTTTGGTTTTATTCGGTGTCTCAGACTCACAGGAGGCGCACTTGTGTATCTGTTGTTGCCGTGGGTTTTCTAACCTCAGGTTCAGTCTGGATTGAATCTCAATGTCTGATGGTGTTTGCTGGGAAGTGTAGGGCCCGTTCTATGATTTTCTCTATTGGAATTCTTTCTACCCTTAAAATTCTGAAAATAGCCACTCAAAGCAACTCTGTTAAATTTTTCATTTCTAGTTCTGGTCATTACATCTTAAGAAATCTGTCAGGGCTTTGATGAAGAGTAAATCCAGATTTTCTCGTAGAGGTACCAGATAAGGACAATGACTGGGCAGAATTTTCTCATGGGGAAGTATTGTGATTGAAATCCACAACATGTAGACTTTCCTAATACGACCATTAGAAGTCTATTTAATCAATAATACCTTGATATTTCTCATGTAACGTGAAAAAATAGAACTTGCCAGGTCTTTGGTCCATTTCAAATAGATTCCACTGGTGGAGGCTCTGCGGGCAGGTGTTCTCTCAACACCAGCTGCAGAGGATGGGGATTAATCTCAGTTCATCTCAACCATTCATGAATTTATCCAAGCCCATTTTGAACCCTTAAGTATTCTCTGCCAGAGTCACTGTGTGATGTATTTCTCCCCTTCCCAAAGGATTTCAGAGGCAGCTTCTAAAAGACTGGGTAAGCAAGCCTGTCTTTTCTGTAACTGCATCTCCATAAGGTTACACAGGTCAGCCGTGTTGCCGCTCCTCCTCACCTTATCCCAGCCAGAGCACTGCCTGCTGTCTGCTCCTGCTGTTTGGGTGCTGTGTCCTTTCTTCAGTCACCTGATTGAAGAAGGAACCAATGATGAAAAGCAACCTTCTGATTGCCGTTTTTTCCCTTCAATGCCTGCACGTTTTTCTTGAGTTGCAGCGACTTGGACTACATAGCATAAGCACAGAATAATATTTTATGCATTGTTTTCTATACTATACCCTTTGTTAAGATACATTACGTGTGAGAATGTTTCTTTTTTCCCCTATAACTCGAGCTTATCTTTTCCCCCATGGGTCCCTCTGTCTATTAGTCTCACGATTTTGTTTTACTTTACAAGCATCTTTTGAGTGGTTTTTGGAACTTCAAATAAGGTTATTACTCAAAATGTTTACTGATTTGCTGTGATTTCTAGTTTGACACTGGCTTGACCTACTTTGTGGGCTTCCCTGTTCTTTTTTCCTATTTGGGGTTTTTGTGATGATTCCTTTGAAAACGTGCCTTTTATTTACAATAATCGCTTTGGCTGTGCCAATTAGTTAGGACACACACACAGAAACATGCACACAGGGCATGTGCTTGGCTGTATGTGGACCTGGATAAGTGTATTATTATCATTGAAAGTCTGTTAGGTTGTAAGTGTGGAGGGCTGTTTTCATTTCAGTGTACCATTTACCAAGTTCTTCAATAGAGAGTATTTTGAAGAATGATGTGTCTTTTTCTTTCAGATCTTCCTTCCCTGGTGAGGTTTTCTATGCCTAGGAACACATGAATTCCTATTGGGATTTCTCTAGTAGATCTGTCTGATATGATAAACTGTTGCGTAGGGTTCTAAAAGTTAATGAGTTTCTCAAATGCCTCTATTATTTACAGGTCGTGGTTGTGACACTAAATAGGGCCCAGCAAGTGGCCGCTTAGAACATGTGATTCACCAATAACAGCTTAATGGTTAACTGCCTTAGTATCTTCCCCTGGGAATGGATTAGGATTTCCAGATGTCTGGAAATGATTTGACAGTGGGATTTCATTTTACAGCTTGAGATGAAAGGGTAGAGAAAATTCCTAAAAGACATTTTTTAGAAGCTTCCGTAATCTTTGAGCCTACAGTAACTCTAGAGAGCATCCAGTTCAGTTCCATTTATTTAGTTTATTTTTTCCCCCTCAAAATACAAAAAATAGTCTGTCCATTTGTCACATAGGAGATTCAAAGACTTGATTGTCTCGTCCAAGGCCACATAGTTTGTGGCACAGCCAAGTGAAATGTGGATTGTTTTACTATTGATTAGATATTTTGTCAAGATGCCTGCATCCCTTGTCACTCATTTTACTCATTTACACATTTACACATTTATATAATGTGTACAAAACTATGCAGAGGCAACAATTTCTCTCATCTTTATTTGATATCGCAGAGATTGTAGGGACTTAATGTGAGAGTTGAATTAAACCATTCGGACCCTTACTCAGTGCTTTAGAGATTTACTAATAGAGGTCAGCCCGATGCAAGTGCTTTTGATTACAAAGTGTATTCGAGTAGAGTGAAGGATTTGTGTGCCTTGATAATGGAATCATTTTAAAATTCATGTTAACAGTGTGCCTAACTTCTCACATTATTTACTACCTGGCTGCCTACAGGAGGAGTCCTTAAAATATGTGGATTAAAGGGAAGAGGTGTGGGTTGGATCACATCTGTATAGGGGCTTATTTGCTCTATCATTGCAGGGTGGTAAAGAACATGAATGCAAATTTTAAAAAAGGAAAAATGGTCTGCTTTTGCCAGGAAGAAGGTCTGTAAACAGATCCCTATTTGATTAGGTCCTTTAAGTATTAAACGTGAATGAGATAATAACAGCTAATAGGAAGTGATTATAGCTTTTAGTAGTTTTATTAAGAGGTGATTATAATACCACTGAAGAATAGTACATTTACTTAGGGCATCTATTGATTATTAAAAAATTAACACGTTTCAGGTGATATTTTCTAGATGATTTTCCATTGGCTGAAGCGGTTTGGCCATGCCAGGCACTTGATTTCTGCCACTTTTCAGCTTCTACAGCCCAGAACTGTAATTGCAACTAACAGATTGTACCTTAACTATTTGATTTTCACATGGCCCTCTCCCTAACTACAGTGTGGATACCTCAAAGGGTGGATACCCTACTTATTCATCTTTGTACCCTGAGTACCTGGAAATGATAGGCACTCAATAAATGTTTAAAGTTAACTAGGAATAGTTACTAGTTGCCCCCAAAAATAGGTGATTCAGCTAGTACAACAATGTTGTTGCTATTATAACCATTATCTGTCTATTCCAAATTATGTCTACATACTATCCCAGCCATTAAGCATCCAAACATTCTAGGCTAAGTTATTTTAATGAATTAGAACAGCTATCTGATGTTAGTGATATTGAGAAAGGCATCACCGCACATTACGGAACTAAATGGTCTCTACTCTGTTCCAAATATGCATGTGAACCAGGGAGTCGTGCAAGCCAGGCCAGCTCTTGCTGTCTTGAAGGATGAGAGGTGGTACAGCACCTCGGAGGTGCCCTGTTGCCGGGCTAGGAGTATTGAGGGCGTCTTCCTTTCATCGGTTATAGAGACATTTTTAATTTAGGGAAACATAGTCCTGGGGAGAGGTACAGATAAGATAAGAGATAAACAGAGATAAGAAAGAGCACGAGACCAAGGACAGGGTCATGAGCTACTTATTGTTTGTTATTTGCCTGAACTCCCTCACAGAGAAAGGTCTTGGAGACATTGAGGGACAGATTCCTTAGATTACCCACTTGTCAGCAGATCAGGATGAGAAGAGTAAAACCAATAAACAAAACAATGGCTTTCTGTATTCCATATTCTTTGATTCACCTGGAAGCCATTATGTACTACTACATATGGTAATGAAAAGCTGATTTCCCCAATAATGAATGAAGTGTCCAGGCTGAGATACAGACCAGAGTCCTTGCGGGGATGAAAGACTTGATCCAGGATTGCAGCTGATGTGGAAAATTCCATCCATTTAATAAGATGTTACATATAAGTTATGTGATCTCATAAAATGTGAAGCTAGAGGTGGTATTGTAACTATTGTACTGTGTTGATTAAAATGTCTGCTTTTAAATAGGTATCGCTTAATCAAAATATATATCCTTTATAGTTGGTTCCATATTTTGGATACCATCACTCACAAATCATTTTTTAGAATGTCTTCATTTATATAGTACTACTATAGATTGGTAGCTATGTGGGGGTCAGAAAAGTGCGAACTATGATGTTTGGAAGAGACTAATGATTTAATTCTAATTACTAATTCTGAGCTTAAATCTTCAGCATAGCATAATATTTGTCAGAGATAATAGATTTCCTATGAGAACTCATTAATATAAAATGTTGTTGCAGATGTTTCTTGTGAAAATTTTGTAGCTTGATCATCTATTTTGTCTATATTTTGTAGTAAGAAACCAGATTACCTTGCTAGGTGAGTCTATCCAGGAAGTAAGTCAGGCACAGTTGGAACCATCGATAGCTTACTGTTCGGTTCACTGATAGGGTAATTTTCTAAGCAGCACTGTGGTTTTAAGTAGCTTATCAGTAGCTTCTGTAAGTATTATGGGCTTACAAGGATTTCCTGATAGATAGGAGACCCAAATACATGCACATTTTCAAACAAACTTGTTTACAGTTAAAATTGCAGAATTTGACATGATTTTTAAACACTTTCCCCCTTCTGCTGTTAAGTATTTAAGCTTTAAGATGCCCTATAGAATTGTTCATTTAGATATTAATTTCAACACTGGCAATATCAAGGGAAATATTTTTAGCTGATCATTTTTACAAATGATAATTTTCCTAATTAAATTGCTGTTGGCATCAGTTTTTTGGTATGCTGTTCTGCATAAATACTCTCATTCCACTTGCAATTTTAAAATTATGAAATCTCTCCTGTCAATGAGTTTGTCAGAGCTGTTCCTTAGTGCAGATTTTGACAGAGAGGATGGAATGAGCATAAGCTTCTGGAGAATCAGTGGCAGTGACAAACTATCTATGTCATAGTTTTGTTTATAGAATTTTTCATACCAACTTTCCAGGGCCTGTGGCAAAGCAGCAAAGAAGAAAAACATGGGCTTTTTCAGCCAAATGGTCCTGGCTTTTAATCTTGGCCTTAACAGGACTCTTTTGGGTGAGGGAGTCAGCCTCATGAAAATGAGGACGGCCATGTTTACCTCAGAGGGTTTGGTATATGAGAGCCGCGCAGCGCCTGGTGTGGTAGTCTTTGCTCGTCTTCTTTGTAGTACCTCTTGTTATTGAAGATGGTTACTGAATCACCATCACTTGCTATTTTCCACATGCAAATAGATGAATGGTTTCAGGGGCTAAGAGGGATGTGGAGGAAGTGTCTATGGCTTCATCTCTGCTCGTCTTTGGGGTTGGCACTTGATGCTTGTCCTTCTATCTTGGGGATGTTTATTTCTCTTTTCCTCATCCTCTTCCCCACTGAGGTAGAAGGAAAGTGACAAGCGGGATATGTGGGCATTAGACCATCTGAGTGTCTTAGGAAATGAGCAGAAGCTGATGGGTATGTCTTCTCAAGGGTGAGAGACTTAAGGCAGTAGCTCTGTGGTACTTGGGATGCTCACTTCTTTAGGCGCAGTGATAATTGTCTGTGGTTTTTCATCTTTTAAGTGGAGGAGGCGGGACTGCAGCTCCTGTCCTGCTGGCGCCACCCCATGCATTCTCCTTCTCTGCTTCCAATTCCTAAGGGAGCTTTGGGGAAACTAGGCAAATAAATGCCTGCCTACCTTCTAGCCAGGGATTCTACCCAGATTCTCCTCCACACTCAGACCCTCTGAATTAGCTTCTTAGGTTAGGTAACATAGACACCTCAAAAAACAAAAGTTTAAGATTTTCTTCTAAGATCTAGAGTGCAGACTCAGCCATCAGCCTTGCTGTTTATCCCGACTTCTTCCTGTATCTCTCTAGCATGCTCCATCGCATCCTCTGCACGATCCTTCACTCTCCTCAGTGGTGTTTAGATCAGAATCTCATGCTATTCTTGTTCAAACATGGATTGTTGGGCCAGTCAGTAGGTCTAGGATGGGTCTGCTGATTTGTCACAAGCTCCCAGGTGATGGAGATGCTGATGCTGCTGGGCTGAGGACCAGCCACACTTTGGGAGCCATTGATTTAGACTCAGTCTGTGTGATCCATAACTTTTAATTACATTATGTAATATATTTTGTATGAGAATCATTCTTTTTCTGATCATTATGGTTTTTCTCTCTTCTATAAAATTATTTTCAATGTAAGTTGTACCAACATAAATGCGTGTGTGTGTGTGTGTGTGTGTATACATACATACATATAAAAATACATATATATGTATATACTTTTCCAGAACTAGGAAAGCCCTGGATTCCATTGTACATCTGGAGAGCTCATTACCTTATAATTCTGTTTTGTGAAATTAATATGGTGCTGTTGAATTATTAACCCTGCTTTAAGATACAGGTCTAAACAGAATGTCTGTGTGCAGCCATGTTAATAATAGATAAAGTCTTCAGAACTAATACCATTCTACCCTTCTCCCCCATTTCATTCATCTCTCCCATTTTCTTCTCTCTTTTTTTTTGACAACCTAAAAATATTTTATCTCAGGTTAATGTGCAGCATTGGATCAAAGTAGGCTATGATTTTAAAGTCATATTACAGAAATGCCTATTTTCTAAAATTCTAGGAAGTTATACACTGACATTTTTTTACCTACACTCTTAATATCTAAAATTTAGTAGCAAGCAGAATGTCATATACTCTATACATAGTATTCTGTAAATGCTCACTACCTACTGCTAGATTATAAATACAAAGAAATGAGAAAGGGGTTATTTTTTAGTGTCCAGTCTTTATATCAGCTTGCTTACTCAGGAAGTACTTTTATGCTGTGAGAACCACTTTATCTTTTTACTTTGAAAACATCTCTGTCCTAAGTTTGCAAACCCTGAACTTGCACTTAAGCAAAATGCTGGTCCCTGCCTAGTATGCCTAGTGTTGGCCTGGGGCAGAGAGTTGCTTTGTAATGGGTATTTTTGTAGCAAGAAAACAGGACAAATAGCCAAAGAGAAATAGGCATTGAAGTAGTGGGATAGAGTTTTTCAGGCTCTTGTTAATCCAGAATGCTTTCTATTCCGTCTGAAATCAGAGATACAGACAACAACTCCTAGCCCCATGCAGATGAGAGATCATTTCACAGAGTGCAGGGGAGGGGGCAACGGACACACAGAATGCCTGCTTTTCCTCCATTGCCTGTGCTCAGTGATGGGAACTAGTCCCCAGAATAAAAGTGACAAAACTATGCAGACCAGAACCCTGGGTATTTGTGGTAGAAGGCCTCTTCTTTGAAACCTGAACACGAAGCAATTGCAGCCCAAGAGACCTTTGTACCATCAGAAACAATTGTGCTACTGGATGGGCATAGAGTGGGCCAGAGTGGCATACACGTAACTCCACCATTTTCTTTTGGCTTTCTGTCAAGGTAGATTTTTGTGAAGCAGCACTGATGACTGTTACAGGAATCACTTTTAGTAGGAGATTCAAGAATTGTGATTCTATCAGTATAAATATAGTCAGTTAATTAGTCTGTTAAAAGAGCATCCATTCTAGAAAGTGTTGTGAGAGATAAAAGTGCTGTGAGATGTGAGAGACATTTTCCTAAAACATTGATCTCCTTCCTTTTTCCTAAAACATTGATCTCCTTCAGAGAAGAATGCTTATTAAAATGGTCATTTACTTATAATTGGATTATTTCATACGGGTGGCTTTTTAAAAGGGCGGCTTTTCAGGAGAATTATGGTGTTCAAATTTGCATAGATCTTTGAAAACTCACTACGTTCCAAAAGACTGAAAACCTTTCGAAAGGAGTAATGGCAGGAACTTTTGGAGAACCAGCATCCCAGCTCAGCCATTTTTCTATCTCATCCACTTTCATACCGGGTCCTGCAGCACAGTGCAAAGTATGAACCTTAATGCATATATTTTGAAATTAATGTCAAATTGTAAAAGCTGATGTACTTGCCCAATTTATTTTGCAAAAATGAGATAAAATTATTTTTACGGTATAAATTTCCAGAGCTTTTATCAGTGAAAAGCAGCTCAAGTGGCTTGATAAATATTATTAAAACCTTAAACCTAACTAATTTCTCTGACTACCGTTTTCAGGCCATAGTGAGGAACAGCTAAACCAGCCTGACATTTTCTTTTTTACTGCAAAGTCCTTTTAGCCCTTTTTCATGTGTGTGGCACTGAAAAGGTTTTGCAAACCAGAAAGGGATGGATGGCCACTCTTAGAAAGGACAGGTGGCCATTTGGTTCTATATTCAGTACATGTTTCTTGAGAGCCTAATATGTACCAGACACTGGGCCAGCAATGTTAAGTGCAAGTCATAGTTTCTTTCTTTGTCCTGCTTAATAGTCTAATGGGAGAAATAATTAATAAAGATGTAAACAAATTAATAAGACGCATAATTTCAACGCTGAAATGCTGTGAAAGAAATTCACAGTGTGCACTGATAGAGAAGAGTCTTCCCAGGTGACAAAGGAGGACCCCGTGAGAAGGTGGAGCTAAGGAAGGAAAGCACTGCAGGCAGGGGACACACCCATCCCCAGGGGGGAAGGAACGTGCATTTTGAAGACCCCAGAAATGTCAGTGAGGCTGAAGAGGTGAAGGCAAGGGCTGGGGCAAGGGGCTCAGGTGAGTTTTGAGAGGTGAGCAAAGGTCATATCATGGAAGGCCTTATGCACTATAAGGGGTTTGGATGTCATTAAATGAGTTTAAACATGATTGGATTTGCTTCTAGAAAGAATCCTTCTGGTTGCTTTGTGGAAAAAGTATTGTAGGAGAGGAAGAGAGAAGACAGGGCCAATTGAGTGCATGTTGCCGAGGCTCAGGAGAGAGGGGGGTTGGTGGATGTGGAGGGGGTGCGCAGAGGGATGACTCCAGGAGGATTGGGAGGTGGAATGAACTGCGCTGGAGTTGGGGGATGGGGGATTCTTAGAAAACAGCCAGGTTTCCTGCTTGAGTAACCAGTAGATGGCATTTCCTGGATGGGTAAGACTGAGGTGTCAACCTTCGAAAAACTGAAACCAGTTTAAGAAGCAAACATTTATTTGGGATCAAAGAATTGCAATTTGGGGAGCAAAGATTCAGGTAGAAACCCAACTAGTGTCCCGCCTGGGAGTAAATCTCAGGGGCTTTTAAAGGCAAAGAAGGTAGATTGTATTACAAAGAATTTTAATTGGAGTTGGAGGCAGAAGCTGGTCTTGGCTAAACATTGATTCATTATTGATTCCATCTTCGGAAAGTCCACCATCCTCAGTCTCTGTGATCAGGATATCCGTTCTCCTGCTGACTTCTCAAACAATTGCTTGTAAAACAATTACCATTTTGGCCCAGTCCAAAGGTTTGGCCCAGTCCAAGGTTCAAGATGGCAAAACAAGTTCTCTGGAAAGTTAGCTCTGACTCCAGTTTAAAATGGCTCCCCAAAGTCAGTTTTGACGGAGGGATGAACAGAGTTTTGAGGGAAAATGCATCATCATTCAGGGGCATATTGCATTTCAGAAACCTGTGGATGTCTGAGTGCAGAGGTCAGATTGACCTTTGAATATGTGTGCATGGAGTTGAGAGGAAAGGCCAGGGCTGGGTATTCAGATGTGGGGCTGATCTTGCAGAACATGTAACTAAAGCGGTGGGAATAAATGAAATTACTTACAGAGAGGCGTAGAAGAGAGGAAGACTTAGGTTTGAGTCCCCAGCACTCCATCCTGTAGAGTCTGGGCCGAGGACGAAGAGCCTCCAAGAACTCTGAGAAGTCGTGACCTAAGAAGTGAAGCACAACCAGGAAAAGGGGAGTCTAGAATCTGTAAAGGAGTGTTTCAGGAAGGAAGGTCCCCTGGTCATCGTTGCTGCTGAATCGGGTGTTTCCATGTGTGAGTTGGGGACATATACACGTGGTTGGTTGTAACTGGACAATTTTGGTTGTTGCTAAGTAAATAAATAGTAGCAGAAGACTGCATTCATGCTCACCTTTAACGGTCCGCTTGCATCTGCTGCGTCAGTCTGTTGGTTGAGTGGAAGGAGCCCTCCCTGGGAACCAGGCCAGTGCATATAGTCAAGATCTGCAGCTGGTCCTGGGGAGGTCAGCCTACCTCTTTGGGCCCCAGTTTCTTTATCACTGAATTGTGTGTGGGTCAGTGGCTGGGGATGGGACTGGCTTTTAAAGTTTTTTCCACTCAGTGATGGTGTGAAATAGAACATTTTGAGCACCATACACACATTAAAATGCAGACTTAGATATTCTTGACTTAACGAATGCTTATTTCTGGTGCATTTATGTTGGCAGGACCAAAGGGAAGCAGATCTCTGTAGGTGCATGTCGAGTAATGGTCGTAGAGGCGGAGGTTTGCAAAGGATGGACAGAGACAGGGATGGGAAAGGGGCCATTCTCAGTCTATGATAGTGACGCTTTGACTCTCTAGGAAATCATGAGCAAAATTTGGAAAAAGTATTAAGATAAAGAGTTTCTGCTTTTTAAAAAAACTTATGATTAAAAATTCAAACCAGCGTTTGGTTTTATTTTGCACAATACAGAAAATGCATTATTTTCAGGGAATATCATTGAACTACCACTTTTATGGAAGGATATTTTCTTGAACTTTAATCTTAAAGAGAATTTTAATACTCATGAAGCCATATGCGTGATCTGGTTTCTTCTCACTTTAGAAATGACGTCTTTCGGCTTTCTGTGATAGAGAATTTGTGAATGGAGTTTGTAAAATATTTTTCTTCTAAAATGCAAAAATTGAAATTATAGGAAAATGCTTAAAGCCTTTGCTAATTTGATTTCATTGGCAAAAAGTTCATACTTAGTTGAACACTGTATAGAGGAGTGAAAAAGGAGGGAATTCACCCACTAGGCTGCCAAAGCTTAGAAGCATGAAAACTTGGCTTAGTTGTAGAATAGAAATATAAGATTGAGAACAGTCAATCATCTCAGGCACTTAACACAAACCTGTTTTCTTTCTTTCTTTTTTTTTTGTGAGGAAGATTGGTCCTGAGCTAACATCTGTAGCCAATCTTCCTCTTTTTTTTTCCCTCCCCAAAGTCGCCCAGTACGTAGTTGTATATCCTAGTTATAGGTTCCTCTACTTCCTCCACGTGGGCTGCTGCCACAGCATGGCTTGATGAGCAGTGCTAGGTCCACGCCCAGGATCCGAACCAGAGAAACCCTGGCCGCAGAGCGTGCGAACTTAACCACTCAGCCACAGGGCTGGCCCCACAAACCTGTTTTCTATTAACAATGCCTAACAAACAATGCATTTGGGTTTTTTTGTTTTTGTAACTTATAGTTGTTTCAGCTAAGTTTTAAGCAGCTTGCTTCATAAATAAACCTTCAAATGAGGATTGTCTATTAGATCTTTACAGATTTAAAGGGTAGAAATTTATGTTGATGTGTAATTTGGGTCACTTTTCTGTTTTGGAGATAGAAAAATCGCCATTGTTTTCAACTATTTAGAAGTGTTAGATGTTGTAAGGAATAAAGTTAGATAAAGGTAAAAAGTAATTTATGTACTAGTTTATGTACAACTTATTTTCAGTTGAATGCAGAAAAGTTCATTTTTTCAAAAAGTATATGGTCTTCCTATAATAATGTTTGAATATAGTTAGTTTATCCCTCTAGACTTGCTTAGCAATAGTCTTTTTAAAATTATGATGATGTAGTGGAAATTGCATGTAATATGTATGTGAGTTCATCTAAATAAGCTGCTTAGGCTAGACTTATTTTCTTTCTAGTCCAAATAGTCCATCAACAGAGATGACAAATACTTCACAGCTATTAGCTTTATTCACGTGTTGTACATATTCAGTGCTTATATTGATAATTTCACTTCTTTCAGCTGAATAGGGCTTCAAAAATTTTATATCCAGTATTTGAGTACTTTTGTTTTTCTCTTTAAAAAGTCAGTATTAGGCACTACTGGTTACTACCAGCTGAAGCCTCACACAGCTGTGTATTTAGCATTTAATCATGCTACGAATTGCTAATTAGGACATCAAACTGGACAAAGCGTACCCAGTGGAGTTGATACAATACCATTTCTGTTTGAGAAACATAAATAAATAATCTTTACGCATTACTGGTTTCATTAATAAGCATTTGTGCTGAGAATGTAAAGTAGGCAATCTTTAACAAAGTGTTTTAACCCGCTGGGAATAATTTATCAATATTATTCTTTCACAGTCGTCTAGAATCTCTCCAGAATATGGTCAGCCTTAGTTGTCAAGTTCCCCTGTGGCCTTTCGATCTCTCTTTCTATTCTTCACTTTCCTGATTCTGCTCCCTTTCAGCAGCCCCCCACCCTGAGCTCCGCCCCTCCCCTCTGCTTTGTTTCGCTCCAGTCTGAACTCTGTGCTGAGGAACCCGCTGTAGCTCCCTCAGTCAGCCTGACTCTGGTTTAGGCTGCCTAGTGCTCCAAAATCTCCTTCTCCTTTTGCTTTATTAAAACCCCCTTGTTTCTAAGCCTCAGATGCAGGTAGTTCGCTGTGGCAAAGGTGAGGACTAGAAATGTGTTCAGTGCTGTGTGAATGGCCGATAGCAATTTAACGTATTATCTTTCTAGGAGTAGTGAATATTTTATACTGAAATCGGAGGTCTAGTGACAGCAAGACATAAGTCAGAAGAATCAATACCAGCAGCATCATTGGTCTGGTTAGTGAAGGCAGAGGCATGGTTCTGGAGAATGAGGAGCTCACTCTGGGTGTCCCTCATATCAGTTCTTATCACACTCACATGAGTGATTAAAAGTCTTAAAGCTTCAGACTTTTTCCAGGAAGGAGGCAATATAGTATTTTTACCTTTTTTCAGCCTCAGATCTCACAATCATGGGTGAGTTCAGAGGAAATAGGGATGTGATGGGGGCCTGACCTGGGGCTTATGTGGTGGGTGCTTAACACTCTTGTAGATTTGACTTTTCCTTTTAAATTTGAGGATTAAATAGGCCAGACAAATACTAGGCTGAGAAGCTAAGATGTGCAGAAAATATTTAAATGCTTTTAAAATGTTTAAATGGGACAGATTTTGTTGAAAACGTTTCTTTGTTTAGAAATAGGCATTAGGGAAAGTGCTGAAGTAATGATTGTCTGAAATTCAACAAGTACACACTTCTTAGCTTTTTGTTGTTGTTTTTACCTTTGTAGACTAGCTCTGCCCCGCTCATTCACATTATCAAACCTGTGTCCTTAGAGTGGCAGGAGAGTCCTGGGATTCAAGAGACTGGAGAGTGAGTCCCATGCCTGCCACTTACTAGCTTTGTCCTTGTAGGGCTTGTCACATGAACTTTCCACTTGCAGTTTTCCTGTTGGTAAAAGGCGGCAAATAATTATATTTTTGTCGATATCAAAAATGTTCATTGAAAACCTGTTGAAATAATATTCATGTCTATAAATTACAGAGCATTACATAAAAGTAAAGGATGATTGAAGCATTATATAGAAACCTATGTTATGAATTTTTAAAAATACATTATTTGCTAAGATAAGCTGAATTTTTCAGAGAACATTTAGTGTTCTCTCAAGGATCTGCATTTTGATGCCATTTCTCCCACCGACTCCAATAACAAACAGGCTTTTTCTGGCAGTCTCGCTTTTCTGGATGACAACCAAGAGCTAAAAAGTAAGTCAAAAAGACATCTGAGAAGCCAAAATAAATGCCAAAATGTCCAGGAACTAAAGTACATATTCACTGGCCGTGCCCTTCAGCTTTCTTCGCCTGGAGTTGATTCACTATAATTATGTGCCCTTGAAACAGCTTGGTTAACGTATTTCTAAGCCCACCGAAGATTAAAACAGCAAATAAATTTTTGAGGTAGACAAGATGAAAACAGTAAAAAGTGACAATTTAATAACCTGACAGAAAATGAGACCCTTCCAGTATGACTCTAATAAGAATATAAGGAATTCAAAGAACATAGCTGTCTTGGGCCATTTAGTGTTGCAGACTTGAGGACGTCACTCTGTAAGAATGACCCAAAACACAATTAAGTTCATGTATTATATATTCTCTGGGTGTCAAGGAGGCAAGCGCCCAGCACCTTTATAAGCACTTCCATCTGCCGTTGGCCTGAGCTGTCAGTAAACAGCGCTACCCAGATGATGCCATCCACGCCACGCTTCAGAAGGCTGTATTTGCACTTAGGTTAAGGGATCCTGGACTGCCTCCTCAAGAGAGGCCCAGTTTATTCTTTTGTAAAATGAAGAGGTTGGACCAAACTAACCTTTAGAATTACAGGCTGAAATATGGAACCTCATGTATCCCTTCTACCAGAATAATGTCCTATGTTTTAAAACTGCCAGATTTCTTGAAATCAGTTTTCCCATAGAATACATATGATATAGACATGGGATGATATATGGTGCTTGTTTATTCACTTAAAAACACCAAAAATGCCTTTTATCTTTCTGATCAGACCGTAAAATAATGCTTAGAAACTCTTAAGGTAATTTATTCATTTATTTAACAAATGTACGTTGAGCACTTTCCTAAATCCTGAGACTTAGCTCCTGGGAATACAGGATTTAGCAAAACAGGCTTGTGCCCTTAAGGACTTTGAATCTGGTAGGAGAGATGGATACTAAACTTCTAATGACATTAAATGACATTTGAGAGTGCTATGAAGGAAAACACAGGGACCTTAGGAATATGGCATAAGAAGCTAGGGAGGAGAAGTCGGGTCCACTAAGAGCTTGTTACCTCAGGGTCCCGAGGATGCTCCACTGTAGTTTTTCTACCCCGGCTTCCAGAACTGCCATGGAAATGCTCCCTGGGTAAGACCACTGCCTCATAACGAGACCCTTGGGGAACCCAGAACCAAAGCTTCTTGAAAGGAGTAGTAAAGAAAACCCCAGACTAGGCAAATTTGGGGCATTCATCTGTCCTTCCCTCCCTCTCTCCCTCTTTCCCTCTGTCCGTCTTTTTCTTCCTTTGCCATATTTTCCATAATAATTTATCGAAAGTCACCACGTGTGAGGCACTATGCACCCTCCCATTTTAAAGCTCATCTCCTTTGATGGGGAGAAGCACCTCCTGCTGCTCCACTATGCTGACATTTTAGGTCATTCTGATCTTTGGTTCATGCCAAATGTTCTCTACTTATTGGAAAGTTATTCCCTCCCACTAGCTGCTTGTTTGGCAAATTCTCTCTGTCATTTTGCAGTTTCACTAAGTTTTATAGGTTGGCTGTCACCAGCACATCCATACTCAGGTCCAGCTGTCATTCTTGGATACTTTGTACTGCAGAAGATTTTCCTAAGCTTCCATCCTAAGCTCATGGAGGATTCCTAGGTCTCACCACCTTTCCTAATCTTATGGGGAATCTCAGTTGGGAACATGACTTCATCCATGTAAAAGAAAATGCCCAGTCCTTCATACCTATATCCTCGGTTTATTCACTCATTCACTCATTGAGCAATATTTGTTGAGTGCTGGGGAGACAGGAAAAAACGTCATAGTCCCTGCAGCTCCAAAGGATCTTACGTGCAGTCTGTGAGTTGTATAGCTCACTGGGATGCCAATGCCAGTTCCATTTGTGAAAGAAAACCCCAGGTGGAAATAAAGGACAGCAATTTCTGGCTCTCTGCCACTCTCCTTATCACACCCCATTCACTCATTTCATTCATTCATCTATTCTGTTAGCTGATGTTTACTGAGGGTGAGGCAGTATTCTAAATGCCATGGTCAAGTATTATATTAACCATGCCCTCCATTAAAGGAATGGGAAGAGCCTGCCGTCCCCAAAACTGACCTTGTAGACATTCTGACGTCCCTGACTCTCTTGTTTAACAAGGCCCTTCATATTCCCATTATGCCTAGGCACACAGTTGAGGCCGAGTCGGAATAGGATTACGTGTTCAGAGTGGTGCCAGGAAAGGCCTCTGCGCTGGGCTTTAGTTAATTTGGAATGAAGAATCTGCACCCTGTAATCTTTCCTATTGCTTTGCTTCACTTTTTCTTCTTTTATTGTCCCTTGGCTTTTCCCATAAGGTCCAAGTACAGCTCCTTTTGACCTTCTTTGTTGGCACTGACCTAAGGAGGCCACCTGTGCTAGGAGGGGCCCAGGGTCTAACACAAGGTAAACCTGTGTTTCAATCATGGTTTCACTGTTGGTAGTTTTAGGTTATTGGGCAAGTTACTGAATTTCTCTGAACCTCAACTTCTTTATCCATGAAAAAGAAAAATAATTCTGTTGTAAAAATAAATAAGATAAGGGCTGGCCCGGTGGTGAAGTGGTTAAGTTTGCACATTCTGCTTCAGCGGCCTGGGGTTTGCCGGTTCAGATCTCGGGTGCGGACCTCCACACCGCTTGGCAAGCCATGCTGTGGCAGGCGTCCCACATATAAAGTAGAGGAAGATGGGCATGGATGTTGGCTCAGGGCCAGTTTTCCTCAGCAAAAAGAGGAGGATTGGCAGCAGATGTTAGCTCAGGGCTAATCTTCCTCAAATAAATAAATAAATAAATAAAAATAAACAAGATAAATTGAAAGCACCTGGCACATGCAGACCTACTTTCCCTTGGTTGCCTGGCCTTGTTTCCCAGAAGCAGAGCTGGTGGGAGGAACGGGGAACCACACGCAGGCACTGAACTGGAATGGAGGTGATGGACGTCTTAGTGGATGCATGCAACACAAACTGTTGACTTTACTTCCATGTGACATTGAGTACATTTTCCTTTTCACTGTTATGATCTAATTGATTGATAATTTTCATGTAAAGAGTTGTTAGAAAAGTTCCTAAGAGTTTTTCATAGAAGAAAAATATTCCTTAGGCTCCCACTTCTGTAATATTCTTCAGGAGGAATAAATTTACAACTATTGACTCCAGTAGATGCTAGCTGCCATGCAAAATAAATGCATGGGAGAATATTTTTAAAAATAGTGTTAAAGTAAAAAATATGTATATGATACCCTAGGGTCATTATGTTACTGGAAGTTATTTAATTCAAAGATCGATCCTAGAAAATATCACCAAAAGGATAGGACAGTCTCACCTTAAAAGTGAAGCCCTGATTTTTGTGACACTGTAATTCTTATTGTCAATCTTAGAGTAATTTCTGTGGTGAAATTCTGCTAAACTTTTAAGTGTATCTGTGTTCAAAACCCAACAGGTAAAATCTAAATGTAACAGTTAAAATCATTAGAGAGGCTAAGCGTGAAGTTTGACTTAATTTCTAATGAGTCTTCGTCAGCTGATAATCACTTGCTGGACAAGGAACCACAAAAGCCCTACTGTTGGTGGCATGGCTGTCTTCATCGATGACAGTTTTACCTTAAAATACAGCATCATTGTTAGTTTATTTCTTCCCTTTCCTTCAGCCATGTGAGGGATCTGTCCTGCTTTGTCCAATCTCCCTTTGTTTCTATTTATGAACAAAGTAATACTTGAATTTGGATTATACTAAACTTTGGTCTGGTGACTGTCTTAGATTCCAGTTCTTGCATCTGGTGAGAAAGTTGTGTCATTATCTCAATATTAGGTCTAGAAATTTTTCGTAATATGTTAAAAAGAAGAAAAGAAAAAAAAGAACATATGGTGTCTACCAACCTCAATCGATGTTAGACACGGGTTTGTTCATATACATTTATGTGGCCAGGGTTTCAATGAGGTTAAGACCCCAAGCGTATTGATGATATATACTGATTCATAAAATGAGAGATTAATCGTTGAAGTAAATTGATAGGAAAATGAGAGAGAAGATTGGAGAAAAAACAATTTTATTAATTTTTTTAAAAGACTTTTATTTTTTAGTGCACTTTTAGGTTCACAGCAAAATTGAGAAGAAGGTGCAGAGATTTCCCATATTACCCCTGCCCCTACACATGCATGCCTTTCTCCATTATCAACATCTCCCACCAGAAGAGTATATTTGTTTCAGTTGATGAGCCTATGTTGACACATCATAATCACTCAAAGTCCACAATTTTCATTAGGGTTTACTCTTGGTGATGTACATTCTGTGGGTTTGGACAAATGTATAATGACATGTATCCACCATTATAGTTTCAAACAAAAGAGTTTCACTGCCCTAAAAATCGTCTGTGCTCCACCCATTCATCCCTCCTTCCCCCAACCCCTAGCAACTGCTGATCTTTTTTACTATCTCTATAGTTTTGCTTTTTCCAGAATGTCATATTCTTGGAATCATACAGGATGTAGCTTTCTCAGATTGGCTTCTTTCACTTAGTCATATGAATTTAAGGTTTCTGCGTGCCTTCTCATAGCTTGACAGCTCATTTCTTTTTAGTGCTGAATAGTATTCCATTGTCAGGATGGACCACAGTTTATTTATTCACTTACTGGAGAACATCTTGCTTGCTTCCAAGTTTTGGCAATTATAAATAAAGTTTCTCTGAACATCTTTGTGCAGGTTTTTCTGTGGACATAAGTTTTCAACTCTTTTGAGTAAATACCAAAGAGTGTGATTGCTGGATCATATGATAAGAGTATGTTTAGTTTTTTAAGAAATCACCAAACTGCGTTCCAAAGTAGCTGTAGCATTTTGCATTCCCACCGGCACTGGGAGTTTCTGTTGCTCCATATCCTCATTAGCATTTGGTGTTGTCAGTGTTCCAGATTTTGACCGTTCTGATAAGTGAGTAATGGTACCTCATTGCTGTTTTAATTTACATTTCCCTGACTACATATGATGTGGAGCAGTTTTTCATATGCCTGTTTGCCATCTGTCTGTCTTTGGTGAGGTTTGTGTTGAGATATTTTGCCCATTTTTTAAATCAGGTTGTTTGTGTTCTTCTTGCAGAGTTTTAAGATTTCTCCGTATATTTTGGACAACAGTCCTCCATCAATTTTGTCTTTTGCAAATATTTTCTCCCAGTCTGTGGCTTGTCTTCTCATTCTCTTGACAGTCTTTCACAGAGCTTAAGTTTTTAATTCTGATGAAGTCCAGCTTATCAATTCTTTCTTCTGTGGCTTGTGCCTTTGGTGTTGTGTCTAAACAGGCCTTTTCCCTGTGTTATCTTCTATTAGTTTTATAGTTTTGTGTTTCACAATTAGATTTGTGATCCATTTTGAGTTAATTGTTTGAAGGGTGTAAGGTCTCTATCTAGATTCATTTCTTTGCATATGGATTTTCAGTTTTTCTAGTACCATTTGTTGAAAAGTCTATCTTTTGTTCCATTGTATTGCCTTTCCTCCTTTGTCAAAGATAAGTGGACTTTATTTATGTGAGTCTGTTTCTGGGCTCTATCCTGTTCCACCAACCTATTTGTCTATTCTTTTGCCAATACCACACTGTCTTGACTAGTGTAGCTTTATGGTAAGTCTTGAAGTCAGGTAGCATCAGTCCTCCAACTTTGTTCTTCTCCTTCAGTGTTATGTTGGCTATTCTTGGATTTTAATTGGGATTGCATTGAGTCTGTACATCAAGTTGGGAAGAACTGATGTCTTGACAATATTGAGTCTTCCTGTCCATGAACATGAAATAGCTCTCTATTTATTTAGTTCTTCTTTGATTTCGTTCATCAGAGTTTTATAGTTTTCCTCATGTAGATCTTGTATGTATTTTGTTAGATTTCTACCTCAGTATTTCATTTTATGGGATTTTAATTTAAATGGTATTGTGTTTTTAGTTTCAAATTCCACTTGTTCATTGCTGTATATAGGAAGATGATTGACTTTATATATTAACTTTGTATGCTGCAACCTTGCTATCATTGCTTATTAGTTCCAGGACTTACTTAGTTGATTCTTTTGGATTTTCTGCAGAGACGATCTTGTCACTTATGAACAAATACAGTTTTGTTTCTTCCTTCCCAATCTGTATAGTTTTAATTTCCTTTTCTTGTCTTATTGCATTAGCCAGGACTTCCAGTACAGTGTTGAAAAGGAGTGATGAGAGCAGGCATTGTTGCCTTGTTCCTGATCTTATTTGGAGAGCTTCTAGTTTTTCACCATTAAGTATGATATTAGCCGTACGTTTTTTGTAGATGTCCTTTATCAAATTGAAGAGGTTCCTCTATATTCCTATTTTGCTAAGAGTTTTTGTCACAAATGGGTGTTAGATTTTGTCAAATGCTTTTTCTGCATCTTTTTTTTTTTAGACTGTCGATGTGATGAATTTCACTAATTGTTTTTTGAATGTTTAACCAGCCCTGTATGCATGGGATTTTATTAGATTTTTGGAACCTAAAACAGATGCACTTACACCTGAAGGAATTATAGTGTCCAAGTTTCTCCACTGCCTGAATTAGTCTTCTCATTTTTGTTTGCAATTTGACAGAAAAAGGAAAGTTTTTATGGTCATTATAGTTTTCCATCTGCCTGTGCACTGAAGGATATTACAACATGACTGATAATTTTGAAAATGGATTTGAAATGTTACAGCAAGATGAAATTTAATAGCTTTTAAGTACATGGAAATTCCTATTAAAGGGAAAGAAATAACAATAAAAGGAGGAAATGGGCTCATTGGGTAAGGTAGTAGATACATTGTAAGGTAGTAGGTATGGGAGTCAGTGCTACCTATATGCTGAGTAATAGTCTCCTCTTGTTAAAATCATTGATATGACCCCCATGCATTTAATAGAATTGTAAGGTT